>NC_143555.1:28608076-28929615 GCF_054136105.1 Typopeltis vanoorti | reverse complement strand
GTATAACGCCGTCTATAAATTGTAGTAACCCTTTATCTTTTCATATATTTTTCACCATGCGACTTAAAAATCAAATTTTATCTTCGTTAAATTTGTGTCTGCCTGTATTGCGCAAGTAGTTATAAGTGGCAAATTTATATTAGGGGAAAAACCCTTTAGCATGCATGTACGTCAATTGTATACCGTATAAAGTGTTTATTGTTGAAAATTGTCTTCATTTTCTGCCAGGAAAGTGCATTAAAAATCATTAGTGTGTTATCTCAAGCTGAACACTTTATTTTCTGGTGAGTTACATACATAATTAATATGTAATGCTTTTTTATGGAAAAAAATTATTTTTTATAGTAATGGCCACAAATTGTATCGAAAGGGACAAAATGAATACTGAAAAGAAAATTCGTCTCGAAGAAAAAAAAATTAAAATCATGGATCAGTTGAAAAATGGAGAAAAACCAGTTGTTGTAAGGACTTTGAATTTAAATGAATCAACAATTCAAACAAACACAATGAACATAAAATCCGAGAAAGTGTTTATTGCTGGGTCAATGGTAAGTGCAAAGCTCGTTGCTCGTGTACACAATTTTCTAAGAGAAAAATGAAGAAATCTCTAATGATTTGGAAAGAAGATGTCTTATAAAGTCCTAATCTTTTTAAAGGCCATCGTTTTTTATTTTTCTCTTGATATTATCATTCCATGATCTTTGGCTATCCCATTTAAATTTAAAATATCTTTCTGTAAGTTATCTTTAGAATTTGTATTTATTATTTGGTCATCAGCAAAAAGGAGTGTGTTTAAGTTCACAGTAGGAGGATGGAAATTTTTATTCCATTTTATTATCATTTCATTTAGATAAATGTTAAAAAGAGTTGGTGAAAGGGGATATACCTGTCGGACTCCTTGGTTTATCTCTCTCGTAAATGATTTCTAGAATATTATTTGGTATTTGTCTTTTTTTTAATATGTTAAATAAGATGCTTCTTTTAACTTTGTCAAATGCTTTTTCAAAATCAGTAAATGTAACATGTGTTCCTAAATTGTATTCTCTTCTTTTCTAAATCCATTCTGTACTTCTAAAATAAAGTTTTCAGAATATTTTATTAGTTTGTTATTTAAAATTCTGCTATATATTTTGTAACAGGAATTTAGTATACTTATACCTCTATAATTTTTAGGGTCATCTCTACTACTACTTTTTTTAAAGATAGGGATCACAACTGCTTTTTTCCATTCTATTGGGGGGTTACTAGTTGAATCGATTTTATTTAAAAATAATAGGAGTCTTTCTTTGAACCTTATTCCTGCATATTTATATAATTCTGAACCTAACTTACCTTCTCCAGGTGATTTTCCATTTCTTGTTTTCTTGTTTCTTTTAGGCTGATTTCTAATTCTGCTTTAGTTATTTCCTTTCATTTTCATTAAATGTTTGCCAGTTATCTTTTTTTTTTTAAATAGTTATCTGTCACAATTCTGTATAGACATTTAGAAATAATTCTTGTCATTTCAATTAGGGGTTTAATTTTATTTTTTCTTTAGTATCTGTACTTAAGTGTTTCAAAATATTATATACATTTAGTCTTATTTTATATAAATCATGTTCTAAATTAGAAACCAATTTGTTCCATGATTCTCTATGTCTTTGTCTGAATTCTCTTTTAGCTATGGCTCTTATTCTTTTATATTCTATTTCATCTTCTAATATTTTACTGCTTAACCATTTATGATAGGCTTCTGTTTTCATTTTGATTTCTTTGATTCTATCCCATATCTTCATATTTTTTTCCTTTTATTGAATTTTTTGGTCTTAACTGAGCTTTCATTTGCTGCTGTATTTAGTATAACTTTTATATTAAGCCATTCTCTTTCTATTTCTTCATTTTGTTTTATTTTATCTAAATATTGGCTAATTCTTTGTTCATATAGCCATTGTGCATTTGTGTCATTTAATAATCTAGTTTTTATAAACAAACGTTTTAAATTTTCTTTCAGTTCTCATTATTTGTAGCCATTTAGGTGATAATGTTAATTTTATTTTAACGAGGAAGTGGTTACTACTTATTTCATATTCTCTGTGAACTCTAACATCTAAAGAGAAGTTTGATGTCTTTTAATTTAAGATAAAATAATCTAATATTGATTTCCATCTTCTTGCTGTCCAAGTATATTTATGTATGTCTTTATGTTTATAGAAAGAATTCATTATTTTAAGGTTATTATAAACTACAAAGCCAATCAATTTTTACCATTACTGTTTAGAGTATGTTCCCCCATATATTCCTATATTATTATTAATTTTTGTGTTTCCAGTTCTTGCATTTATTAAGTCTCCTGTTAATATTATATAATCATTTTATTATATATATTTTGTAATTGATTATAAAATTTAATATTATCCTGTTCTCTTCCTATTTTTTTAGCTGATCAATATTATCCTGTTCTCTTCCTTCTTCTGGGGGCATATAAACCAATTATTGTTAAATAACCTCTATCTATTTTTATTCTAGCTTCTATTATTCTTCCATTCCATAATTCATAATGTTTTAACTGCTTTGAAAGGGAATTATGAATCCAGATCATAACTCCACTATATATGATATTATATATGATAATGGCATATCATATATATGATATATATATGATATGCCAGATGATACTAGAAGCTATGAAATTTTCAGTGGGACTATAGGCACAAATAAGTCTCATTGTCCAGTTCCACCCATCACCCTACTTGATATTGACCATTCAAGAAATTAGCCTCGTATTTTGTTTCAATACTATAGCTGCATCTTCTTTTCCCTGATTGTCATTGCCTGAATATAACATTTTGTATTTATTGCTCAGAAAAATCACACCATATTTTGTCTTTGTTTCAGTCACCCCTATTATGTCAATCTGGTACTTATCTAATTCCTCAGCTAGCTCCATTTCTTTGCCATATAGGCTTCTCATGTTGATAGTATACCGATCTTGAACTCTGGTGATGTTGAGTTGGGGTGTGTTTCAGGATTTGTTTCAGTAGCTGACTTTTTGCTTTCACCCTAGTTCCCTGGCAAAAACAATGGGGGCTTGTTTAACCGGGCGGCACCCCAGCTGGCATGAAATTCTGTCGTGTTGTACCATCATTTTATATTTTGGTTTAAGCTAATTAGAATACACTTTGGTCAGCTAAATCTCAAATTGCCAGCCCATCCTTGTTCGTTTAGTATCCAAGTAGATATCTAACAGGGTGCACCACAAGAAGGTGAGGATTGGACATTAGGTCAGAGGCCCTGGTCATTTCTCCACATTCCTTTAAAGGCTATGTGAAGGGCTCCTTTCATTTATACAGCTTTGATCCTTAAGCACCACAGAAGAAAACTCTCCACAGTTAAATTCACTAACAGAATCAATAGCCAACGACAGGATCACATCTCACTCAGGACTTTGAATGCCTGAACAGGAAAATCTAGATAAAAGAGATCATCTACTTTACAATATGACCATGAAACTAGAAAACAGATCAACTTACAGCACCTGCCCATTGAAATATGCAAAAAGCCATTATTTTTCCACTATACTACGAAAAAACACAATGTTTAACTTAATCTCCTAGAACCTTGTTCAAAAAAGGATTCATAGCATGAAAATAAAAGAAAAGGACTTGATACTACACATCACTTAAATAATCTAAACCATGTCATTGCCTATACTGGTGGATCATCTGAAGCACTCAACCAAGGAGGAGGAGCAGGGGTTTTTCTAACTCTACCTGGAGGCGAGAAAAGAGCAAATCAAAACCACAGCTGGCAAAATAGCTTCCGACTTCACTTGTGAATTAACAGCCATACAAGCAGCTATAAAGTTCTCTCTAATCCAGTAATAAACATTACAGTAGGAATAGTCATCTACAGTGACTCAAAATCTGCACTTGAAGCATTAAAAAATGGAAAAACAAAACTCACATAGGAAATTCATGAACAACTAACAACTTTAAATTTGAAAAGCAAGAACTGTACACTGCAATAGATACCAGCCTATGTAAATATTGAAATATTGAGAGTGCAGATAGACTAGCCAAAGAAGCAAGATAGTCACTTCAAAAATTACACCCACTATTACTAACTGATGCTAACTCTGTTGCAAAAATAAGATTTGTAAAACAAACTATCAAGAAGAAGAATGAAATCAGCAAAATTAATGAAAATAGATTAATAACTATCATCATCACCAGACTAAGGATGGAACATTTTAAAGGCATGAAAATTCAGCCAGATGATACTAGAAGCTATGAAATATATTCAAGAACTGCCAGAGTTGAACTAACACCTGTCCATATCTATTCTCATCCAGCAATTGCTACTGCTCTACAGAAAATTGACAATAAAGCTATAGAAAAGCTCTACCCCCATCAGAATTCAACAGATTGCAAAAGCAGTTCTACATGCCTACGGTCATATCCAGAAGCTCTTCAATGGACTTGACAACAACTGCATCAAACCACCTAGATTGTGGAAAAATGTTGTCATAATATCAGATGAGTTTTTCCCAAACTCTAAAATATCTAGCATTTAAAAGAAAATAACTGCATTCAAATATATAATAGATATGTTTAAAAAGTATGAATAGAAGTACAATCTAATCATTTGTTACTTAACATTCTAATTTGTCTTGTAAATAAATTATATACTTTATTAAAATGTTTTGATTTAAAATCAGTACAAGTTTCTAATTACAGAATTCCAAGAATGCAGAAATAAGTACAGCCTACAACTTTTTCAGAATTTTTTACACTGATGCTACCACGTCTTCAGTTCATCTAACACAGCAATTAGATGAGGATTATGGCCTAATCTTTCAATTTCTTCACGGGCTCTAATAAAATAAAATAAAAAAAAGATACTTATTAAAAATAATTTATATATATAGCAAGATTCATCAGAAAAATTCTGAGGTTCAATTCAAGTAATTTATAATGTGTTCTAGCAGTTTAGAGCATTCTGCCCAATTCTAATAAAATTCAATGATACAGTTTGGCTGCATCACTTAGGCTACAAGTAACATGGGCAAAAAAATTAATTTGTTTAGTGATTTTCTGTCTTTTCACCATAATATATATACATACCCCTTATTACTTTTCATGCTGAGGGACTATCCAAAAGTTGGTTAAACTGGCTGAGATGCAAAGTATAGGCATGACTTACAGATTGTGAGCGAGTCATGCCTATACATGTGAATTTTCCTGGAAGCACTGCTGTTTTTAAGAACTGAAATTTGGTATGGATCACTAAAAAGTCATCACATCTTTCCTTTGAGTAGCATCTTTGAAAACAAAGTGGCAAGTGGGAGTATAAAAGTGTGAGGGAAAGTTATGTTGCTCTTGGCCCAAAACCCCCTCTTGCACTATGTGCTTTATCTCTGCAACATCTTTAGTGAATAGCTAGCAAGAATGAATTCATGCAACTCCTTTACAGCAAATAAAAAAATGAGGCACTTTATTATGTTCAGCCACTAGACCCACATGATTTCCTTTGTCTGGTCATTGATGGATGTTTCTTGATGACAGTTCTTAGCAGTATGTGTAAATGCTCTCTGAATAGTTTCATTGAGTTGCAAACTGATTTTCTTCATCATTCATTTCAAAAATCACAGAACAAACAGTTGGGCAATTAAGCTATATTGAAACACTGCAAACTGTAATGGTAGTGCTGAACAGCAACTCATAATGAAGCAATACATCTGACAACAGACAATTGTATTGGTAGCCTTATGCACTTCGTTGTGCTTATTCAAGAACTTCTGAGTAACTCCTGATATTAACTGGGTACTTCTCAGTTTTGTGTAGTACAAAGATTAATGTCTATTTAATAAATATTGCCTTTACTTATATCTCAATTCATCTTCATTTTATGCATCCAGCCAAATGGTTATGGTTTATTATAACAAAGGATGACAGATAGATGTAGCAAGTAGGGTTTTTTTTTTTTTTACTTGGTTAGAAAGTGAACTACATTTAATAAGAAATTATATTTGTTTTTATCCTTTACTCAAGTATGAGCAACAAAAGTTTGCACATGATCTGGTGATGCACCACTTCCTTGCATATGGAAATATAACTTCTGCCACTGATTAGCTCTCAGTATCTCCAAGAGTCTAGTACCCACTGATGAGACCTCTTATAAAGGTTGAATTGAGCCTGGAATGTGTGATACAGATCCAAAAGGAAGTGCTGTACATTATAAAATACTATGGCAATCTATTGTAAAGTCATCTACCTCCATATTCAAGTAGCCTGGTCATGAAACTTTTCATGTACAAACTTCTGTGTGCTCATGCTTGGTTAAAGGATAAAAACAAGTACTGTAAGGCCTCATTTTACGAACTTAATTCATTCCAGAAAGCTGTTCATATAAAGTTCATAATGCAAAATTACTTTTACCATAGTAATTAATGTAAAATAAATTAATCTGCTACACATGAAAAATTTCACCTATTATCATAATTAAAATAAAATAAAAATAAGAATATAGCATGAACTTTAACTTTACTGAAGATATATGGGGAGGAGGAAATTACTGTTTTGAAGGTGAGTCACTCTCCATAAAAATGTCAGGTAACTGCCCCTAGGTGTTACTGTTTTTTTTTTTCTGTCTTTTTTGTGGGTGGACTAGATGGTAATTCTTTAGTTTTGATTACAAACTTATCTAGAGTTGTCTGGGTTTGTCTTATTCTTAAAATTTTTCTAAAATGTGCAATGATATTATCATTAAACATGCTAACACTGTTATTAACCATAGATACATCAGGCTGCCACTTTTCTACAGTGGTTTGGATTTTTTTTACAATGGAAACACAGTTCTTTCATTTCAGCAGTGAAAATGGTTCCCTTACTGGGCCCCTCCGCCTCTGAAAAAAGTTCATTAACAACTTCCTCATGATGCTCCTTTTGCAGTTCTTTTAGCTCCTCAGTGGTAAGTCTCTGATGATCTTCCACCAACTCCTCATCAGCACTGTTCACTTCTAATTGGATCTGCCCAGACACAGATCAACCACAGATTCTGCTGGCTCTGCAGGAAAACCTTCAAAATCTGTGTGTCACATACTCAGGCCACAATTTTTTCCAGGATGAGTTCATAGTTCTCAAAGAACATTCTACATTCATAAGCCTCAAACAATGCAAGATGTCAAAGTGCTTTTTTCCAAAAGTCCCTGAAGGATCAGTAAGCACCTTTGAAACAAAGCCTTTGTATAAAGTTTTGAAATTGGAAATGACCTGCTGATCCATGGGTTGGATAAGAGGAATGGTATTAGGAGGTAGAAATTTGACTTTTATAAAGTTGTGCTCACCCAAATCAGCCTCCAAGCATGGAGATGAGCAGGAGCATTGCCCAGCACAAGAAGTGCTTTCAAAAGTAGATTGTTCTTTTTAAGGTAGTTTTTTACACTGGGGTCAAACACTTCATAGATCCATTCTATAAAAAACTGCCTTGTTACTCACTGTTAGATCTCCACATCACATCTAGTTTACTTTTTATTACATTGTTTGATTTAAACATTCTGGGATTTTCTGAGTGAAACACTAACAAAGGTTTGATTTTATACTCACCACTAGCATTACCACATAACAAATTACGGTATATGTGAATCCACTAACAAAGAGTGGATTCACAGCACTTAGAACCAAACACACACTGATGCAAACCGATCAACAACTGAGAGGTAATGCCAGCTCACGTGAGTGTCAGTGCATTTGTAAAACGAACAGCGTTCACCAATTGGTACAATTATTTTTCAATGGAAAAATTCGTAAAACGATTTGTTCATAATTGGAGGAGTTTGTATAAGGAGGTTTTACTGTATATAATTTCTTGTCGGGTATAGTTTAATTTGTCGTATGTGGAAATATTCAGAGTTCAAGAGTATTTTATTCCCCCCAAACCAAGTTGAAACACATTAGATTCCCTATCTCTTATTCTGCCAACCACTATCAGGAACATTCTTAAAAAAAAAAAAAAAGAAAGAAATATTCCTTTCTACCCATCCTAAACCATCTTTATGATGGACTCAGCATGTTGATACATATTTCCCCACTTTGGAAATACATCTGCAAGTTTATTTTTTCAAAAAAATAAAAAAATAATAATAACTAAATATAAATCTTCTACATATCAGAATTAAGTTTATCCTCGAAAAGGCGTCTAAAAAGTGATATTCTTCGATGTTAATATTCAATGCAAAAAGCATAGTTCTCTGTCTATTTTACTAATGTTGGTAAACTTGCAATCTCCAGGTGCTACATCTATCAATCTCTGCACATTAACCCTCCCAAAATGTGGAGTGATTAAGACTCTCAAATACCAACAATAAGTACAATGTCACTATCATCAGAAATTGACTTAAATCACTATCATCAGAAATTGACTCAAACAAACATTTTCTCTCTCATCTTCCAAAAACAGTTGACATACATATCATTAGACCTCCATAATATGAAAAATCAATGCAGGGGGTCCTATCATCACACATACAGCTCATCATGCTGTGCCTTAATACAATACATTCACTGTCTTTGTGCTCAACCAACTCTTGGCAATGCATTACCATGTACCACTCCTCCACACAAAAAACTTACTCCTCACACCCTCCATGGATTATCCGAGCAAGCCACATGTCCTACCTGTCTCTCCATTCTATGAAAAACCTTAGTTATATTAAACTAGTAATAGCCCTTTAACATATATGGAAACTTAGAAGAAACTTAGAAACAACTTAGAAAAAAAAAATCATGCCGATAGTGATGCCATCTATGGTCGAGGCCGAGAACTTTTCAAACCACCCTCGTACTTTCCACAAGCATATAATGATGAATGGGAATTTTGGATCATTCTTCTTGTAGGCATGTAATGAAGTCTCCTAGACTGTTGTGAGACAGACATCTCTTGCTCTCACCCATCACTCGAGTTCGTCCCAGAGATGTTCAAAAGAGTTGAGATCAGCGTTCAGTGAATGCTAGTCAAATATGGTGACGTTTACATCCACAAACCATACAGTTATAGCAGTAGCAGCCTTATGACATGTTGCATTATTTTGCTGAAAGAGACAATGGTCAGGTCTGTAGAAACACCACAATATAGGAAATATTGCATGGCCTAGAATGTTCAGATGCCTCTTAGAGTTCAATATTTGTGGCACCACAAACAAAGGTCCAATTCCAAACCAGAAAAAATAGGACCATAAGATCACACCACCACCTCCAAATTTCATATTTGAGATTATGCACTTTGGTAAGAGACGTTCACCAGGCATCCACCACACCCACATCCTTCCATCTGCTCAGTATGGAGTGTTGCATGATTCATTGCTCCATAACACAGCTTTCCAAGCTTCCACATCATACTGTACACACTCGTGACACCACTGAAGATGTCGTTTTTGGGAAATGTGGGACTTGCATATTGTAGTTCTACCATGGAAACCTATGTTGTGAGCCTCGGTTCTAATTGTTTTAGTGCAGATTTGTGTTCCAGTCAATGTCTGAAACTCCAATTCAATATGTTGGCTGACGAATGGCGGTTTTTACATATTATCCTTCATAGTATCTTATGGTCACATTCAGTGAGTGTCGATGGGTCGTCCACTGTGAGTAGTACTTGCAGTTGACTCCCTATGCCTTCATCTCAGTATGGGATTACTGATTATTGACCTGGGATGGCCCAATTTGTCAACAATTTGCCAAACAGATCAGCCTGCAACATGACATCCTATCACAATGTCTCTTTCAAACTCTGTCAGTCCCCTTCTTGCAACAATTTCACCCAGACACAGTTGCACTGACTTGGAAACAATATATTCCTCCAATTTATACTGGCTACAAACATGACTCGTTGCACAGTACAATGTACCTTGCCCATGAGGATGTCCACTGACTTCTTTTTCAAGCAGTGTATTTTAAATGAATTATGTCTCTGAACTTTCTAAACAAACCTTGTGTGTGTGTGCGTGAACACATGCTGCACATGATCTTAATAATGAAGGTTGAAACATTAGGAAATTAAAGTCATTAACACAGTGGTATTCTCCACAATTTTATAATAATGAATGCTGATCACTATATAAGAGTAAAAGAAGGGAGTTAACTCTTGCAATGATCAAGCCTTAGCACTGTAAAATCTCGATGTAGCTTAAAAATACCAAAGCGCTTTATCGATTTTTTACATAGGTCAAATCCCATGAGAACTGTAAATATCCTTGTTTGTTTCTATGTATATTTTTCTAAATATCCATGTAGTTAATCCTGTGGGAAGTCAATGTATTTACTGTTTTAACATCGAAAACAAAGGCAATGCTTTGCCATCGGAACTTTGTATATAATTATGTGTAAAAGCGCAGGAAAGTTGTTTACTAGTTTTGTGTATGAGAGAAGTGCTTACAAGCTCTGCGTTAACACCTTTAAAGTTAGTATCTAAGAGTGCCGCTAGGTTTAGAGAAGTTTTCGCACCCCGAAAGGACAAGAGAAGTATCAAAGAGGTCTGCTAGTTTTAGACAAGTTCCGTGCCTGGCAAAATACAATCAAAAGAATTCACGAAGGAGAACAATGAGCGAGTCAAACTTAAAGGAAGAGCAAGGTCCTGAGATCGCAAAATAAAAGGAGACTGAGCCAAGCATGAAGGGGCTTCCAGTTGTCAAG
This sequence comes from Typopeltis vanoorti, assembly GCF_054136105.1. NCBI lineage: Eukaryota > Metazoa > Arthropoda > Arachnida > Uropygi > Thelyphonidae > Typopeltis > Typopeltis vanoorti. The sequence continues at coordinate 28,918,951 of NC_143555.1, read as the reverse complement.
AGAGAGTCACCAGAAGTAGGAACTAGAGGCAGTCGGGACCAGGGTGGAAGCGAGCTACAGACCATAAGCGGAGTCCGAACCAGAGCAGTGGCGGCAGAGAACAAGGAGAGTCCAGGCCCAGTTGCTGACAGAGGAGAGCCGATATCCAAGTGTCTAAAGAAAAAGGCGAAGCGCTGATACCGAAAAGAACCAGAGCCAGTCGGCGGCAGTTAGTAACAGAAGTGGCGGCAATTAGAAGCAGAAGTTCCCAAAGTAGGAGCCAGAGGAGAAATTGCCTGTATGCTGAAACCCTTTGCATGTGCCATTCGAATACCGCAGATTGCAGTCCAAAAGTCCACTAACATCCCTACATGATACCGCTGTAGCAAGTTACTCCTGAAGGAAGCCTAAAACTCGAGATGAGAGAAAAGCCATAAAGACTTTAGTAAAAGACTCTTGACTGAATGTGTGATACAGAGCCTCTGTAAGTTACATACTTTTGTATATTTTCTCTTATAAACTAGGAGATATATTGTATACGGACTGTTAAGAATTAGCTTAAAAGTAATAAGAAGTGCCCATAAGAGAGTCGATTGGCATGTTAGAAGATGATATCAAAATTTGTAAAAATAACTTAACAGAGAGTTAACTAGCCTCTTTGCGAGTAAACTAGAAGTTTAATAAGTTGAATTTGTAAGCAGAGTTAATAAGCGTTTGAGTTAAAGACAATATTTAGTATTGAAGTAAAAGAGTTCTAATTTTATGCTAAAGAATTTTTTAGATGGGTAGAGAAAGCAATCTCCCTGTCGTTTGATTCATGTATATTTCATATGAATGTCAATAAATGTGTTTTATTTATCTGTTAAAAGAATATTGCCTGATTCTTTATTTTTACGACTGCACTGTTCCTAAATAAAATTGGACTTGTGAGTGGGAAACAACTAAGGCATTAAGAGCGCAGTTTAGTTACGAACCATGACTGTTTAGAGATCTACCCGGCGTTTTATTGAGTTTTATGCCGAATATTGATATATTGGATGCCACAGTCTAACAAATAAATTTTCCAGTGTTCATTGGCATATGACTAATAAATACGGAAGGTGGATAAACATAATAAGCAGTAGAGTAAGTGAGAAAGGTTACGAGAGAAAAAGTGTGCACTGCTAATTAGAATAACGGTATATAAAGTATAGAGAAAAGTCATTTTAAATAATAGCAACAAACAATATATTGTTACAGCACTATAGTCAATTTCCTCTGACACATCTATGCAGTCTCAGATTATCGAAACTGGTGATGCCAATTCCTCGACCCACATATATTGAATTATGCCAAAAATCTAAGGCATTGTTACAATAATCACTAAATTTTAGAAATTTTTCACCATGGCTTTAGATATATACTGATTTACTTGCCAGAAACTTAAAAAAAAAATATATATATATATATATATTATTATTGACTATGTCTTTAAATTTCAGTCAACTAAGAAAGCGTTCAATTTTTTCTATTTTTGAAGAAAAAATATGAGTCAACTTAGGAGGTCTGCATTTTTTTTTTTTTTTTTTTTTGAAACAACTTCACTATACAATCCTTTGGTGAGTAATTTTTATTATTATTATTCGTGACACCTCCAAGGAGTCCAAGGACTCATCAACTCTCTGTCTCCACCACTACCGAACTTCTACTACCAACCAACTAGATCAGCACCATCTACTGCCACCACCACAATAACAAGTATTTTTTTGTCTGTAAGTTGTGTGTGTTTTGAAGGGCCGATTTGTCTGTAAGCGTTTATTTTACCTACTCCAGTTATACATGATTATAATCCAAGTGTATATACAAAATGATAATAAATATCAATACTCACTGCAAATCTAATTCCACAAGTATTTTACGAGTATAATCAAATGATCCCAATTTTTCCAAAAGATCTACTGCATATTTCTTGATTTCTACATCCGTTGTTCTCTGTCGAATAATATCTAATGCAAAGTGAAGGCAATAACCCAAAATATTTGATATGCTATAAAAAGAATCCATTTCTTATGAACAATATCTCCTAATAAGAATAGCTGTTAAGCTTGCAAAGATATTAAAAGAAACATTTGTATCTGGAAAAAAAAATATTTCAATTTTGATGAACAAATACGACAGTTTATCAAATAAAAGTATATAAATTTTACTCTTTTGCATAAGAACCAACTCATGACAAATGCAGTGCATGAATTTTTTAGATATAAAAAAATCTGTTATGATAACAATTATATTTGAAAAAAGGTTGACTCTCATTATGAACTCATAAGGACCACTGAGAATATTTTTGCAGTAAGTTTCCTTTATTTGTCTACCAAGATTCTGTCCACAGAATCTTGGTAGGCATAATAAAGTTTTCAGCAGTTCATTTCTGAGTGAGCATTATAATAGTGTTTGCCAAACAAGTTTCATCTACTATGCAATACTGTTGGAAGTTTTTCCACTAAATTAAAGATACCAAGAAATTATATACTCGGTTTAATCCTTTATCCAAGTGTAAGCAAAGAAGTTTGCACCTGAAATATAATCAGGACATGACTTTTACCATGAATAGGTCTTCCAAATGCTAACTGCTGATATGTTGTCATGCAACAATTTCAAAATATTTCAGGCCCAAACTTTGTTTGCTTATACTTGGATAAAGGATTAAACCAAGTATATAATTTCTTGGTATCTTTAATTTATGCAATACTGCATTTTTTAATGCATTTGTTTTATTTGCATAGTTTAACGAAACTGATGAGATGAATTGTTGCAATGAAGTGCATAGGACCCAAAGAAACAGCCCTGATTTGTGTAATAGGTCTTCCGAATGCTAACTGCTGATATGTTGTCATGCAACAATTTCAAAACAGATGAAATTTAATCAAAAGCTTTGATAGAATTTTCAGATAACTTCACAACTGACAGAGTTAAATAATTTGATTATTTCAGTAAATCTACATAAACAAGTGTTAAACATAAGCTTCATTAAACATGTCTTTTGGAGTTGACATGCAGTGAAGATCATGTGGATTGTTGCAGGGATGGCTATAATCACACAGATTCTGCAAGAATTTTTCAGTAAGAAGAAGCAGTTGGTTAGCAATAATAAAAACAATGATCATCTCAACAAGCAACAGATAATAGAGAGAAGTCCCAATAATTTTCAGAATTGCTGCCCTTAGATGGTTAACAACTCACTCTGCAAACAAATTTAAACTGGAGAAGAATTTACTCATCAGTGTAAGACCACATCCCTGCTTACTGGAGGCCTGAATTGGCTTGAAAAAGTTCCATGTTGTGTTCCCAGAATAAGCAAAAAAAAATGTTATCTCACCAATGGTATCAATGTACTATATGTTTACAACCTTCTGTTGGTGAGTCACAAAAGGTATGATGCATTTTTCATACATATCTGAAGCCAATGCCTGAGTTCAACATTTCCTTCAAAATCTCAAAACAAATGCCATCAGAATCATCAGTTTGGTTGGATTTTAACATGCATGATAATATTCAACTTCAGGTGAATCAGGTCATCCCTGATTGGCTCTTTGGGAATGTTGAGAAATTCATCAATGACTGTATTCTGATTGAGGTGAGCCGATATCCAAGTGTCTAAAGAAAAAGGCGAAGCGCTGATACCGAAAAGAACCAGAGCCAGTCAGCGGCAGTTAGTAACAGCAGTGGTGGCAATTAGAAGAGAAGTTCCCGAAGTAGGAGATAGAGGAGAAATTGCCCGTATGCTGAAACCGTTTGCATGTGCCATTCGAGTACTGCAGATTGCAGTCCAAAAGTTCACTAATATCCCTACATGATACTGCTGTAGCAAGATACTCCTGAAGGAAGCCTAAAACTCAAGATGAGAGAAAAGCCATAAAGACTTTAGTAAAAGACTCTTGACTGAACGTGTCATACAGAGCCTTTGAAATACAGAATCTTTGAAATATTCCCCACACACAAATTATTATCATTATTACCCCAAGACCTCATGGAGCCAAAGACTCATCTGGGAGGTCCCTTTATCACACACACACACATCTCATCATACCATGTCTTAAACACTCAAACTCCTTGCAGACACCACACTCTCAGGTAAGGCATTCCAATCATTCACAACTCTGCACGAAAAATACCTGCCTCTCACTCCCCTACACACACCCTCTTTATACAGTTTCAAGGGATGACCTCTGGTTCTCCCCTGATCTCCCACTATTCTCTGTAGAACTTCTCCACCATTGATCTTACAACAGCCCCTTACCAACTTGTAGGTCTCTATTATATCTCCCCTCTTGCTCCTTTCCACCAGACTCTGAATTACATCTGCTCAATGTTTCCTCATATTCAACATTCCAGAGGTCAGAAACTACCCTAGTCAGTCACCTTTGGACCCTTTCCAACATCTCTTCATCCTTCTGAAAACCCTGTGACCAAATCTGGGCACAATAGTCCATGTGTGGCCTAATCAAAGCCTTATACAACAGAACAAGAATCTCCCTACTTCTACACGTCAGTGTCCTCCACATCATTCCCAGAAGCCTTTGTGCTGTCTTCACAATTCTGGCTATGTGTCTCCTAAATTTTAGATCCTTATCCACTATCACCCCCCAGATCTATTATTTACTCTACCTCCAACAATATATTCTCACCAAGCATAAATTCTGCATCCCATCTTTGTTTTCCAAATTTTAAAACCTTACATTTTGCAACATTGAACTCACATCCCCATTTCCATGCCCAATCACTCAATTTATTCAAGTCTTCTTGCAAGGCCACAACATCTTCACTACTCTTTATGGTTCGTCCCAACTTTGTATCATCTGCAAACAACTGAAGATCTCCATCCAAATCTTCGCCAATATCACTAATATACAAGTTAAACAGTAATGACCCTAAAACAGACCCCTGAGGCACTCCACTAGTGAATCTCCTTTTCCTGGATATCGCACCCCCATAGACAACTTGTTGATACCTATCAGATAGCCAGTCTCCCATCCAATGCACTAATCTAATATCCAACCTCATCTGCTCTAGTTTGACTGTCAACTTATCATGAGGTACTCTGTCAAAAGCCTTTGCGAAATCCAAGTATATTAGTGTATCCTTCTCCTCTGCTCAAGGAAGCATTCACTTTATTGTAATAAGTAAGTAGATTACTAAAACATGACTCCCTTTAGCAAATCCATGCTGTCCATCAAAGATAATACCATTGTTGTCAACCCAACTCTGGATACTAGTTCTCACAAGCTTTTCCAACAACTTAACCACAACACCTGACACACAGATAGGCCTATAGTTTGATGCTTGAGTTCTATCACCTCCTTTATGAAGTGGCACAATCTTGCCCTCTTTCCACTCCTTAGGAACTTGACCAAGTGCAAGACTCATATTAAAAATATGTGTCAAGGCAGGTGTCAACTCCCTGGCACATTCCTTCAGAATACGCGGTGATATATTATCAAGTCCCACAGCCTTATTTACATCTAGTTTACTCAACTCCCCAAACACCTCTTGCTCACTTACAGTCAGTCTCTCTCTCTTCCCCATCATCAACTGCTCTCAATCTCTCAATGAAGTCACATTCACAAGATTGAAAGACCGTTATGAACTGCTCATTCAGTATCTCCACCACACCTTCTGCAACAGCTGTCTTTATACCATTTTCTCCAATCAATGTCATCCTTCCATAATCATTCTTTCTTTTGCTGGCTACATATCGAAAGAACTCCCTAGGATTCTTTTTGGCTTCATTAGCTAACTGCTGTTCATACCTCTCTTTAGCTACTCTCACCAACCAAGTCACCCTCCTTGCCTGGGCTTTGTAGACCTCATGAAACTGGTTATTTCCACTTCTCTTGTGCTGCCTCCGCAATGCCCTTTTTCTCTATCGCATGCTTAATCTCTTTATTCATCCATCTCACACCTACCTTATTTAACCTTCTCACCCTTGGAATACATTTCGACATTGCGTCTACTAGATAGTTTTTGAAAACCCCTCAAGCTGCATTGATCTCTTTTCCAGCTAACTCCTCATTCCATGCTACACCCGCAAGCTGTCTCTTGAGCTCTTCATAATCCCCCCCCCCTTGTAGTTCCACATATACCCTTTTCTCACAAGGGTGCTTGCACTGCTGGCAACCACCCAGGTAATCACCTCATGGTCACTCTCACCAATTGGTGGATGATTTGACACCTCATTTATAATTACATCCTTTGATAAGATGACCAAATCCAAGATCCTTAATCCTCGTGTGCCCTCTGTTACATACTGTCTGAGGTAGTTATCCCTCAAAAACTCAAGAAACTAATTTTCTTTACTTCCCAGAATTTTTCAGTAAGAAGAAGCAGTTGGGTAGCAATAATAAAAACAATGATTATCTCAACAAGCAACAGATAATAGAAGTCCCAATGAAGCAGCATCCTTGAGGGAGGAGGGGGGGGGCACTATCCTTCACTCTAATATGGGTGATCTAAGTTATAAAAAGTTCCACATTTGTTGGTCTAAAGAAGTTGAGAATCACAACTCAACAAGGCACTGTATTTCTTTAGATTCTGTGAATATTACAGATTTCATGTCCCATTCTACTTCTACCTCTGCTTTTATTTCTGGATTTTCTCTCTTTTTTTAAAGAGCAGTTTGTATTATTCCATCAGCTGTGAAAAAGAAATCTTTCTTTCTTAATGATAAAAAGATAGGCATTCTTATCATTTTTGTCAAAACAATGTGCATGTTTTTTATAGACTCATAGCCAAATATTTCATTGCAGATGACAAAAATGGCACTCTTAACTTCCAGCCAGCACTGCATGACACTCAGGATGCTCAGTGGGGGGAAATATGCTATAGAAACACTTGCAGCCAACTGCACTTTGCAGGATTTTTTGAGCATCAATTAACATCAATATCCATGGGAATTTGCACTTTAATATCTTTTTAAGTGCAATCTTGATATGATAGCCATGAATGACTCAGATATGCCAATCACCAGCAACAATGGTCATAGTTCCTGTGTCCTAAACATAATGACGATCACAAGCTCAGACAATGAGTGACCTGAGCAAGTGTTCCCAAAATGTCTCAAATTTATTGGTAATGACAAGATCATTTTCAGCACACTTTGACAACAGAACTTCATATGAGTTTAATATTTCAACAACTTCCATCCTTACAGTTCTCTGCCAATGTTCATTTACACGCAACTATTGCATTCAAGTCACCACAATGTTACACAAGATGGTCTAATTTGGCATTGAACTGTCTTTTGAGTCATAAGTATCCAGAGATTACAGATTATGTCAAGCATAAAACCTAGCATGATATGATTTTATGGAAGGATAGTAAAGTTGAAGTAGAGATGGATCTTTACTTTTGTGTGGGTATGTACCATGAATTAATAATGGCATAGTTCAGGGATCACCTAGCAAAGAAAAAAAAAAAAAATCTCTGCAAGACATTACTCAGATATGTCAAACTTTTACTGTCTTTTTATTTAATTTAATATGAATGGGAATTGAAGAAAAAGGCCAAAATAAAACAAATGCATATATATAATAAGATAAAATTTTCTGAAACTTAGTTTCAGAAAATGTTGCTCCTATAATAATAGTGATGGAAATGGCAAAGTTTATTGGGTGATGGAGCTACTCTGTCAGAGCAATGTCTGAAGGCATCATCTGAAGACTTTTTTCCTCCCTAATGTAACACAGCCAGCACACCATCAGTGTCACTGGTTCTGTATATATTTTCCTAGTTTTTGTTTCCTTGTATTCTCTTAATTTTTTTTTTCCCTCCAAATTTTAGGTTTCATAATCTTAAATTCTTTTTTTGATGTGCATATACCAACTTGCATAACTGAGCTTTATTCTTAAAACCTTTCTCATACGGTACATTTGGATTCATCAATTTCAGCTCTAAACATCTTGCCATCCCAACCTTCTGAAACTGAACTACCAGTTATGTCTTTTTAGCTACCCAAAATATAATCTAAATTTTATAATAAATATGAATTTGCCTTTGGCTGATAAGTGGGGTAGTTCCATCACCTATAAGCTTTGCAATTTTCATCACTACATACTGATTATAATTCAAATAACTTCAAAACCGAAAGCAGTATAACATACTAATATAAATATAAAGTATAAAACAGAACTATTATGTAAAATTCTACATTAGAGGATACTAATCATCCTTGGATCTTCTGGATAATTCTGAATTGCATGAATTATTGGAAATGAAAATTTGCCTTCAGTCAAGTCTTCACAGTAACTCTTGTTATCTGTATACTAAAAAGAAACCAATTAAAAACTATGTACAAGAAATGAAGAATCAAATTAAAATCTTTCTTCAAATACTATGCTTTAAATCAGGGGTCATCAACCTGCGGCTGCAAAATGAATGTTATTTATTAAATTAGAAACTAAAAACCCTAAATATAGCATTTGCAATAAATTAAGGACATTTTACATTAAGTCAAGGATATTTTACAATTGAAAATAGTACATGCGATGCTGAAAAATTTAATACTTTCATGTTTGAACTCTTTGAAATCATATGCGATAATCTTTCTTTACATTCGTCTTGGATTATCATGGATAATGCAAGAATTCATAAACCCACTGATTTGTCAAATATTTGTTTTAATTATTCATGCCAATTAAAATTAAGTTATGTTTTGTTGTTTTAATTTATTAAACCAAATATGTCACACTAGGTTAGCACATGTAGTGCTTGCCTGTCTGAACGCACCCATTCCCACACCTGCACTATATTCTTCGCATATAGTGCAGGTGTGGTCTGTAAATTTGCTCACTTTGTTAAAATAAGTAAAGGTTTTGTAGTGGAAGTTGCAGTGCTTTCATTTACTGGTGATTGTGTTAGGTAACATGAATATTGTAACATTAAATTAAATATTAACAAAATAAAAATATTTTTATAGTATTTAAAATGTCAGCAAAGAAGAGAAAGATAGAATAAGAAAATCAGGAGTTTAAAAGTGAATGGACTGAAACCTACGCATTTGTAGCAAATACAGCAGGATTTCCAATGTGTTTAATATGCCATGAAAAGCTTTCAAACAATAAAAAATCAAATATACTAAGACATTTTTTAAATAAACACGATACATTTCACAAAGCATATCCACAGGGAGATGAAAGAAAAAAAGGCAGTAGAAGAGCTGCAATGCAAAGTAAACCTAACTAAATGTTCATTTTCCAAATGGATAAAAGCATCAAGAAATCCAACTATTGCCGCTCAAGAAGTTGTTAAACGAGGAAAACCTTTTCCGGACGGCGAATATATGAAAGAATGCTTTATTAAAATCTCCGAATTTCTCTTCTGTGATTTTAAAAACAAAGCGGAAATAATCAAAAATAAAAGACATGCCATTATCTGCTAAGATTGTAAGGGACAGAACTATATGAATGGCAGAAGATATAACAAATCAGAAGGTTACAGATCTAAATTCAACACCAGGATTCTCCATTGCCTGATGAATCATGCAATGTGGATGCACAGATTGTACTTATTTGTAGATATGTAAATTCTCAAGGACCTCAGGAAGAATTACTCGATATACTGCAACTTACAGGAGAAACTCGTGGAGAAGACACTGCTGCTGTTACCACTTGCTTGAAAAGTAAGGGTATTAATATTAACAAAATAATATCTATTGCGACCGATGGGGTGCCGAGCATGAAAGGTACAAAAAAAGGTTTTGTTTCTTTATTTAAAAAACAAATTTTTCATTAAGTGTTTTCCTTTCACTGCATAATCAATCAAGAGATACTTTGTGCACAAACTTTTCCAAAAGAGATAACAGTAGTGATGGATTTGGTTGTAGAAATTGTTAACAAAATAATGGCAAGACTGCTACATCATTGGCAATTTTGTGAACTTCTTAAAGAAATCAATTGCGAATATTCCGATCTTCTTTTGCATAACAGAATAAGATGGCTTTCCAGAGGTGCAGTGTTGATGCAATTTGCCACCTGCCTTGGAGAGGTTAAGTTGTTTCTAAGACAAAAAGACCTTGAATATGCAATATAAAATTCTACTTTCTGGTGGATATGACTTCCCATTTAAACGCACTAAATAAGAAACTACAGGGAAAGGGAAATACAGCAGTTTTGCTTTTAGAAGTGATTTCGTTTGAACAAAAATTATATTTGTTTGCGAGAGACTTAGAGAAAGGCACATTATTACATTTTCCTGAATTTAATGGGAGATTTGAGGAGTTTAGAAAGAACAAGGCAACTATGTCATTTTTATTGCGACCACATGAAATTAATCCTGCCGAATTAAATTTTTCACCTTTTGTTGGAATTGATGAGGCTGCATTTCAACTTGAGTTAGAGGACCTGAAAACCAAGGATTTGTGGAATTCAAAATTTAGAAATCTTGAAGCTGACTTGGAGTTGGAAAACAAAAATCTACCCTTCAAATACAACACAAATGGTCTGAAATAGAATATCTTAAAAAGAAAGATCAGATTCTATTTGACACATGGAGTTGTTTACTGAACACTTACATTCAGTTAAAAACAGGCACGACTTCTATCGATTTTCGGATCGACATATTTCTGTGAGCAAATATTTTCTAATATGAATTTTATTAAAAGTAAGTTGAGAAACCAACTAAACAACATGAGTCTTTCGTCATGTTTGAAAATGAAAATTACAGTGTATTTGCCGCATATTGAGAAACTATCCCAAGAAGTACAACAGCAAAAGTCGCACAAAGAAGATATTTTAAATTAAAAAAATTAAAGAAACAGATTTATTATTGGATTTTATACATGTTTTTGTAAGGAGGAGGAAATCTTTGTTTTATTTAATATTTAAAAATATCATATAATTTCATGTGACATGCCACCCCTGTGTTTTACAAGTATGATAACGTGTTACTGTAAAAAAATCTGAATAAATAATTTAATTATATTTTTCAATGTGGTTTCTAAATTAAAGCAGTGATGAGCAATTAAATAGTAAATCAAATACTCGAATCGATCCATAAAAAGAATATTTTCTTTTTCTTTGATAAGTATTAATTTATTTTTCATTATTTAGCTATATTTTAATTTTTTTTAACATGCACAAATAAATCCACATGTAAAAATCAACGTTCATAAAATAGATTTTGAATTAAAATATACTAATTCTGCCATACAAAATGAACACCGTGGACCACAAACAAAAAACCTGAGAGGGCCGCATGCAGCCCGCGGACCATTGGTTGCTCATCACTGCGTGCGGCTCCCTAATTTTTTTTTTTAACAGATTTTAAAAATGGCTTTTCACTCCAAAAATAGGTTGCTGACCACTGCTTTAAATAATACGTTACAACAAAACTTACTACATTCTTTGCATTTACTTAGCATCTAGTATTTAAATTAATCCTGAAGTCTGATGATGATTGAGTGATAGTGAAGATTTTAGTAAATTATTATTATTATTCAGGCCTCAATGGAGTCAAAAGACTCATCGTGGGAGGTCCTTGTGCGAAGGATACATAAGAAAACATTGTCCAGTCTACATATTTCATATATGACTTCAACTGAAATACATATATGTATTTCAGTTAAGATGCACTATTTGGTCTTTGAGCATTTTAACTTATCTACTAATAAAATTTGATTATCAAAATCATCAACAGAATTTTCAATCTACCTACAAAAGTTGTGTACAGGAAACTATAATTAATGTTAAATAATTACTTGCTATTATCAATTACTTCTGAGTTAGTCTAATTTCATCAGGTCCCTAATACTGCAACATCTTACATGTCATTCATCACTCACATCAATTCAGCCAGATCTTCTTCAAGGTCTTTTTCGTAACATTCTGATCAAGCACCTGTTTTTCTTACTCTTTCATTATCTAAGTGATCATACCACCTCAGATGATCCCTGATAACACATTCTTCAATGCCAATAAATGCAAAGTTCCTTTCTAATATCTTCATTTTTAGTATGTTTCTGCCATTGATATTGTCTGTTTAGTCCCATAATTTTTTTATCAGAACTCTGAGTACTGAAAAAATTAATATTAGTCACTCTTGTATACTGGATATTTAATATTAGTTACTCTCATTCCATATAAATTTATTTAGCAAGCTCTCACCATATCAGCACTGTTTATTCTATTTTCAATTGTTTTGGGTCATCAATATGAATGTAGTTGGTGTTTTTCACATTGTTTTATTAGCATTCATCTTTGTTGTTGATTTTCATACAAAATCGGTTAACTCGAGTAAGCCCTTCATCTAGCCTATGAGGAATGAGGAAAATGATCAGAGATTCTGACTAAATATCCAATCCTCACCTTCTCGCTGTATGCCCCATTGATAGGTATCCACCTGGATACTGCTTGAAGGAGAGGAAGTTGAAGACTGGAGTCTTTTACAGATTGGAGGCAGACACTGCTGAGAATGGAGCTGAGACCATGTATATTTGTGAAGTAGATCTGGAAGGCTCTGCAGGACCTTGTTGCTGAATGAATGAGCCACACAAACCCAAGTTTCCAAGATGGCTATTAGTAGCACTTGATTTCCACACTAGTATTCCTCTTTTGTAGTCAATGCTCTATGTTTTCTCATTGCTTTGTTATTTTTCTTCCAGTTGGTGCTGAAGTTGACAACTATTCATGCTAGCTAAGCACTAGGTCAGGCTGGGCTCAGATATGTGATTAGGGGGAAGCACCTTTCAAGGTGTTCATAGTTGCCATTAATTCTCATGTGATCACCTTGTGTCATGGGTTAGTTACTTTCACCAGTCGTGGAAAGTTCGTTCCATTCCTTCTTCTGTTTACCACTCAAAGTAGTAGTAGCATCTGGTGATCTTTTTGCAATCAAAACCAAATTTTTCAGTTCCCTTGGTGATGCCATCCTTCAACATTTAATCACTTTTCGTGTGTGGAAATTTAGAATGATGGTACTGTACTTTTTTGTTTTCCTGCTTTGATCATATTATGTACTGCTGATGCAATGAGACTACAGAGCTAGCTGGCATCAGTGGAGGATGATTTTTCATCGAGGCACTGATCACAAATCTGTTCTAGTTTACTTTCAGTTGATTTGATTTTATGGGAGAAAGTTTTGTCAACAGCAACAAGGTGCTGCTCCAGGCTTTCAGTGCATTTTCCTAAATTCAGAAACTGTTTTCATGAAGGGAAGCACAGTGAACAGAAGAAAAGCTGGTTCAGGTTTGCAAAAACTTTATATACCAATTCATCAATTTTTACAGACTCACTAGTTTACAGCTATGACACTTAATAGCATTATTGAATTTGTCAGTGCTGGTCAAATGCATTAGCTATGGGAAGAATGCTCTGTTTTTGATGGACTTTGTTACAGCCATCTTTGCCTTTTTTCTTGAATGCATCAGTGTGTCCTTGCACATGACTGATATTGAACTGATAAAATAACTGCTGTGGTACACAAAAAGTACTTACAGGTTTCACAGTAATATTTAGCTCCTTAAAAACTGCTGTCGTGGTTTGATGAATTTATGGAGGAAATAACTTTTGTAAATGATAAAACGAGAAGTGTGCTTGTATACATATATAAAACATATAAACACAACACAAAATAAATTTGTATTGAAATGTGACCCTTTTACCAACTCACGTGCTCTCTCTCTCACACACATATTCATAACCTTAAAATAATGAGTCTTCTGGTATTAAATACAAGATATCGGCAAAGGCAGAAATTAACATGTTTTAGTCAGAGACTCACACAAACATAATAGGAAACTTTGTGATCTTGCTTTGGGAAGTCAAGACAAGTTCCTCATCAATCCTTAAGCTCACTAAGGGAAACAGCAGCAATAAATTTTCTTGCACACAATCACACAGGAAAAAATGACAATTCATTCCTGTGTCTTCAACACTATGCCTTATTTCAAGCACATTCAGCTACAACTTAAAACAAGTACCAAAAACAGCAACAGTTTACTTCATAAAACTCAGCTATCCAGTACTGAAGCAAAAAACAACATATTTAACATTCCAGAATTTTACTTGGCAACTGTCAGTTTCACAAAAACCAAACTATAGCTTATCATCTAATCTTTACTCAAAAAACCAAAAAATTAGAACACTGAGGATATATATACTTCTCAATAGGAACTTGAACATATAAGGAATCCACAACGTACATCCATTCATTCCTTATATTTTTTTTTATTTCTTAAAGGAAATTATTTCTAACACTCCCTTATATTCTTCCATCTGTTCCATTTTTTTTTTTTTCTTTGTCTCCCTATACATATAAAAATATATCTTCTCTCTCATATTCATCAGCTTTTGTTTTCTTTTCACAGTCAAGAACATTCTGTATTCTCTCAACTGCAATTGCGCGAAATGATGTCATGCAGCCAAGTATCACAAACAAGAAAGACGTTTTTTCAGTAATAGCAGACTGGATATGTTAATTTGCAGTGCAATGAAGTTTCTTTTCTGCTTGAATAATCAGTATAATGAACTTTTACAGGTACTTTAATTCCAATGATGTAGAAAGGTAGGTACATCTTGCTGATTCCAATGTTGACTTGAAGCATGAGGCATGGTTAGGCTTAACAGCCTCACTAATCAACCATTAATAACGAAAATACAAGCATTGCTGCTATATTCTTACAGTAAAATATCATTTTAATATACTTTTATCGACATGATATTTTTTATACATCTTTAATTTCATTTTTTCAAATATTTTAACAAGGTTCTGTCTTGGATGGACGACCATCTTTGCTTTCTGTAGAAGGTATCAGCTTGCATATAGCTGATATCAAACTGATAAAATGACTGTTATGGGACACAAAGAGTACTTATAAGTTTCGCTGTAATATTTAGCTCCATAAAAATTGCTGTTGTGGTTTTGCTTGGTTAAATTTATGGAATAAACTTTTGGAAATGATAAAATGAGGAGCATGCATTTAGGTCAACTTCTTCCAAACAAAGCATCACCTATGATGTAAATTCACTTGTGTTTATTGTCCAACAGAAGGTTCTAGTATGGAGGAATCATTTGAGCCATCAGAGATAGCAAATGCATGAATAAAAAGAGAAAGCATGTTCCCAGTGAAGCTCTCAACAGCAGAATTGAGATTGAATCCAAAATCTATACAAATATTTGGGAAAATTTTAGAGAAAACAGAAAAGCTAATAATGGTATGTATCTGCTGGATTTATGTTTAGGATATGGCTTAGTCTTACTAACCATATTCAAACATAAAAGCTGTCAAGAAGTTGCATGCAGAGAATGTTGTAGAAAAAACTTATTTGATTAATGTAGATATTCCCTGAAACTGTTTCATGTCACTCCTAATTTAAATAATATTCACCCAATAAGCTTTGCTATTATTGGGATCTTATTTTATTGTTGATAATGTTCAAGGATATTCCATGTGAGAACATGTGTCATTTGAAGTAAAATAGGCGATTTCTTTCTTCTTGAGTATATTTTTAGATTACTTAGTATTAACTATATTATTGTGGCCTTTTCTGTTTTTTTTTTTATTGTATTCAGTATTTGCTAATATCTTTTAAGACATATTAGCTTAAGATATGATTTTAATAAATGGCACCAAAAACCAAACCCAGAAGAACAAGAGAGCAATGTTGAAAGCAAGGGTAATGAGAGCATGGAACCTAATAAAGAGAACTTTTATAAAGGAATAATTCAAAAATCAGCCAGGGAGTTGGAGAAAGCAGGAAAAACATTTACAAGAATTACGACAGGAAGAGAGAACTTAGGATAAAAATAACAGGAAGGAAAGCACAATAATTCATTAGTTATCAATGAATAATAATGGTAATGACAAGGTAAGTCAATTAAAGAAAAAGGAAGTCATCACTATATTGAGCGTCCCAAGAGCAAAAATAAAGCATGTAACAAAGGTAGTTGAAACTAAAGTAGTGACAAATATAATATGATAGAGGATATGAAAGACTTGATGGAAGAAGCAAGAAAGGTGAGAAAGTGAAAATGGTTGGTTTATTACCAAGATACAACAGCAACGAATTAAAGAGAAAAATGATTCAATGTGCAGCCATGTAGAAAAAAAGAGATGCAAGATTTTGAGGTTTTGGAAGTGTAGGATAAGTTTGATTTGCATAAGAGGGATGGCTTGCACTTGAATGGATTTGGCATTCAGGTGCACAGAGAAATTATTTATTGGAATGAGACCAAATGCACAGAATCAGAGAAACTAGATCATCTTGGGAGGAATGCTGAGGATATGTAAGTTCAGCCAGGATGTGTAGACATAATAGTACTAGGAATGTCAATGAACATGGTTATGAATCTACAAAGGATGGACACTTTGGGTTTGGGCATTTTGAACATGTGTGTGGAGAGAAAAGAGTAAGTTGCCACCAAAAGGGCCAAGTACAGTACAGTACAGTACAGATGTAGACATAATAGTACTAGGAATGTCAATGAACATGGTTATGAATCTACAAAGGATGGACACTTTGGGTTTGGGCATTTTGAACATGTGTGGAAAGAAAGGAGTAAGTTGTCACAGTACAAATTTATGTATAAGAAAAAGCAAGGAGCTAACTTGTCAATATACAAATGACAGGAGCATTAGAAACAAAGTTGTTGAGCTTGTTGCTTTGGTGAATACACTGTGTTCTAAAATTGTCATTAGTGAAATCTGGCTCTCAGAGCTTGGATATTGTAACTGGAATCAAGTGCAAAGGACACAGTATTTTTAGGAATGACAGAAGAGATAGGAAAAGAGGGGGAGTACTACTAATGATATCAGATGATTTGAGTCCAGACAATAGACACAAATGAGAGCAATAACGGTAATAATTTCCCATGTAGCATATAGTTTGAGACTATATGGCAGGGGGTCGAGAACCTTTTTGAACCAAAGAGCCATTCCACCAAAAAAATTAATTAAAACAAAATTTTAGGAGCCGCAACTTCAATTCGATTTTTCCTGGTGACTCAAAGTTGCAGTTAGTTCAAACTTACGTAAATTTGTTTTTAATTCAGTACTTCCAGATATCAAATACCACTTTTATGTTTGTATATAAATTTTTTATATGTTCAATAAATAAAACATTAAGTTTGATTAAGTTTTTAATCACAAAACATGTTTAAGTAAGTATAATATTGCAAAAAAGTCAGAATTTGTATTGCAAAAATAATTAGTCCGAACAAAAATACAATATTATGTATTTTAATAGATATTTGATTGTTTTAATTTAAAATTCACTAATGAGGCTTTTGATTTTGCATCTTCTCAGCCAATTTACTTAAATCTGGATTGTATGTCATGCACTTTAATAGTAATTCGGCTTTTCAGTCAATTTGTTCCTATACTTATTTTTAATGTAATTCATTGAAGAGAAAAATTATTCGCAATTATACGTTGAAAAGAAAAGAGTCAAAACCCCAAAAGCAAGTCGCCTGGTATTTGAAGAATTAGTTGGGAAAGAATTCCAACATTTAAATATAATTTCCTGTGGTGTTTCTTCCACAGTTTCCTCATTTTCTTCAATTTGTGCTACCATTTCCTGAAGTTTTTGTACCCAGATGCTTTTATTCTGAATTTCCAAAAGCTCCATTTGTAGTTCTGCAATTGATATTCCAGGAAAAGCTTCAATATCTATTAATTTAAATTGCAATTTAACGGATGTAATATAAATTTCATCATCTCCTGATGTTTTTTAAAATCCTGAAATCTGCTTGAAAATGAATCTAAAATTACAGCAATCATTTCAGTGAATATTTTGCAATCAACACTTTCTTGATTTAAATTCAATCTATAATTTTTTAGATTTTCAAAACATATAAATTTTTCTTCAGTAACATCTTCGAAAAACACTCTTAGTTTCTATTCAAAGGTAAGGACTTCCTCTAGTAATTGTAAGGCTGTTTCCCTTCCCTTGTAACTTCAAATTTAGCTTATTAAAATGTTCTCTCATATCAAGCAAAAAACAAAAATTTTATATCCATTTGAGATTACTGAGAAGTTCCACATGATTTACGTTAGATTTTTAGTGGTTAAGAAAACTGTTACTTCTTTTAAGCATTGAGAAAAACGTTTTACTGCTTTTCCCTCTTGATAACCATTGTACAGATGTAAATCTTTATGTTAACTATCTAGTTCCTCTAAAAATGCGTCAAAAAGTCTGTGATTCAACATCTGAAATTGATCACTGGCACAACAACATCCATCACTCTTTTTAGTTGTGATAATAATCCCAAAGAATTTGTAACTAAAGCTTCTTGATGCAAAATGCAATGAAATAACTCCATGTAGAATATGAGTGGAGAATAATTTAACAAACCCCTTATTTTTCGCAATCATAGAAGGAGCGCCATCGGTTGCAATGCATACTATATTATTAATATTTATATTTTTATTCTGTAAACTTGTTACAAAGTTTCCTGAAATATCTTGACCTGTAGTGTGTCCTTTAAGTGTTAGCAAATCAAGAAGTTCTTGAATACTGGAAGATGTGATATATGCAGCATTGTGCCATATCGGAAATATCATCTGATTCATCAACCGCAATAGATATAAAATTGGCACAATTAATATCAATAATTTCCATATTTGAAACTTCTGCAGAAATTGTTAAAATCCGTTCCTTGACAGTTCTAGCCAAAAGAGGTAAATCTTTAATTTTTTTTTACGTATTTCATCCTTATTTTTCATATCCTTAAATAGAATTTCAGAGACATTATACATGCAATTTTTTAGAAATTCACGATCAGTAAAAGGTTTTCCCGCTTTTGCTATTTCAAGGGATAACATTAAGTATCCCTTGAAATAGCAAGTAGTATTGCTTAAGTAGTATTCGACGAAGATTTCGTCCAAGTTAACAAATTTCTTTGCTGAATCAATGTTTTCTTTTGAAATTCTTCAATAGCTTTTTTTCTATTATCACCCTCAGGATATTTTCTACTGAAGTCTAAATGTTTTCCTCGAAAATGTCGTTCGACATTACTTGATTTGTTATTTTGAAGTAGTAGATGGCAAATTAAACATTGCCGATTTCCATTTACTTCTATAAATGCAAATTTCTCTTTCCACATTTTATTGAATCCTCTGTTTTCTTCAATTATTTTTCTTTTTATTGAACACATATTAGGAGGATTATTATCACAAATTTACCTGCAAGTAAAAATTCAACATAACAACATAATAAAAATTAATTTGTGCATAACATTACCTGACACTAAATTAAACACCAGTTTAGTACCACAATAAATAAGTTAACAGAATATTTATTTTGACAGTTAAAATCTGTATGTATCTAAAAACCGTGGGTGTTTGACAGGACAGCTGATCAATTAGTTCAAATTTCCACCATGGCGCTAGTTACCTTAGGCATGCGTAACGTCACAGGCATAGTATCTGGTGCCACAAACAGGCTGTATCAAAAAACAATATTTATTTGTTTGTATTAATTATTTTGTCATGTTGTACCATCATTTTTTATTTTTCATTTTTCTGAAAACAAACCCCAACTCAACATCCCCAGAGTTAAAGATCGGTACTATCAACATAAGAAGCCTGAATGGCAAAGAAATGGAGCTAGCTGAGGAATTAGATAAGTACCAGATCGACATAATAGGGGTGACCGAAACAAAAAAAGACCAAAACTGGTGAGATCTTTCTGAGCAATAAATACAAAATCTTATATTCAAGCAATGACAATCAAGAAAAAGGAGTAGCCATAGTATTCAACACAAAATACGAGGCTAATCTTCTTGAATGGCAGCCAGTGTCAAATAGAGTAATGTGGGCAAATATGAGAATGGGGAACTGAACAATGAGACTTATTTGTACCTATGGTCCCACAGAAGGTTCTACTAATTTTCTTGAATGGCAGCCAGTCTCAAGTAGAGTAATGTGGGCAAATATGAGAATGGGAACTGGACAATGAGACTTATTTGTGCCTATGGTCCCACAGAAGGTTCTACTAAGGTAGAAGTGGAGGAATTTTTTTGAGGCTTTAGAAAAAGCGACTGACACAATGAAAAAAGAAAAGTTGGTCCTTGTTGGGGATCTAAATAGCAGAGTAGGAAATGATTGTGAGACATACAAAAATATTTTGGGAAAATTTGGAGAAAAGAGCAAAGCTAATAATAATGGCAAATATCTGTTGGATTTCTCCTCAGGACATGGACTGGTTATTACTAACACTATATTCCAACATAAAAATGTGCACAAATTCACATGGAGAGAAGAGGCTAGGAATAAGAAAAGTCTCATTGACTATGTTATTGTTGATAGTGATGTTTTCTCCCTGGTGCAGGACACCAGAGTGTACAGAGGATTTGAAATTGGAAGTGATCACTATTTAGTCTTGAGCAGGATAAAATTGAATTTCATATTGAAAAGAATAACATGTAAGAAAGTTTTAAAGCGAATAAAAGTTGAGCAGCTCTCAGATGTGAACTGTAGACTAAAATACACAAAGATTATTGAAGAAAAAATGAAAGAGTTTGAGAACAGGAATCAAACCTTGGAAATTCAGTGGCAAACTCTGAAGAAAACATTAATTGATTCTGCCAGAGAGGCATGTAGTGAGGTTGTCTGCAAGGATAAAAAAATCAGAACTCCCTAGTGGACACAGCAAGTTAAAGAGGCAGTGAAGGAAAAGAAGAAAGCATATCAAAAGTTCCTGGCAAATAAGTCAGCTTGTGCTCTTAGAGAATACAGAGACAAATGTAAGAAAGCTAAACACTGTGTAAAACTAGCTAAACAAAAGTCATGGGTGGACTTTGGCAAGAATATAGAAAATAAATATCAAGAAGGTGGCAAAATATTCTGAAGGTTGATGAAGAAGCTTAGGAATGGGGGAAAAGAGTGCTGTAAAAGGAGTTAGAGATGATAAAGGTGACATGAAAACTGGAGAAAAAGATATCCTTGAAGTATGGAGTAATTACTTTGAAAAACTGCTAAATGAAACAAGCAGTGATGATAGCACAGTGGTAAAAAACACTGATCAGGCATGCAGGCAGGAATACATATCCATACTTGAAGTAGAAAAAGTCATCAAAGGCTTGAAATGTGGAAAGGCAGCTGGAGTAGATGATATTCGACCAGAAATGCTGAAGTATGGTAGTAGTCTTACAGTGGCTGCACTGCATAGTTCAGAAAGCCTGAACAGACGGACGAATTCCTGATGATTGCAGTAGAGCTCTCATAGTACCCATATATTAAAAGGGAAATAAAACTGAATGTGAGAATTACAGAGGTATATCCCTACTGAGTGTTCCTGGCAAGATCTATGCACGTATACTTGAGAAACGGTTGAGAAGAATTGTGGAAGACAAGCTTGGTGAAGAACAAGCTGGATTTAGGCCAAACAGAGGCTGTCAGGATCAGATCTTCACTTTTCGACAAACAGTCGAGAAAGCATGGGAATATAACAAAGATCTGTATTTAAGCTTTCTTGATTTGGAAAAGGCATATGATAAGGTGCCAAGAGAGAAGCTATTCAATACTCTGCAGTTATATGGTGTCAATGGGGCATTATATCAAGCAATATTTAGTCTTTATTTGAGTTGTAAGTCAGCAGTTGGAATTGAAGGAAGTACAGGAAGATGGTTTAATGTTAAATCTGGTGTGAGACAAGGATGTACATTATCCCCTCTGTTATTCATTATCTATATGGATCACATTATGAAGGAAAGTGGTATTAAACATGATATCAAAATTGGAGATGTTAATGTCAGCTCTTTGCTTTATGCGGATGATGTTATACTTCTAAATAAATCCACTACAAGTCTGCAAGATTCTCTGACTAAATTGAATAGCTGTTGTAATAGATATGGTATGAAGATCAGCAATAAAAAGACAAAGACAATGAAAATAGGCAGAATCATTGAAAATGTCAACTGTGTTGTGAATGGAGAACCTGTGGAACAAGTAAAACATTTCAGCTAGTTAGGCATGATTTTTACTGAAGATGGTAAATTAAATATAGAAATAGACAACAGAATCAGCAAAGCTGGTATGGTGGGAAGTCAAATGAATAAATTCACATGGAATAAGAGAGAAATTAGTCGAAACACTAAATTAGCTGTATACAAGACTGTGTTCAAACCAATTTTAACTTATGGATCTGAGAGCTGGGTCAGAAGTAAAACACTTGACCAAAGACTAGAGACCGCAGATATGAGAGTCCTGAGAAAGATTAGCAGTGTGAACAGATGACATCAATGGCAATATCATATTAAAAACAACGATATTAGGAAAGAACTTGACATTGTCAGCATCCAGGAATGCGTTAGCAGAGCTAATCTCAGTGGTATGGTCACCTAAACAGAATGGGCGAGGAAAGATTAGCAAAACAAGCGTTCTCTGTTAGGTTGGCAGGAAAGCGACCTAGAGGAAGACCAAGATATAGGTGGATTGATACGGTACAAAGTGCCTTAGATGATAGAAATATAAGATCGGGTAATGTTGGAGTCTTGACAAGTAACAGACTGATTTGGAGGAAAATTGTAGATAGGAAGTTAGTAATGATATAATTTTTTCATGTAGTACTATCATATCCTGTAAACCCCTTGTGGGTACATGGCAGGAATTTGATGATGATTGTATTAATTATGTATCTTTTAATTCAATATAAAAGAGGTGCACTTTGTTCAGCCAAGAGCCGCATGTGGCTCTGGAGCCGCCGGTTCCCAACCGCTGCTATATGATAAATTTAGTTTAATCTTTTATCCAAGTGTGAGCAAACAAAGTTTGCGCCTGAAAGTATCTTCAGGACTGGGGTAAGGTGGTACAACACCAGAGCACTCCTTGCAAAGGTGGAGCAAGCTACCAACATTCTCAGTATCTCCCAAATGCAAAACACATCTCCTTGTGGATATGTCTAATGTTATGCATTAAGGGAAGGGCCACAACCCAGACTAGTTTCGACCTTTATTGAGGTCTCTTCAATGGGAGCCAGGCCCAAGTGGAGATACCAGGCAGAAGCATTAGCAGGTCATCTCTACCTATAGGAGTTGCCAAATGGTGTGCCACCCTTTTTTTAATAAATTACTCTGGATTTAGAGAAAGATGTTGAAAGTTTATTTTTCACTTGGTTAGAGTATAATAAATTTAGTTTAATCCTTTATCCAAGTGTGAACAAACTAAGTTTGCGCCTGAAAGTATCTTCAGGACTGGGGTAAGGTGGTACAACACCAGGGTTTGTTTTGTTTGCTCACACTTGGATAAATGATTAAACTAAATTTATTATACTCTAACCAAGTGAAAAATAAACTTTCAACATCTTTCTCTAAATCCAGAGTAATTTATTAAAAAAAGGGTGGCACACCATTTGGCAACTCCTATAGGAAGAGATGACCTGTTAATGCTTCTGCCTGGTATCTCCACTTGGGCCTGGCTCCCACTGAAGAGACCTCAATAAAGGTCGAAACTAGTCTGGGTTGTGGCCCTTCCCTTAATGCATAACATTAGACATATCTGCAAGGAGCTGTGTTTTGCATTTGGGAGATACTGAGATAGGAGTGTTGGTAGCTTGCTCCACCTTTGCAAGGAGTGCCCTGGTGTTGTACCACCTTAACCCAGTCCTGAAGATACTTTCAGGCGCAAACTTTGTTTGCTCACACTTGGATAAAGGATTAAACTAAATTTATTATACTCTAACCAAGTGAAAAATAAACCTTTAAACTTTCCCTGCTATATGGTGTGGAGGCTGACAGAATCAAATATATGGTGAGATGTTGCTAAAGATCTGGAGATGAAGAAATGCATTGCAAAATTACCCAGATGAGTACTAAATGAGTAATTATTATGAGTGACTTATATCATCCAAATAATGACTGGGTATCCAAGAAAACTCATGATAGGGATGAAGGAGAATTCATTGAGCAGTTGTATGACAACTTTCTCGAGCATCATGAGATTGTGAAAGAAGCAATGAGGATGAAGTGTTACATATGATCAGAATCTATACTATAGCATCAGAATGTATATCAGTTAAAGAAGTGATATTTTGACGCCAGTCGGTAACAGTGATCAAGCTGTATTTGTCCTAGAAAGTGACCAACTATGTTGATGTTCCAGTCAGTACAGGTTATATGCTGAACTACAAATCTAGAAGTTATGATAAACTCAGGAGAATATTCTCTTTGGTTTCACTATTCAAATGTTGAATGAGAGGGATATCAGTAATGAATGGGAAAACATACTTAAATAATGCAGTATCTTAATGTGTCCCTAGAATTCAAAGAAAAATGGAATTAGAGTGAAATTTATGTGCAATCTCATTAAACAAGAGATCCACAAGAAGAAGATGATGTGGATTTCCTCTTCTATACAGAGCTCAGGAAAAGTTACGAGTATTGTACAGAAAGCTAAGTTGGCTGCACAGGTTGAACATTTAAGGATATAGAAGTCACTTTGCATGTTTACAAGATTTTGATATGGCCACACCTGGACTATGGTACACAGATCTGGTTGCCTGGGTTCCAAAGAAAGAAAGAAGCTGTAGAAAGGCTGTAAAAAAGAGTTATAAAGGTGATATATCAGGATTACAGAATGTAGATTACAAGGAATGGTTGAGAGAATGTGGACTGTAGACAGAATAATAAGGGTGATATGATAGGGATCTATAAACTATTGAGAAGGCATTAATGGATATTGGTTGAGAACAGTTTTCATTATATGGAAGGCAGGGAGAGGACAAGGGGGATATCCATGGAAGTTAAGTTTGCATGCAGTCAAGAAATGGGCGAGAGCTAGAATTTTCTCTCGCAGAACCTCGAGCAAGTGGAACAAGTTGTCTATTGAAATTGAAGTGGTGAGTGCATGTAGTGTGAATGCATTTAAAGGAAAGCATAACAGGTGTGTGGTTAATGCATGGCCTAAGAACTCCTTCGATGAGTTTTCAGAGTTTGACGAAGATTTTAACAGATGTTCACATGGTGCTCCTTCTGGTCAGAAGTAGAGAGACAGAGAACAAACTTGGCAGTGATATGCTGCATGTTCAAATCTCTTGTGGTGATCGTTTGAGCTGTCCTATATGAAATCCCAATTCTATCAGCAACTTCTTGGATGGTGATTAATCGATCTGCATGGGATGATCTGTCAATTTTTTTTGATATTTTCGTGGGTTGTACTGGTGGAGTCCTCCCAGCTTCTCATCATCCTCCAAGGTGTTTCTGCCCTTCTTAAAATGCGAGTGTCACTCAAAACACTGAGATTGGCTCATGACTTCATTTTCATATGCCTTACAAAGTAATTCAAGGAAATTTCTCCAATTTTACACAAAATTTTACATTTGCATTTTGTTCTGATTTTGTGTTCATGGCAAAATCACAGAATGGCACAAACACATAAGAATAGTGTACTGGTGCACACCGTTCAGTGCAACATGGCAGACTGACCTCAACAATGTCTGCACCACTGACATCTGGCAGCATGAGACTAAATCGATCAGTCACCAAGTATCTGGCACTGTCTGGTTTCTTTTTGATAGCACCTCACAGATGTATGGAGTAATTATTGAAAATTGCTAAATGAAAGTGAGAAAATGAAATGAGAGCATGATGGCAGAAAATACTCAGTAGGAATATAATCAGGACTACATATCAACATTTGAAATAGAAAAGATATCAAAAACCTGAAATGTGGTAAGGTAGCTGGAATAAATGTTATTCAACCAGACATGCCCATATATTATTATTACATTACACCTATAAATCCAGGGAGTACAAAGACTCGTCGAGGGAGGGCGCCTACGCTACAACTCTCCGTCTCCACCTACATCAACAGCATCTACTGCCACTAGTATTTTCACAGACAATCACAAACATCCATGCCCATGGTGGGATTCGAACCCACAGCCTTTTGGCTGGAGAGCAGATACGCTAACCACTCAGCCAGCCAGGCTGGCTTGGAAGTATATATGAAGGTATAAAAGTTTTAGTCGCTGCATTTTATATAATTCAGAAGGTCTGATCAGAGGATTGAAAAATGGAAATAAAACTAATTATGAGAATTACAGAGGTACCGTTCAAAGTATTCCTGGTAAGATTTATGCTAGTATACTTGAGAAAAAGCTAAGAAAAATGCTGAAAAGGAAATGACGAAGAACAAACTGGATTCAGACCAGATTTTCACTCTAAGAAAAACAGTTGAGAAATTATGAGAATATAACTAGAATCTGTATTTAAGCTTTGTAGATCTAGAAAGGAAATATGACAAGATGCCTAGAGAAAAGTTTTTCAAAATATTGTGTAAATGGGACATTTATAGCAAGCAATATTTAGTCTATAGTTGAGATATAAGTGTATCTCAACTATAGACTAAACAGGAAGTGGTATGGAAAGCAAGACCCGTTTTTTGTTCTCTTTTGTATTGTACGTCTTTTTGGTGTTCAGCCATACGTATTTCTCCAGATCTTTCTGTCTGTCCTACGTAGCAAATCCCGCAAGAGCAATGGATTTTGTAGACCTCCTAGTTTTTTAAGAGGATGATGAGGTGGTCTTGGTGGATGTAGGAATCTTGAGATCTTTTCCATAGGAAGGAAGGCTACTTTTATGTTGTGTTTGTTCATTAATTTGGCTAGCTTATCTGTAACATTTTTGATATAAGGAAGTGAGATTGTATTTTTGTAATCCTGTTTTATTGCGTTTTTAGTGGGAGGCATTTTATGGATTCTCTTGGTTTTTATTTCATACCCATTCTGTTGGAGGATTTGTGTTAAGTATTTTAATTCTTCATTACATCTTTCTTGTGTGTTGGAGATATTGTATGCTCTGTCTCGAAGAGTTTTAATTAAGCTTATTTTTTGTGAAGGATGGTGGTGTGAGGTTGCATTTAGAAATCTTCCAGTGTTTGTCAGCTTCCTATATACTGAGAGGGAGAGTTGACTTTCTTCATTAATTTCTAATAGAATATCCAGAAAAGGAAGTTTTCTATTTTTTTGCTACGTAGGACAGACGGGAAGATCTGGAGAAATACGTATGGCTGAACACCAAAAAGACATACAATACAAAAGAGAACAAAAAACGGGTCTTGCTTTCCATACCACTTCCACTGGACACGATGTACTCTGGGTAAAAAAAAACGACGATGTCATACATAGAAAACAACAGTTATATAAGAAAATTTAAAGAAGCTGCTAATATGCTGAAAAACCCAACCCAATGCAATAAAAATCAAGGTTTAATTCTCCATCAAGTGTGGTCAGCTCTAATAAAAAATCTACCTCAATCTGAGCTCGGACTGTATGAACGAGAACAAGAACATGTGACATCGTCCAGTATTGTTCAATGTAAATAACGTTTTATATCTGCATTCTGTTATTTGAGTTTATGAATAGCCAGACAGTTATGATTTGTATTTATTAATTCTCTTGTTTAAACTTTAAGTTATACTATTTATCCCCTGAAGATGTAAATAAATCCTATGATTTACGAAACTTGTCAGGAACTATTATTTCAGTATTTTGTATAACTGAATAATAAAAAATGTGTAATCACCGAAATATATCTTTTGAACCAATTAGCCACAGAAGTCTACGCCTGTAATCTGTTTTTGTCTCCCAGTGCATTTTGTTTAAAAAAAACAAATGCCAGTATGCATTGTATGCTAGCAGGAAAAATCAAAAATTAAAAGGACATGAAAAAAATAAAAAAATTATTTAGATATTTTTACTCCTCATAGTTTGATATTTTTGAAGGATGGCAAATTAAGTTCATAACACACATT
Source organism: Typopeltis vanoorti (assembly GCF_054136105.1). NCBI lineage: Eukaryota > Metazoa > Arthropoda > Arachnida > Uropygi > Thelyphonidae > Typopeltis > Typopeltis vanoorti. Next base: position 28,891,254 of record NC_143555.1, on the reverse strand, counting down.
TTTTTAAGCATAAATTTGTTGTACATGTATGTAAATGATAGTTTTAATTAAAACTTTATATAACACATGTAAAAAAGTTTTATATATTAAATATATTAAAAATAAACATAGTAAAAAAGGTAAATTAAATTTCATTAAATAACTATTTCTTTTAGGGTTACATGGTGATCAGCATTCATATTTATGAATTTAGGGAAACAAAACACACATGTTGAAATGATTATTTTACTTATTAATAAAATAACACTTGACGTTTCGACCCCTTTATTGAGGTCATCATCAGAAAGATACATGTGTATAGGAAACCAAGCTACATTCTCTTGCACTCTATAAAGGTAAATTAAATCTACTGTTAATTGATCTTTTTCTTAGCCTGACCTCTAGTGATAAAAATAAATAAATAAAAATAAAAAAATAAATCAACTACAATAAACTCTGCTAAAGTTCTCCTGTACTATGATTCTTCTGGATTTTTACAGTTCGGATTGTTCTTCTTTACTACGATTTTCTTCTGGACTTGTACAGTTCAAGTTGCTATTGAATATTAAGGGAAAAAAAAAAAAACACTTCAAGTCTTCTTGTATTGAGATTTTTCTTTGGCTTGTTCTGGTTGCTATAAAGGTTGCAAATGGGTCCTCCACATTCTTGGAATAGCTAGACCAGTTTTGTTCAGATTTGGATTATTATTGGATTAATTAAATCAAACAAATCAGATTGGATTAATTAAATAACTATGGTTATTTGAATACTAGTTAAATGTGTACAAAAAAAATTGCTGAATATTCCAAATGTATAAATGTACAGCATCCATATGTCACACATCAATGTTATTAAAGGTGCCAGTATGCCATACCATTTGTGTGGCATCCAGGAAAAAAAATAAAGAAGCGCTGCTTATGTTAACATGGTAATTATCCAGTTATTCTGCAGATGACATCATATAAATAAATCCAGTATGGCTGCCGGATTCTCTGACTAAATTGAATGACTGCAATAATAAATTTGATAAGAAAATCAGCAATAAAAAGACAATGCAAACAGGCAGAAACAGTGAAAACATTTCAGCTATTTAGCCACAATTTTTAAGGCAGATGGTGAATTAAGCATGGTAACAGAAAACAAACAGTGAAGCTAGTACAGCAGGCAGTCAAATGAAAAATTTATAGAATAAGAAAGAAATTATTGACACTAAAATTAGTTTGAACAAGGCAGTGTTCAAAGCAATTTTAACATACATCAGAGAGCTGGGTTAGAAACACCTGACTAGAGACCAGAATATTTGAGAGTTCTGAGAAATATTAGGAGGATGAAAAGATGACATCAGTGGCAGTGTCATATTAAAAATGAGGATATTAGGAAAGAACTTGACACTGTTAGCATTCAGGAATGTTAGCAGAGCTAATCTCAGGTCGTATGGTTACTTAAACAGAATAGGAAAGAAAAGGTTTATTTGCCAAAATGGCATGAAGACTCAGAGAAAAATGATCTAGGTGTACTGATACAGTACGGACTGCCTTACTGTATCAGTAAGGTAGTCCCTCAGAAGACAGAAATATAACATATAATACTGGAGTCTTGATAGATAACAGATTAATTTTGAGGCAAGCTGTCGATTGGGAGTTAGTAATGAGGTGACTATTTTATGTCATAATATGCTATACACCTCATGAGGATACATATCAGGAATTTGATAATGACGACAATGATAAAATATAAAAAAAATCCTTCAATTAACCAAATTTGAAAAAAGCTCAACAAATATGGTGATCATCTTTCCCTTCGAGAATTATGTTTTTTGATTAATGTTCTCTTTAAAACAAATTATAAGCATCAATGTAAAACATTTATATTGGTTATGGGATCAATGACTTGTCCACAAAGCTTAGTTCATATGTTAATGAAGCTAAACAAAAGTAATTTTCAAAATAGAAATCCAGCTATAAGTTTAACATTTTTCAAAAGGCAGCATATTCAGCTGTAAAATAACCATGATATTATTATCTTTTCTTTTAAGAATAACTATTTTTGAAGTAAATATTTTGCACTATGAGCCTACCTTAATCTAACAATTATTATTTCTCAGAATATTATATGATGTATTAGCAATTTGCTCTGCAGATCTTTTCTTTTTTTAATCTGTGATAAATACTGTTATACTGAAGGAAGATTTTTATATTGTTATCACATACATGAAAGGTTTTAGAATCTATAGGAAATTGATACGGTGTGTGTGTATGGTTAGTTTGCTTTTATATTTGATTTATGACCTAAGAAATAAAAATTTTGGAGAACCTATATTATTTCTTAATGCAAATATAGTAAAATGTACAAAATATCTTTCACTGTTTTAACATTTTTTTTTTTATTATATCATTAAACAACAGCTAACTACTGACACTTGCTAATGGCATTACTCAGAACACCCGACACAAAATGAATAAGCTAATTTATTAAGTTGCTGATATTTCACTGCTCCAACAGGCATTCCCAGTGCAATGAAACATGGGTAACAGAACACAAGGCACTCTTAATCCAGTAACTGTAAAAACACGTCAAAATTTTAATGGATGAAAGAAAATTAATTCCCTATCAGAGTAAATTACTTTTTATTCGATGGGAAGAAAATAGTTTTAAAATAAATCTGTCTTGTTTGTTTTTATATTTTTCTTTGCAGATAACCAGTATAAACAGTGAACATGAATAATATAAATTAAAGATGCCAAGAAATTATATTCTTGGTTTAATCCTTTATCCAAGTATAAGCAAACAAAGTTAGCGCATGAAGTAACTTCACAACTGGGCGACTCATATACACATAGAGGCTAGTGACTTCACATCACTTGCCTTAGTATCCCATAATGCAAAGCACATATCCTTACAGGCATGTATAATGCTATGCATCATTGTGAAGGACCCCTACCCAGACTGGTTTCAACCTCCTTTATTGAGGTCTCATCAGTGGGAGCCAGAACCAGAAGTGGCAAGGTTAAAGTAATACAGAAGTCTTATTTCCATATACAAGTAGCCTATATGACTGTATTAATTTTACAAAAATTTGGGAGACTGTCACTTTAAGACCATTTTCTGCTTAGTGCCATGGTAACATTTTAGTTCTTCATCCCATTACAATTTTGAATTGTTTCTACAATTACTTGAGTATTAGTGTCCTGTGTTTTGTAATAACTTTTTTTTTTCCTTTTTTTTTTTTTTTGTGGTATTGAGTGTGCTGGGTTGAAATACAATAGATTACAAGAACAAAATACATAGGATAATTATTATTATTTGACACCTCCAGGGAGTCCAAAGACTCATCGAGGGAGAGTGTGCCAACAGTATCGAACAATTGGGTACCTTCCAACTACTAACCGCGCTCAAACTTACTTAACTGAGCCATTAGTAGCAGAGGCTCTACCAATCGACCAACCTTTGCCGGCTTTATTAATGTTCTGAGTTAATACCATTTAATAACTAAAAATGAGTAAATACTAACACCTAAGCCTTTCTATACATTAGAAGATATTACACATGGATATTACATATAAAGGATGAAAATTTTGTAAGTGAAAACTAAACTGGCAAGTGAGCTTAATAAGCTATATTTTCTTAAAACTCCACCATTTCAACCTGCATGAAATTCACACAAATTAAGGCCTCATGCAGTTTTTTATATATATATATATAGAGAGAGAGAGAGAGAGAGAATATTTCAGGTGTGTGATGCACACCCATGAAATAGCAATATCTTCAATATATTTTTGCATTTATTCCTGTTAAAGACTCTCCTAATTGTTTCCTGGCTTCATGTGATTCCTAAAATTAAACACAATACAGGAAACCTCGCTTAATGCGATTAATTTATCATTCAATTAATGTGCACTAAGCGAATACAATAAACAATAGAAATAATTATAATTCATCCATCAGTTAGCATAAATTTAAAAAAAAATTACAGTATAAACTATATTAGAGGATTAAATCATCAAAGTTAAAAATCAATTGGTTAAATTTTTGTTTAATGTCTAAGCATTTGATTGAACTACTTTTAAAAAAAAAAAAAAAATATATATATATATTAAGTAAATAAAGCTGTTTGAATAATGCTCAACTTTTTCCATCTTGTGATGCAATTTGAGATAGCTGGCTGACAGCTTTATCAAGATTTCAGTGGACTTCGAAGCTTCGTTCCATATCAGGATCAACATCAAACAATTTCCTTAGCATGCTTAATGTGATTGAGAACTAGCTCAAGTTCTATTGCAGTTATGTTTTTAGTCATAACATTCTCTTCTTCTTCTTATGCATACTGTTCTTCTAGTTGAAGGAGATCATTCTCGCTTAACCATTCTGAATGGGAATCGAGCAAGTTTCTCACATCTTCATTATCCAGTTCATTAAATCCAAATTATTTTCCAATTGTACTGATTTCTTCAATAATGTTAGATCCTGGATTTTGCACATGATAAACTAACATATGCTTGAGTTTAAAGTCGGCTTCTGCATGGCCTCCTAATAAAAGCATAAGACAAACTTTAGATACTTTGTATCCTAGTTGAGATGCTTCAGTTTTAGCTAGGAAAGATTTTGTCAGCATACGCTTCCAAAAGAGACCAGTTTTGTCGACACTGAATATTTGAAGATCATCATAACCACCCTGCTGAATTATTCTTTGCAATTCTTCAGGAAACTAGGCTGCAAAATCTTTATCAGCAGATTCCCCAGTTACTCTTACATTTACACAGTCCAGCTCGATTTTTAAAATTGTCAAAACTCGCAGTAGAGTTTTCACATTCCTCTTGAAATTTGTCTCTTTCAGTGAGATAAAAATATTGAAGGCTTTTGCCTTAATATTCTTTGTACTAAGAGGTATTCTTTTTGGTTACAATCATCAATCCAGAATGATAGAAAACGTTCCATCTCGATCATTAAATGGCTTCAATTCCAAGTGATCTGCATGCTTAAAGAAGAAGTAGCAACTTTTCCTTCTTCTTTGGTCTTATTTAATCTAGTCCGAACTGTAGACTAGCTGTATCCCAGGTCTGGAACATCATTGTATTAGTAGTGCCACTTTCATGTCTCTTAATGACTTTCAGCTTTTCCTCTAATGTAATTACTTTTCTTCTCTTTTTATTACTACTGCTTTCTTTATCAGGCTTTCTCTTTTCCATATCAGGGGTTGAAGCTTTATAGGTATCTAAATTAAAGCAAAATGAATGAAAAGTGATTGAGCAAGAGAACAGAGTTTGCATGTGTGCTTGCAATGATAGCTTTGAGTCAATTGCCGAGTGTCATAGCCACTGCCCACTACACTGACAAGTGTCACCGCTCGCTGCAGATTGGCAACAAAAAATTTCGCATAACGTAAAAAAATCATGTTAACTGATTAATCACTCATTTAAAGCGGGAAATAGTATTTCACTCCATCACACTAACTGATTATCGAGCATATGGAATTTGCATTAAGCGAGATTTTCCTGTATACTAATGCTTAATGAAGAGGACACTTTTTGACACATAAACATTGCATCGCATTCTCATTAATAGCCCAGGTGTGTGGTCACAAATACAGCCACCTTTGAGCCCTTTAAACAAACGTGCAGATAGTGCAGTGTGTCAAATTTTTAGAATTCCAGTGGTTTTAAATGGCTCGGAAGACAATAGCACCCAGAAGTCGTTAGTGGCTGATTGGTTATTGTGAAGCAATCCAAATGAACTCTGCCATTTGTGATGAATTGCTGTGTTTGTTTTCTGAGTTTCATCTGTTTTACATATGTGAAGTGTGAATTGATATGTTTATGACCCGATATAGACAAGTTTTTAATATATATTTAAAATTTCTATAAATAACTAAACTTTTTTGCCAATATTACAACGGGGGAAACAGGGTTGACGATAACCTGTGTACTAATGAGTAAGACCAGTTATTTCAGCCTTTCTTTGGTTCAATTTGGCTATAATCATATATAATCATAATAGTCTTTTGGTTCAATTCAGAAAAACAATTATTTCCCAAGTGATTACTTTTTTCCGATTTCTGTGTGTATTATATGGCTGTATTTAAAAATCATATCAAAATTCAAATTATCCGTGTCTCAAATGATAATTTAATCTCACTATGAAACCCTTTGTGTATCTCACATAAACAGTGCACATGAAGTATAGCTGTTATTCATTTGACCTTTATGCTTTCCATAATTAAAATTATCATCATCATCAAATTCCTGCCATGTACCCTCAAGGGGTGTACAGGATATGATAGTACTACATGAAAAAAAAAAAAAATTACATCATTATTAATTTCCTATCTACAATTTTCCTCCAAATCAGCCTGTTACTTGTCATCACTCCAACATTATCAGATCTTATATTTCTATCGTCTAAGGCACTTTGTACCGTATCAATCCACCTATATCTTGGTCTTCCTCTGGGTCGTTTTGCTGCCAACCTGGCAGAGAACACTTGTTTTGCTAATCTTTCCTCGCCCATTCTGTTTAAGTGACCATACCACCTGAGATTAGCTCTGCTAACGCATTCCTGGATGCTGACAATGCCAAGTTCTTTCCTAATATCCTCGTTTTTAATATGATACTGCCATTGATGCCATCTGTTCACGCCTATAATCTTTCTCAGGACTCTCATATCTGTGGTCTCTAGTCTTTGGTCAAGTGTTTTACTTCTGACCCAGCTCTCGGATCCATAAGTTAAAACTGGTTTGAACACTGTCTTGTATACAGCTAATTTAGTGTTCCGACTAATTTCTCTCTAATTCCATATGAATTTATTCAATTGACTTCCCACCATACCAGCTTTGCTGATTCTGTTGTCTATTTCTATATTTAATTTACCATCTTCACTAAAAATCGTGCCTAAATAGCTGAAATGTTTTACTTGTTCCACAGGTTCTCCATTCACAACACAGTTGACATTTTCAATGATTCTGCCTATTTTCATTGTCTTTGTCTTTTTATTGCTGACCTTCATACCATATCTATTACAACAGCTGTATTAATCAATAAATTAAAGTATTCAAAGTAATCCTCCAATAGTCTAGTTAAGAGCAACTCCACAGCTATGTGGGAGTTGCTCTTAACCCCTTAACATACAAAGACATCTGTGACACATCTTTTGTTTACTGTACCAAAATTGATTTTGAATTTTGGTTTCACATATAAATACAACCGAATATAGATGCTAGACAATCTTGTGCCTATTTCCTTTCAGCCGAGAAAAGTTGCCAACAATGTGTATCGACTATTTCATTTGCGTTTGCACAAATTCATCATTATTTTTCAAATAATGATGAATTTGATCCAACAAATCACCCTCGCCCAAAAAATTGGCAGAAAAACGACCGCTTTCTGATTTTTAACTGGTACGTTAAGGGGTTAAAATAACAGTCTCCCAAATTTTTGGCACATTAATGCAACCACATAAAACTCAAAAATTGCACATTGTGAAGGGGTGTCCAAAGTGTGGTCTGCTAGTCCTGACTTGCCATAATAATAGTAGCAAATGTATTTTTTATGTTCTTCCTGGTGGATGATAACAAATCTTCCTGTCTGGCCATAATAAGCTATGTCACAAGGAACTTCATACACTCCAGGGTGTGCTAGAGGGTGAAGTTTATTCTTAGGTGAACGGATCAGAGTTGCTAATTTAACATGAGGTTTGAATGTGGTGTTTAGTACTTTGGCTTTTTTTTTCTGATGAACCTCTGTTATGAAACATTCTGTATTTCTATTACCCTGCTTTGTCTTTATTTTCTTTACTTAAAACTTCATGAATGGTCGATTGCTTGCCGTTATTTATTTATTTCGTATCCAAACACAAGTGGCACAGTTAGTAATTGGTACAACGTTATTTACATCAAATTAGAACAGCTTAAATTTAGTAGGTAAATTATATAGGGAATAATAAGTAAAATATGAGGGAAAAAGAAACTATACATAAGTTATATACAATAAATATGGTCAGATGTTCCTACAGAATCTTGTGCAATCAACTGCTCTTTCTGCAGGATATAAGGTTCTCTTTTGTGCAAGGTGATTGAAGAAAGGGAGCAAGAAGGAAGGCTTCTTTCCAGCTTATTTCTATTAGATACCATATCCTCACACTCTACAGTCTAACAAATTTATTTGTTTTATGACTATGTCAGTTAGACTATGTATTGAGTGCGAGAATATAAGATTTTAAACTAAATACAAAACAGATATTGTTAGCATTCCCTGCTTATGTTAATCTTTACCGTTAATTAGTTGTGGCTTCATTATTGATCACATAAACTTCTACTTTAAACAGGTTTGAAATTTTCAGGATAGTGCATTGACAGAATCAGTCCACTGTGTTGTTCACAAACCATTTAATTAAATCAAAAAGGAATGTTTACAGTATGATTCACATTACCATATATATACAATTTCATTACAATTCTTTCTAATTCAAACTTAGTTCCAATTTCCTTCCTTTAAAGCTAATTCACAATCTATATCCTGCTAGTCATATATACATTAACTGACAATAAGGCATACCTTGAGTAACTTTAATTCAATCTCAATTTAAATTATCTTATTGTACCCATAAGCAGACACACTTGATGTACACTCTTGGAATTACATACATAACCACTTACAATCCTCGTTCAGCACTGCCGTTTACATGAATCTTGTTCACACTTTCTTTCCTTCTGCTGGCTCGTTCTTGATTTCCTGCCAAATTTCTTCCTTGTCGAGTTATTGATTATTCCATGCTCTCTAGGACCCTTAATGTGGTGGCAATGTGTAGCTCTTTCCTTTCATTCCTGACAGCAGACACAGGTAGAAGACTCAGAACCTGCGACATTTCTCTTTAGATTACCGATGGTGAACCCAGGTAAGAGAAGGTTGAGAACCTTAAGACAAACGACACTTCTCTTTTGATGACCAACAATGGACCTAACATGGCAGTGGACCCAGGTAAGAGGTGAAAACCCCAAGATCCTATTCCTTCTTGATGTCTTACCTTATATATATCCAAACTTCCGTTGTACACACGTACGTGTTTGAAATTGTCATATATATCAATTCTTAGAATTTTTCACTATTCTTAGAATAAGGCTTACTGATTAGACATGAGTTTACAGTGTTATGTGATGACATCATGCACCACATTATTTTAACAAAGGCTCATTTAAGTTATTAACATTTCTCTAAGTACATTCGTCTTAAAAAACATGTAAAAGCGAACATGATCAGTTACACAGTTACATATCATGAGAGATTTTTCACCTCTGACATAGGGAATAGAAATTGTAATGTTCTGCCAAGTTGGCAGGAAAAAGACCCAGAGGAAGACCAAGATATAGGTGGATTGATACAGTAAAAAGGCTTAGAAGACAGAAAAATAAGATCTGATAATGATGGAGTCTTGACAGGCAACAGACTGATTTGAAAAAAATTTGTAGATAGGAAGTTAGTGGTGATGTAAGTTTTTCATGTAGTACTATCATATCTCATCCACCCCTTGAGGGTATATGTCAGGAATTTGATGATGTGTTCCTTTGTATCAGAAGAGGGAGAAATAATGGAGCTATGTAGTATTTCATCTATTTTGTAGGAATGGTAGCCATTGGCCAAGAAAGTATGGCGCAGATATTTGAGTTCTGTGAACAGAGCTGTATCATTAGAACAAATGCCTCAGGCTCTGTGTGTAAGTGTTTTTAAAATGCCATACTGTTGGAATGGATGATGATGTGATTGTTTATGTAGATATCTTCCTGTGCGTGTTGGCTTTCTGTAAATGGAAAAAGATAGTGAGCCAAAATCCACTTCACAATAGGAAAAAAAATCTAATAACTGTTTACCTTTTCTTGACACATTAGTCACCCATCTTTCAGATGGATCACTATCTTTTTCCATTTAGAGAAAGTCCACACACACACACAGGAAGATATCTACATAAATCTACATAAACAATCACATCATCATCATCATCCAGTCTAACAGTATGACATTTTACAAACACTTACACACAGAGCCAGAACCATTTGTTCTAATGATACAGTGTTACATCCTGAATGAAGCACTTTATTAAAGAAACAATTCATTCAGGATTTAACATGTCTGAAAAATCAGCCGAGAGAGAAAACTTGTACTCGAGCAGAAGAAATAAAAGTACTAACTGTAAATAGAATTGCCTCCTTTTGGTAGAATTGTAATGCCATGTAAAGAACTTAGTGTATAAATTAGTATTATATTATATGAAATGCATCATGTATACAATGGATGAGTAAATTAGATGTAAGCATTAGTCCAAAGGTCACAGGCGGGCCTGAGGCACTGGCAATCTCGGAAAGCGACGCACATTCGTTTCCTGGAAGACGCTGCTATGATCTTGCGATGTGCCGAAGTTGCCGCGGCCAAAGAAAGTAGCGGGCGGGAAAAGATTGCAGAAAGTAGTAAGAGGGTGCCAAAAAAAAAAGGGGGGGGGGGGAAGTAAAGAGAGAATAAAAAGAGTTTGCACCCCTTTCTCAAGGCTTTTTTTCGCCTGTTTTGCTGTATGATGATTTGACTTTTCTCGTGGACTGGTGGTTCCTGATGGTGTTTCTTGGTGATAGTTCGATATCGGAGGGTGCGCCTTTCCCTTCAATGTCTGAATTTCTGCTGGTACTGAAGCGTGAAATGTCGGCACATGCTGCCTTTGCTGAAAGTTCCGACGGAATACTATTGCGGACATATATTATGAACCGGCAGCTGGAAACGAGGATGGCCCGAAACAGATCGAGAATAGGTGAGGGAAAAAACACCAGGTGTAGAGCATAGTTTAATCTGATGCCCATAGTGACCCACCACGTGGACGCAAGCTTATGGAAGTATCGAAGAATTCAAACAAAGGACAGTTCAGATGGACCTGGAGATCTTGTCCCAAGAAATGGTAAAGTACAGATTTTGTTGTATAATTACCCAGTCAGAAAAAGGGAAAGATCATTGTAGTGTATTAATCGAGTATGGACAGTATTTGAAAACTTTAAGTGATTATTTAGCAGTGGCTGATATCCATAAGACAAATTGTTAGGAATGATTATAGATGATTGTGACTAGCTTAATATGCAAGACTAAAATAGTAGGTAGAAAATTGAGTAGAAGTGTATAAATGTGTATATTATGTGTGTTAAGTCTCTAACTCAAAAGAAGGATTTATTGTTCATGTATTAGAGTATTAATCAGTTTGAAAAAGTTTGATTCAGCATGTCCTTGAACTAATTGAAAATGAGATTGGTCTAAGTGTACATTATGTCGAAGATGAAAAGCCAAACAGCTATTTTTTTTTTTTTTCTGGCGAAGTTGATAAATTAAGGGGATAAAAATCCCTTATTGTTCTTCAGCCACTATGCAAAACTCTAAGATCGAAAACTACGATCTAAGCATTTCATGCCAACTAACTATCGGCGAATCCAAGCATAAGTGACCACTTGGTAGTACCATACCAAGGCAACTCGATGCAAAGGTGGAGCAAGCTCCCTCACTATTCTTGATATTTTCTCATAATGTAAAAACACACAGCTCCTAGGAGATGTAATACTGCTTTACATTATTATAATATAGATGTTATGCTGCTTTACACTGGCTGAAAAACAATAAGAGATTTTTATCCCCTTAATGTATATTATGTCTTTAGATTCCAATAAATATGTTTTTTCTTTTATACCTGAGTTTTGCCTGTGATATAAACCAAAACTACCACTCATTAATCCGAACCATAGCGGGGAGGAATTGAAAGAAAGGTATAACATGTTGTTACAGAGGTTATGACTGCAAACCAGAATTTACTTACCCACAGTAGAGCATTTAATTTATGAGTTCAAGCACTAAATTTATTCACCTATGTGCACCAGAGGTCTGAAAAAGTCTCCCTGAATAAGAGTCCCCTCTATTCTAAAATATTGGCTGGCGCAGCTTTAAAAAATAAATTTGTCAATATCTGAAGAGGACATGGCCCCAGAAAGAAATTAGAGGATTCGTTTCTTTAGCAAAGAATAACCTTTAACAGTCAGGGTAAGCACGTGAGTAAAATTAGGAATCGGCTAGAGATAAAGAATTTGCTTTCCTTATAGAATGAACACATAAGTGATACAGATATTAGAGTCAGGGAAATTTTTTGTCTTGTAGTTATTGTAGAGAGGTGAGTTCATAAGGGAAGTAAAATATTTAAAGAAGAGCAAATGTATATAACAGAAAATATATAACAACAGCTCTGTTCACAGAACTCAAATATCTGCAGCATACTTTCTTGGCCAATGGCTACAATTCCTATAAAAGAGATAAAATACTACATAGCCTCATTACTTTTCCCTCTTCTAATACACAGGAACACAAAAGATTGCTATGGCATAGCTATCTTTTCTAATGAATATTAAATAATGAAACATGGCCTTTGTACTACATTCAGCCATCAGTTGGTGTGTGTGTGTGGTGGTAGGACTGTGTTTGGAGAGCTCCGAAAGCTAAGTTGCTTGGTTTTAAAAAAATAGCATTATCAGTTAACAAATTCTGTTAGAATTAGACTTATTGTAGAGTTAATCAGTTTAGGTTAAAATTTTTGTTTTAAATATTGTTGATTTAGTCTTTTGCATGGTAAGTTACGCAGCATAACACGACACCGATGCAAAGCAGAACAATGGCATCCAAGTACTCATTATTTAAAGAATTTAATCAAAGGGCTTCATGTAGTTCAATGTCTGCAAAATGTATGCATTACCAAAGGCAGCTGGAATTTGGTTTGAAAGCGATAGTGGTGGGAAAGTGTGTTGAAACTGCTATGAGAGCGAGGATCAAAAGCATGTCCCAGGTCACGAGATTGAAATAAAGGATGGTACTCAGAATATAACTGCAAATGTGTGTGACGTAATGCTAGAAAGCAATGAGAGTGAGATTATCACAATTGAGAGAGAGACAGCAAAAGTGTTGAATGAAAGAATAGTATGACTGATGTAAAGAATGAAGAGTTGGCTGCAATGAGGGAGATAGCTTGGTTGCACGGAGTGATATATATAGGGCAAATCGGAGCTGGAGCGAATGCAAAAATGTCTAGCAAGTGGGTCAGCTGATAACAGAAAGAAAGAAGTGCAAGATAAGAAAAATGAGGGCTTGACCAAGAGAGCAAGCAAAATCAAGGAGCGAGTGTTATACAGCGATTAAATCATAAAAGGTGGATTAATGAGAGTTTAACAAAATTGTGCTTTCCTGGTGCGAAAATTAATGATGTTAGTGGGGCACAAAACGGTAGGGTGAAAGAAATGATCAATAGTGGCTGGAACAAATGATTTAAAAGGAGAAAAACATAGCATGAGAGAGGACATGAAAGAATTACTAAAAGTAGCAAAAGAGAAGAGTGAGAGAGTTAAGATAGTGAGTCTGTTGCAGCAATATGCCAGAGTAGAGTTGAGAAGCAGAGCCATAATAGCAAATGACTCGATGCATAGGTTATGTAGGAGGAGTGAGTTTGACGGGCATAAGAAAAAGGGAAAAAACACTAGAAAATTTTCCAAAAATCTTTTCCGAATTAAAATTCATTTTTTTTACTGAAATAAAGAGCCAAAAGGTCCACTTCAGTGATGCAAAATTATACAAATTAGGTGGATATTGAATCCAACATTATTTCAAAGCTGAATATATAGAAACTACAAGAGTTTCTTGCCGAATACATAGAAATTATAAAAATTTCGGCAGATCCAAGCGACCTTTTCAGGACAGGGGCAACTTGTGGTAAAGGCGGAGTAAGTTCTGATCACTTTCCTTAGTATTCTCCATAATGCAAAGTACATCTCCTCGTGGGCATGTACGATGCTATGCAACGGATCCACCAAAACTTTTATAGTTTCTATATATTCGGCACGAAACTCTTGTAGTGTCTATATATTCGGCTTTGAAATAATGTTGGATTCAATATCCGCTTAATTTATATAATTAATTTTTTTATTTATGTTGTGTCGTGTCTTCTATTTCTATACTGCTTATGAATTAGCGGTCACATAAGGTGGGAATACCCTATAGCTCACAGGAATCATGGCCGCTGTGAATGCAATCCAAATGAAGTAGTACTCAGGCGACTGAGCATTACTTCATTTGCCCAAGCTGGGCCAAAGGAGATCATGGGTATTGTGTATTAGCGATCACTACAGATGCTCAGTCATAGGTCTTATGCAATGCGTAGTGTGTATTCTCAAATTGTCTACTCAACTCAGCAAGATTATTTCAAAGATTATTACCCCCCCCCCCCCAAGATTAAATCCTGAGTGCACCACTGGTGTTGGTGGATGGGGAGTTAAAGTTTAAGGAGCACATAGCAAAAAGTGGCTAAAGCAGCTCATCAGATCACTTGGTTACTGAAGAATACTTTGACAAGCAGGGACAAGAAGATTATTGTTTTTCTCTATTCAGCCTTGATAAGACCCCATCTTGACTACTGTGTGCAGATCTGAGCACCAGGGTTTCTTTGTGATGAGGTAGAGAAGATTCAGAAGCGAATGGCCAATATGGTAACAAGTCTATGGAATTAACCTTATGAGAACAGGTTGAAGATTTGGGAGTTACAGAAACTGGTTAATAGGCAGAAAAGGGGTGATATGATTAAGATATACAAATTACTGAGATATTTTTACAAGATTAGTTCAGAGGAAATTTTTCAGAAAAAGTGTGGTGGTGAGAGAACTATGGGCCATCCATGGAAACTGAGTAAGAGTGTAGTTAGCAAGGGTGTTAGAACTAGGATTTTTGATTGGAGTAGTTAATGAGTGGAATAGGTTGCCAGAGTCTGTTGTTGGTGCCATGAATGGGTTCAAAGCAAATATGATAGTTACTGTGCAAATGTTGGATAGTTCTTGACATGATTTTTAGGGCCTCCCTCAATGAGTCTAAGGGCTCCTTGGAGTTGTTCATAATAATAATAATAATTCAAAACCTCATGTTAAATTAGCAACTCCAATCCACTCATCTAAGGATAAACTTCATCCTCTAGCACACCCTGGAGTGTATGAAGTTCCTTGTGACTGTGATTTGGAGTCAAGTTGGAGCAAACAGGAATGGATTTAAAGCTAGTATGGATAGGGGATGGCTGACAGACAGACACCAAATAATATATGATGGAATGGAAACTATGGGAATGAGGATGACTGTATGTTAGCCAACCCCCCCTATCCATACTAGCTTTACATCCATTCCTGTTTGCTTCAACTTTTGTAATAGTTTTTCATCTGGTATTCTGTCAAAAGCTTTTGCTATTTCAGCAGTATCATCGTGTAGCCACCTCCTTTATCCAATTTTGCTGCCATTTTAATATAAAATGTGAATAAATTACTAAGACAGGCCAAACCCTTTTTACTAAGGATTTGTCAAATCTAAGGCTAAATCAAATTGTGATAAATCAGAAAATTAGCTAAGCAGGCCAAAAATCCAAGAGTATTTTTTTCATTATGTATCATATCTTTTCACACACTGTCTGGGCTTTACCTTTAACCAACTTTTCCAATACTTTAACAACCACTCCTGATATATTAATTGGTCTGCAGTTTGCTATGGAATCTTGACCTTTATGTAACGGAACTATCTTATCCCTTTCCACTTCCTTCAAACCTTGCCAGAGATATGACTTAGATTGAATAACTTCATCTGAGGTAATGCCAATTCTCTTGCACATTCATGTAGTACATGGGCTGATATACCATCCAGTCCCACTGCTATATTTTTCAATATGATGAAGACCTCCTATTCGTCTACCTCAGTTCTGACAAGCATCTGTCAATACCAACACCTGGAAAATCTCCACCTGGATTATACACCTTTGCAAAATGATCACTCAGCAGCTGAACTATTTCTTTTGCCTCGGTCACCTTCCTACAATGAGCACCGATTAAAGTCAT
Organism: Typopeltis vanoorti; assembly: GCF_054136105.1. Classification (NCBI taxonomy): domain Eukaryota; kingdom Metazoa; phylum Arthropoda; class Arachnida; order Uropygi; family Thelyphonidae; genus Typopeltis; species Typopeltis vanoorti. The sequence continues at coordinate 28,875,365 of NC_143555.1, read as the reverse complement.
CATATCATAGTCATTTTCTCTCTTTACTTGCTACATAATGAAAAAAATACTCTTGGATTTTTGGCCTGCTTAGCTAATTTTCTGATTTATCACAATTTGATTTAGCCTTTGTTACCATACTAGTCACACCCCTTCTTGCTTGCACTTTGTACTGCTCATAGATATGCTGATCACCTTTCTCTTTATATTCCCTCCACAATGCTTTGATGGAAGTTTTTTCACTTGGTTATGCTACAAATTATATATTTGGTTTAATCCTTTATCCAAGTGCAAGCAAACAAAGTTTGCGCATGAAGCATTTTCAGGACTGGGGCAACTCGTGGCAAAGGTGGTATAAGTTTTCATCATTTGCCTTAGTATTACACTAACCAACTTTTCCAATACTTCAACAACCACTTCTGATATATTAATTGGTCTGTAGTTTGCTACTTCTATTTGGAATCTTAGTATTATACTAAGACAAGTGATGAGAACTTATACCACCTTTGCCATGAGTTGCCCAAGTCCTGAAAATACTTCAGCACAAACTTTGTTTGCTTACACTTGGATAAAGGATTAAACAAAATATATAATTGGTCCACAATGACTTCTTGTTCTTGCAGCTCTTCCGTTATATCTCTACTCATCTGCTTAATCCCATTTGGCATATCCTCCAGACTGTGGGTATGCAGTTTGATACTGCTTCTTTCAAACAATCCCTGACCACTCCCCGGGCATTTTTTTTCTTGTAACTTCTTAAGCTATAGATACCTGCTTATTATAATTACCCAGCTTTATAGTTCAACATAAACCATTTTTTGACAGAGAATTCCACATGTTTAACTTCCCAGAACAAGACTGCATGGTCATGCTCTCCAACTAGAGGCAGAGTGGCTGCCTTGGTTATGGATATATCTTCTGATGCTATTACCAGATCCAGCACTCTCAAACCCCCAGTTTACTCTATAACATATTCTTTCAGGTAATTATCCTTTAGAAACTGTATAAATTCTACTTCCATCTTGCTATGACCCCATTCCGCCCTCCAATCTATGTCCCCATAGTTGAAGTCTTCCACAATAATTACTCACCTTGCATTCATGCTAATATGCCAATACATGGAATCTGCATCTTCCATAAGAAGATGTAGATATGAGGGTGGTCTGAAAAGTTCTCAGCCTAACAATGAAACAACGAATTTATAATTTCAAAATTATTTTTATTTTACAACATAATCTCCCTTAAGACTAATACATTTATTCCAGCGATGCTCCAGAGCCATTATCTCGTCTCTGTAGTGGTTCTCAGTAAGATCTGCAAAATACGCCTCCAGCCGCAATCACCTCTTAATTCAAAGAAAAACGCTTACTAGCAAGGAAGAGTTTCAGTTTTGGGGAAGAGATAGAAGTCAGAGGGAACCAAATCTGAGGAATAGGGTGGATGTTCCAACAATTCATAGTGCAGATCCCTTAATTTTCCCATTGCTAAAACGCCTTTGTGGGCAGGTGCATTGTCCTCATGAAAGATGATTTTTTTTCTTCTGCAAACCGGGTCTTTTCTCAAGAAGTTTTTCGTCTAGTCTGGTTAAAAGACTGGAATAATATTCCCCATTATTGTTTTACCCTTTTCAAGATAATTAATAAACAAAATGCCTTTAGCACCCCACAACATCAATGCCATGACCTTTCCTGCTGATGGAACCGACTCTGTCTTCTTTGCCGCTGAACAACCAGCTTCTGTTCACTGTTTTGACTGCTGTTTGGATTCTGGCATGTAATGGTGACTCCAAGTCTCATCCATTGCAATAAATCGATGCACAAAATCAGTTTTATTTTTGTTAAAACGCTCCAAGCACTGTTCAGAGATTTCCATGCGAGTGCGTTTTTGATCTGCTGTTAGCAAGCGTGGCACCCATCTTGTGCCAAGCTTTTTCATTTGCAATTCTTCATGAAAAATATATCTTACATATTCTTTTGAAATGCCTATAGTCTCAGCAGTTTTGCAGACTTTGACTCGCCAGCCATCCAATACCATATCGTGCACTTGATCAATGATTTCTGGTATTGTTACACTTTTTGGACTTCCCTCACGTGGATCATCTTCATAGCCACGTTTAAACTCAGCAGCCCATTTCTTAATTGTCGAAAATGAAGGTGAAGAGTGCCCATAAACTTTTATGAATTTCGAATGAATTTCTTTTGCTGTTAAACCTTCTTTTACAAAGAATTACAAGAATTTTATAACTGCACGATACTCAATTTTATCCATTTCAAGGGATACAGACAAAACTGTTGCTTCAGACAGTTGTATAAAACAAGTACTTGATAGAATAACTTGCAATTTCACATGGATGCTTATGACAGATGTACCAACTTAGAAAAAAAAAAAATCGTGCTGATAATATTGCCATCTATGGTTGAGAACTTTCAGACCACCCTCACATTATTATTATTATTATTATTATTATATTAGTAAAATACTATGTGCTAAACCTACCTCTTTAGATCTCAAATTAGCATAGTCATCTCTTATTTGAAAATATAAACCCATGATGCCTATTAGTCTGCTGAAGTCACTGTAATGGAAAGAAAAGAAAAAAGGATTAGAAGTATGTTGGTGCTTTGCACCCATACTGTAGGTTGACAACATGCTAAAAGAGTATAGTAGGGAGAAACTCACTATTATAAACAATCAAAATGTCCATTAATAATACCTAAAACCACAATTCTGCAATTACATAGTGATATCACAAAACCAGATTTCCATTCTAGAAATATTTTTACCAGAAAAGTAAAATACGGTGAAATGCTTAAATTTGGATCAAATCACATCAAATTTCCATATTTTGGAAAAAAAATTAATCATAAAATGTAAAATCAGCAAGCAATCCGATCTAAAACATACGAATATAAATAATTCTTGAATAAGTTAATTACAGAGGTAGGTTAATAAAAGGTACCTATATTCAGACTCATATTGACAAACTACTTATTTCAGAGAAATGTACTAAACAGCTTACTCTGTTAGCTAAGTGGTAAGAGCTAGTTTTGTGTATCACCAAGGTTGTAGATTGCAAGTTCAAATCTTGCTCATATCATAGATATATGCATATATTTATGCTTTGAGCAAGATTTGAACTTGCAAACCTAAAACCTTGGTGGTACACAAAAATAGCTCTTACCACTTAACAGAACAAACTGTTTAGTACATTTCTCTGAAATAAGTAGTTTATGTCAATTTGAGTCTGAATATATGTACCTTTTATTAACCTACTTCTGTAATTTCATTAGCACTGCAAATCAAAAAGCATTTTCTTCAAAAACAATTCCAAAAATTAATAAAACAAAATGCCTAACTCAAAAATATATATAAAAACAACCACCCCATTCAAATAAAAAAAAAAAAATCATATCCACTTCAGCATCTGTAGTTTTATCAAAATATAAACAATGTGGCTATCACTCTCCAAATTCTGAATACCACTCTAAATTTTTTCATTATTTATCTGTAAATCTTGCTCATTTTGAGGTACTTGAGGATATGAAGACAGTACTCCTAGTGACATTATTTTCAAAATATCATTAAGAAAAATAAACAATACATTTGTAAAGACAAGGCTGTTATTCTGTGACTGATATTACAGTGGCAACTGTGATCACAAGGCCAGATATTTATGACTGCTAATTGCATATTGTACTCTGCCAGGTTTGTCTGTTTTGTAGGACAAACCTATCACTTCTATACCAGACCACTAACTAACTGGCTGATGGTATAAAAGAGTGAGCCAAGCTCAACTTCCAGCAGTGTGGACTGTTTCCACAAAAAGGCAGTGTGTCAACCTTGGCAAGCAGTGCTGCCATAAATGCATATCTTCTTCTCTATGACAACAATGCCAATTTAGACTCTTTGATGGCAAATGATTTCTATACCTGGATCCCAAACCATCTCCAATTTAAGGGTACAACAGCAAAATAATTCTCATGGCTAGCCATAAGATAGTACACAAGTCTGAAACTGATAGTAACTCATCAGCAGGTTTCTCAGTCAGCTAGTGAATAATCCAGCTGCCATTTATCTTAATTCCCTGCCAGCACACCTCTATACTTGGGAGTCTAGTATTTCTCAGTCAGCTAGTGAATAATCCAGCTGCCAGCAGACTTCTATACTTGGAAGTCTAGTATAGGGGTGGTGATGACTATCATCACCACCCAGATGGGTAGGACTATCAAGCCATGCAATGGACTGGGTGCTCTGTGTGTGTATTAAGCATGCCTGTGGAACTTGCACCCTCACTACATACTAATTCTCAATATAAAAAATTTCATTAGCACTGCAGATCAAAAAACATTTTCTTCAAAAACAATTCCAAAACTTAATAAAACAAAATGCAAATCAAAAAAATATATAAAAAAACAACCACCCATTCAAATAAATAAAGAAAAATTCATATCCACTTCAGCATCTGTAGTTTAATCAAAATATAAACAATGTGCCCATTCATTTGCTGCTTCTATCACTCTCCAAATTCTGAATACCACTCTAAATTTTTCCATTATTTGCCTGTAAACCTTGCTCATCTACAGTCCAAATACCATAACAGTGATGTTATCTTTCTTGAGGAATTTAATGTTTGCATATCAGAATGGTTCCCCCTTCTCTGATTTTGCAAATCATGCCAAGAAGAGATGCAGAGAATTTGGTATCAGGATGCCAGATAATATTCTTCACTCTCCTAACACTTTTTGTTCTCTTCTTAACCAATTCTTTTGATAAATGTAGTGTGGATTTCAGCTCTCCTCTCCTATTAGTAATCAGACCATAACCTCATCCAAATATCTTTTCTTGCTGAATGCCTTTCACCTAGCTACTCCCACAACCTTGTGCCCTTTGAAACTACATAGCAACAAATGGGATGATTCAAGTGAGCCTCCCTCTTCTAACCGAGAGACACATACTCCAACTGAATAACTGAAATAATTCTTACTGAAATAAAAACTTTCATCCATCATTCTGCTCAAAAGCCCAACCAACTTTTCAAGTAGGAAAGATCATTGGTTTCCTAATTAGTGCACCAAGGAAGTCGAAGAAAGGATTTCAGCACATAAGCAGCCAGCTCAAAATCAGAACTCCTGCGTTCCATTTAACCTGCCAAAAGACCATTCAAATCAGACTTCAAAAAAAGCCAAGTGCAGAAAACTTTGGATGATGGTACAAATATACCATCACCCAAAGACAAGGATGACCTCCTGTCATCATTCTCCTCTTCACTCCTGTATTTGATGAGCAAGGCAAAGTACCTGTCAATTTTACAAAGGACAGCACATTGCACACCTCCTCTGGCTTCTCATCAGAAGAATCCTGAATAGCATGGATACTCGCACATCGTCTAATCCTTGACAGCATCTCCACCTCCCCCTAATCCATACTTGTGCTCATAACTAACTTGTACTCCAGAATTTATGCCCATCATACACACCTATGTCATTATAACCTTTCATTACTCATCTGGCATATGAATTACAGCATGGAACAAGCCTATATTCAACCAACCTCAAAGAAAGAAGTAACAAGCCATCAAAACTAACTTATCTTAATTCCATCAAAAATAATGGAGAAATCATCAACAGTCAATGCCTTCACTACCTGGTGAAGATTTGAATAATGATACTACTGCCAATCCACAATTCATCACTTTGCCAACATCATATGTCTACTGACATAAGCTATGGCACATGATCCACCATCCAACTCTGTTGTGATGGATGATTTCCTTTCTTTAGAATTTGTCCACCCATGCCAGAGCTCTGTGCTTTTGCCCAACCTCTTTCTTCCATTTTTAAATGACCCCTCATTAACCTCAAATGCTATCAAGTTTTGCTGATGAGAGTACTCTCTCTCTCTCTTTCATTCGATAAATCTTGCAGTGCTCGTGTGTATGTGTGTGTCATAAGTTGCAAATTCTTCCATAATTAATGCCTTAAACACTGATTTTAAAAGGGTTAAATGTTTAGCCTCTAGAGCCAGGTTTCTTAATTATCTAACCCTTGGTGTACCCACAATACTACTAATGCAGCCTTGCCTTTTTTATATGGGTAAGAATTAGAATGAAATAAGCCTATAATCAAAAAGGATATCTGATAATGAACTTGAGTAGTCTTGGCTGTTGAACTGAACTTTCAAGGTGTAGAAAGTATTTTACCTTGGGTATAATAAATGTTAAAGATACCAAGCTATTTTAAACCTGGTTTTACTCCATTTCCCAAGTAAGCAAACAGACAAACAAGTCGAGGTTGTGCCTGCAAGTGTTGCAAGTCTTGCTGACCCTGCACGTAGTGCAAGACTAAGGCAACGCATGGTAAAAGTATAATAAGCTCTGATCACTAATCTTAAAGGGCGAAACCAGTCTGGGTAGTGGCCCCTTGCCTTTAATGCAAAGCATCATACATCTCCTCCAGCTTTGCATTATGGGTAAATATTAAGATTAGTGATCAGAGCTTATTATACTTTTACCATGAGTTGCCTTGGTCTTGCACTACGTGCAGTGTCAGCTAGATTTGCAACACTTGCAGGTGCAAACTTGACTCGTTTGTCTGTTTGCTTACTTGGGAAATGGAGTAAAATCAGGTTTAAAATAGCTTGGTATCTTTAACATTTATTATACCCAAGATAAAATACTTTCTACATTTATATCTCCTCCTGAGATTTTTATTTAATAAGGTTAAAACACCTTATGGTAACTTGTTCTGGTAAAATACTTATAAGCTCTGTATTACTAAATCTTGGTATTTCTAGCCTGGCTCCCACTGATGAGATCTCAATAAAGGTCAAAACTAGTCTGGGTAGTGGCCCCTTGCCTTTAATACAAAGCATCATACATCTCCTCCAGGAGATGTGCTTTGCATTATGGGTAAATATTAAGATTAGTGATCAGAGCTTATTATACTTTTACCATGAGTTGCCTTGGTCTTGCACTATATGCAGGGTCAGCTAGACTTGCAACACTTGCGGGCGCAAACTCGACTTGTTTGTCTGTTTGCTTACTTGGGAAATGGAGTAAAACCAGGTTTAAATAGCTTGGTATCTTTAACATGAACTTTCAAGGATAAATGAATTTCCCAGATATATTATGATGCAAAAATTATATGAACACTCATTTCTTTCAAATACTGCTTACTAGTGCAGTAGTGCACTATGCAAACTATGTACGCATGATATTGTTTTGAATTGTTTTACTTGTTCTATAATTTTCCCATTCAGAATGCAGCTAACATCTTCAATGTTGTTGCCTATTTTCAGTCTTTGTCATTTTTGTGTTATAAACCCTGTGACCTTCCTTTCATGTGTGTGTGTGGGGGGGGGGGGTCATTAAAAAATATGTAGTATAAAAAAGTATAAAAGCAAGAACGACATGAACACTGCTAATGAGACTGATGTCTGTCTGTTAACTGCATTTTTCTCCAGTAAAATACTCAAGTTTCCATTAAAGAGCCAAGAGGCTATTTTTTTCAGCGACACAAATTAAGGGGATAATCCCCTTAAACTTAATTTATGTTGCCGAAAAAAATAGCCTCTTGGCTCTTTATTGTAGTAATAATAATGTTAATAATTAATAATAATAATAATATTGTAGTAATAATATGGGTACACCTTTCTGGCAATTCGCATAGTAGAGTATGTAAGTTCGGTTCACTTAAACCTTGGTATTATCCAGATCTACCTACTCACTGATGAGATCTCAATAAAGGTCGAAACCAGTCTCGGTAGTGACCTTCCCTCATAATGTAAAACAGTAATACATCTCCTAATTCTCGTGGAAAGGCTTAGATGTTGGTTATGCATTTTTTAGTAAATAATTTACGGCAATTACAACGTCAACTAGGATATACATTAAAATAAATTTTAATATACTTCAATATTTCGGCAACGTCACATTGCCATTTTCAAGAAACTTAAGAACAAGACACATGCAGAACAAACAGTAAGTGAGGAAGAAGCAGGAAGCTATTATTTCTCCTAAAGTCTTGAAGGTGTCCTCTAGCAGGCAATGTTGAGGCAGTCTCATGCAGCCATATTTGTTGAGGTTTGGATTGTTTCTTAGGGCTGAAGCTGATTGCATGAAAAGCCTTTCATGTTTGTATGGTGTATTATCGTGGCTTTCTTCCACCGTATTCTATGGCAGGTATCCAGCGCATGGTCAGCAAGACCAGAGTGGCTGTAGTGGTGAAACCGGATGTAGTCCTTGTGTTCTGAAATTCTGATATTTGCTGTCCTGCCTGTTTGGCCAAAGTAGGACAGCTTACAGCTGCAAGGGACCTAGTATACACCAGGTAGGTCTGGGGGGGGGGGGAGGTTGTTCTTTAGTAGAGCAGATAAGGGATGCCAATTTTTTATATGGTCTGTAACAAGAAGTTAAGTCACTTTTTTTAAGGATTTTTGTAATTTTTTCCGAGGTGCCTCGGATATAGGGTATGGTGATGGATTTAGAGTAATCCTTGTTGTGAGGGGGGGGGGGTTGTGGTTTACTGGTTTCAATATGTTGAGAATGTGGTTTAATTCTTTGGTTAGGGCATTGTCATTTGAACAGATAAGTTTAGCCCTGCTGTGTAGTTCTTAATGACTCCATATTGTTGCGAGGAGGGGGTGGTGGGATTGTTGGTGAATGTATCTGCCTGTATGGGTGGGTTTCCTATAGACTGAAAAAACCAAGGTTCCATCAGGCTGGCGGGTGACTAGTGTGTCTAAGAAAGGAAGGCGGTTGTTATTTTCTTCTTCCAGAGTGAATTTGATTCTGGGGTGTTGGTTGTTTAAGTGTGTTAGGAAGGAGAGGAGTGCATCGCAGCCACGTGGCCAAATAGCGAACACATCATCAACATAGTGAAGCCAAATGGTTGGTTTTTGTGGGGCAGAGTTTAAGGCTTTCTCTTCAAAATTCTCCATATATAAAAGTTGGCTAAGGGTGGGGGAGAGTGGAGAACCCATGGCTGTCCCCTCTATTTGTTTGTAGAATTTTCCTTGCCAAACAAAATAGCCTGAGTTCATTGTGTACTGAAATAGGGCTGTGATATCAGGAGGAAATTTAGCTTGGATTAGCTCTAAGGATTGTTTGAGTGGGACATTTGTGAATAAGGAGGAGGAGGAGACATCAAAACTGACCATTATGTCAGTGTGTTTGAGTGTAAGGTTTTCTATGCTGGCTTTGAAGTAAGCTGAGTTTTTAATGTGTGAAGGTGTGTTGCCAGTATAGTGTGACAGAGCTTTGGCCAAATGTTTAGCTAGTTTGTATGTGGGGGAAATCAATGCCATCTACTAAGGGACATAATGCACATTTTCCTTATGTATTTTTAGGAGTCCACAAATAGAGGGGGGGGGGGGGTATGGAGTTAAATGGTTTTAATTTAATTTCCTAACTGGGCATGTTGGCTTTTGGTTGTTTAGCTTTGGTCAGAACACAAGCCACATCCAGTCTAATATCATTGGTGACGTGGTTTGGAAAGTGTCATATCCCGCGTTCAATTCGTATATCATAATATCTTCAGGTATTCTTCTAGGCGAAGTTGTGGCCATGCATGAGTGCTTCAGGTTTCACACTAAATGACGAAAGGTTGATTACCGTTTCAGTAGGAAGTTGTGGTTTCGAGATCGAGTTCTGTTTTAAATTTTCAAATTTTCACAAGAAACAGGTCAGGTCAGAACACAAGCCACATCCATAGACTGGATGTGGCTTGTGTTCTAACCAAAGCTAAACCACCAAAAGCCAACTTGCCCAGTAAGGAAATTAAATCTCTACTAGTATTAAAGAAACACAAGAAAATAATAATCACCAAAGCTGATAAAGGGAACGCCACAGTATTGCTTAACCAAAAGGATTACACAGGTAAGCTGAAAGCTCTATTGTTAGATCGGGCTACTTACCTCCCTATCGAGTACAATCCCACCAACTCACAAATTAGAAAACTCCACAGGCTCCTTAAGAAGGTCACTTCTTGGCCTGTGGAAATCACTAACAAATTAAAACCATTTAACTCTATACCCCCCCCCCCCGTATTTATGGACTCCCAAAAATACATAAGGAAAATATGCCATTACGTCCCATAGTGGATGGCATTGATTCCCCCCACATACAAACTAGCTAAACATTTGGCCAAAGCTCTCTCATACTATACTGGCAACACACCTTCACACATAAAAAACTCAGCCTACTTCAAAGCCAGCATAGAAAACCTTACACTCAAACACACTAACATAATGGTCAGTTTTGATATCTCCTCCTCCTTATTCACAAATGTCCCACTCAAACAATCCTTAGAGCTAATCCAAGCTAAATTTCCTACCGATATCATAGCCCTATTTCAGTTCACAATGAACTCAGGTTATTTTGTTTGGCAAGGAAAATTCTACAAACAAATAGAGGGGACAGCCATGGGATCTCCACTCTCCCGACCCTTGGCCAACTTTTATATGGAGACATTTTTGAAAATTATGGAGACAACTACCGTGTTTGAATAAACACTTTAGATTAATATAACTAAAATCTACATTCGACGTTTAGACCTTTATGTCAAGGTCATCTTCTGGAGCATACAACTATACACAGAAAACAAGCTACACTACATTCAAACTGGTTTGTTAAAGATACTGACCAACCGCTACAACAATTGTTGGCCTGACCTCTGGTGAGAAAAAAAGAATTATACATCAATGCTAGAGATTATTAGTGTTATCTGTTGGTTGTAGAAATACGTTGGGTGCAACAACAAGTATCTATCTATATACATATATTAACATCATGATTATACCTGTACATTCCAGCCAGTTGGTATGGAATGGTTTCTATACTAGTTGAAGATTGGCTAGCGTCCTGACTTATGCTGGATCTTATATATTAGGTAGGCTGAATGTGTGCCATCCAGATCCTTGGAATTTTCCTGCCATCTTTGTTGTTGATATTTGGATGGTTTATCAGGATTTTGCAGACTTCCTTAAATTTCCTTTCATACCAGGTTTTTGTGTGGTGTAAAGAGCGGGTGCTTTTCCAGTTGATTTGGTGTAAGGTGTTGAACGCGTGGTCTGAGAGGCCTGCTTCACCATAATGGTTATATTTAATGTGTCTAATGTGTTCTTTTTTGCGTATAGGAATTGCCCATCCTGTTTCACCAATGTACGGTAAGTTACAGGTGCAGCGGATGCAATAGACTCCAGGATGTGCTAAGTGGAGGAGAGGATCCTTAGAGGAGTTGAATATGGTTTTAAGTTTAGTGGGTGGTTTAAAGGTGGCATTGAGGTTATAATGTTGTAGGATTCTGTTGATTTTTTCTGATAACTCTGTAATGTATGGGATGGCTATGGTTTTACTGTAATCTAGATTCGTTTTTGTTGTTGTTTTATGGAGTATTTTATTAATAGTATTTTTGTTATAGCCATTATTTATGAATGTGTCACTGATGATTTTAGTTCTTGTTTCAGGGCTTGCTGGTTGGAGCAAATTGTTGTAGCTCTGTTTTTAAGGGTGTTAATGACTCCATATTTTTTTGCTGGGTGGTAGCATGAATTAACATTTATGTATTGGCCAGTGTGTGTCAGTTTTCGGTAGACCGTGAAGGATAGACTGACTGAAGGAAGACATTCGGATCAGCATGTAAGCTTAAAAGAAAGATTTTATATGGAGACTTTTGAAGAGAAAGCCTTAAACTCTGCCCCACAAAAACCAACCATTTGGCTTCACTATGTTGATGATGTGTTCACTATTTGGCCACGTGGCTGCGATGCACTCCTCTCCTTCCTAACACACTTAAACAACCAACACCCTGGAAGAAGAAAAAAACAACTGCCTTCCTTTCTTAGACACACTAGTCACCCGCCAGCCTGATGGAACCTTGGTTTTCTCAGTCTATAGAAAACCCACCCATACAGGAAGATACATTCATCAACAATCCCACCACCCCCTAGTACATTGCGAAATTCTGAGAAAAATGCTAAGTAGTAATCCGGAATAATCGCGTATAATCTGTACAAGTCGAGCGTGGCGATGGAGGCTATACCTACGCAGAAAAATGACGTCAGAGCGGCTACCTAGAATAATATAACCTGACAGGTTAGGGAGAGTGTAGGATTACCCAAGGGGCATGAATGATGGGGTTCGTGGGTGAAAACCACATCGAATAGAGGGCGCCTGAATAGGGTGAATAAAAGACGAACCATGCCGTTTTAGAGGGTTTTTTTGACCTTTTGATCTTCGGTTGCTGGATTCGAGTTTTAGGCGGAGTTGGTCGGAGAATTCATGATAGAGCGGTGAGCCGACTACGGTAATGACGGACGGCAGGTTCTTTTCTTGAGAATGCTTGAAGATTTTCAAGCAGAGCTTATCGCGACACGACGGCCTATGTGGAATTGGGCCTTAGCAGAATGTCCCATTGGAGAAAGTTTCCTGCAGAGCGGTAGACATCATGCAACAGTCGGAAATGATTAAAAGAAAAAGCGTAGTACATCGCGGGTGCAAAGATGGCCAAAGAATAGGCAGTAAGGTAATCCAGACCTACATGAGATGGCAGCATGAAATCTGAAAGTTTTCGTTCTATGTTAAAATTCATTTAGAAGAGCAAGAAATTTGTGTGCATTGTAACTAAAGGACACTAGTAGAGAACGTTTAGTGAGAATTTGACTTGAATTAATTAAGCCCTTGTGGAACAAAGAAGAGTTGTTAATAGGCAGTAATTTATGAATGGCTAGGCTTGTAAAAAAATGAAATTTTGAATTAAGATAGTTATTGATAGAGTATTAACGAAAGTGTTCAATGCATGTTCTGTGAATAACTTATGAAAGGAATTATATAGTAGTAGTATTATGCTTAATCCTAATCTTATCCTTTCATAATTGAGGGATTTAACTTACTCAGATTCACTGTGATTTAGTATAACCCTTAACTTAGAGTGAATTTTGATCCATTGAGTATTTTAACTTACATAGCTGTAAATGTTTTATGTTTTCCAATAAACATGTTTTGTACCTTATACCTGAGTTTATGCCTGATCACGAATTCAAACCACCACTTATGAAATAGAACCTTTTTGGCAGGAAGGAATTTAGATATAATTGCTTAAGTGAGATTCGGTCTACCACTGCTAACTGAATCTGCACAGCGCTAGCGTGAGATAAAATAACTGTGTGTATCCTTTTAGAATTTAGAAATATTTCCCTGAGCAAGAGTCTTTTCTGTTATAGGATATTGGCTGGCGCAGCTAAATATGAATTTTGCCAATATCCGAAGAGGAGATAGATCTGAATTAATATCTTAAGGGAACGACAGTAGATTAGAAGGAGAGTCATAATATAGAGGTAGAACAAGATAAAATATAAAGAAAGCAGCGACATAACAATAGAGCAGCCGGTAGGATTTTGATTGTATAAGGTTTTAAGTAAGCAAAAGGATAGATTCAAGAAACAGTAAATTAATGTATAATAAGATTAAACTGACGATTTAACAATAGAAATTACAATTTAACATTCGGCTTTGCTAATGTTTTCCTATATTTTTTTGCAACTAAGTGTGGTTAAATCATAAGTCTTAAATTTTTATGCTGTTTCTGTTCGCACTTTCTGCCAATACATGGTGTTTTCCATACCATGTCATTAAACAAAGTCCAAGAGGCTGTAGTAAACCATATATAATTCTTGTATTCAGAAATTCTCATATTGGTATTCCTGTCGGTCTTGTCATAATATAGTATGTAGCTAACTACTAGGCAGCAAACAGGCGAGCTAATTGTTGGAAGTTTCTAGTTTTAGATGATACTAATTGTGTAGTCTTAAATCTACAAGAATACTATTCTTGTTAAGGATTTTGCCACCTTTTCTGAAGTTCTTACATGCTTTGGTAATGGCTGGATTTTCTGTAAATAAGGTATGTGTGGGAGGGCAGAGGAATATTGTATTACAGCTACTGCCAATAATGATACATAGTTTGGGCTCTGCGTTTGAATTCAACAAGCTCAACTAACTTGGTTTCAAAGTCAGTCTATCTTAAAGTAAACCCTTAAATTAAATACAGAATCATGAAAAGTCTGGTGAAAAGCTCATAGGATTCTAGTTATTCATTTAATATTATTCACTTATACCCTTTTCCATTCAACTATCTTTGACACCTTTACTATGCCTGTGATTTTATATCTTCCTTAAGGGACTTCTACGATCTCCATCTTGGATGATTTCCTACTAGCATTATATCCCAATGCTTTTCCAGTAGATTCCTACATACCTGTCTGGCCCATCTAAGATGAATTTAACTTCATTTTTGTTATTTTTTTTTTACACCCAAATCTGTACAAAATTCTCTCAAATGTAATAGCAAAGAGGTTAACCCCTCTTCTAGACTCAAATCAACCAGGATTCCGTAAAGGCTTTAACACAATCGATCATATTCATGCAGTAAAACAAATAGAAAAAGCAGAAGAAAACCAATTGCCTCTCTGTTTAGCCTTCATTTCATCAAAACTAATGCAATAATCAAAGCACTCCAGAATCAGGGAGTTCTTGGAGAATATAGGACTTCCTCCAGGCAACATACCACACTGCAACAGCAACAATCCAACTTCACATGAGCAGCAATAAAATATCAATTAAAAAGGTGTCCGACAAGGAGACTATCACCCAAAATCTTTACAGCAGTCCTTCAAGAAATATTTAATAATATAAACTGGACATAGCACAGATCATATGCATCAGAACTATAAACGCCGGGTTCAGCGCAGTTTCCCTTATTCACGAGATATGCAGATGATATCATAATTTTTGCAAACACTCCAGAAGACCTTATAATACAAGATATGCAGATGATATCATAATGTTTGCAAACACTCCAGAAGACTTTTATATAATGATAGAAGACCTATATCATGAAGGCAGAAAAGTCAGTCTAAAAATAAACAGAGAAAAAACTAAAATCATGTTTAATCATTTTGTAACACCAAATAAACATAATAATAGAAAACAATTTCTTGGAAAGAGTCTCTTCATATACATACTTACGTCATCTCATTGATCTAAACTGTGAACTCCAAAAGGAAATAAACAGGTGAGTTCAACTTGTATGGACTGCATTCAGAAAATTAAAAAGCATTTTTCAAAATAATGATGTCCCACTTTGTTTAAAAAAGAAGACATTTAACCAGTGTATACTTCCAGTCATCTCATATGGTTGTGAAACTTGGTCACTAACAAAAGCACTGGCATATAAATTAACAACTCAAAGAAAAATGGAGAAGTTGATGCTAGGCATCACATTAACAGATAAAAAGCGAAACACTTGGATAAGAAGCCAGACTCCCGTCATTGACATCATTCTTCATCATAAGCGACTAAAATGGAAATGGCCTGGCCATCTATCCAGAAGAGAAGATGAGTGATGGACCACCATACTAACGAAACTGGATTCCAAAAGAAGGGAAATGAGGCCGAGGACATCCTAAAAGAAGGTGGAGTGATGAATTGTCAAATTCATTGCCAAGAATAGAGAAAGGTGGAAAGAACTGGAATAGGCTTTCATCCAGCAGTGGACAGAAAATGGCTGAAAAGAAGAAGATAGTAAGGATCTATATTTATTCCAAATAAGCAAGTTGGTGCATTCATTATTTTGTAATTGCTTATTTTCAAGTTAATAAGAACTTTTATAAGGGGTGCTTAAGGGTCAAAGCTGTATAACTGAGAGGAGACCTCCACATAGCCTTTAAAGGAATGCGGAGAACCGACCAGGGCTTCTGACCTAATGTCCAATCCTCACCTTCTCGTGGTGCACACTGTTGGGTATCTACTTTGATACTGAACGAACGAGGATGGGCTGGCAATGTGAGATTTAGCTGACCAAATTGTATTATTATCGGTTAAACCAAAATAAAAAATGATGGTACAACATGACAAAATTTCATGCCGGCTGGGGCGTCACCCGGTTAAACAAGGCCTCCGTTGTTTTCTCCAGGGAACCAAGGCAAACAGCGAAAAGTCAGCTACTGGAACAAATCTGAAAACACCCCCCCCCCAACTCAACATCACCAGAGTTAAAGATCAGTACTATCAACATAAGAAGCCTGAATGGCAAAGAAATGGAGCTAGCTGAGGAATTAGATAAGTACCAGATCGACATAATAGGGATGACTGAAACAAAAAAGACAAAAACTGGTGAGCTCTTTCTGAGCAATAAATACAAAATGTTATATTCAGGAAATGACAATCAAGGAAAAGAAGGAGTAGCCATAATATTCAACACAAAATACGAGGCTAATCTTTAATGGCAGTCAGTCTCAAGTAGAGTAATGTGGGCAAATATGAGAATGGGGAACTGGACAATGAGACTTATTTGTGCCTATGGTACCACAGAAGGTTCTACTAAGGTAGAAGTGGAGGAATTTTTTGAGGCTTTAGAAAAAGCAACTGACACAATGAAAAAGGAAAAGTTGGTCCTTGTTGGAGATCTAAATAGCAGAGAAGGAAATGACTGTGAGACATACAAAAATATTTTGGGAAAATATGGAGAAAAGAGCAAAGCTAATAATAATGGCAAATATCTGTTGGATTTCTGCTCAGGACATGGACTGGTTATTACTAACACCATGTTCCAACATAAAAATATGCACAAATTCACATGGAGAGAAGAGGCAAGGAATAAGAAAAGTCTCATTGACTATGTTATTGTTGATAGTGATGTTTTCTCCTTGGTGCAGGACACCAGAGCGTACAGAGGATTTGAAATTGGAAGTGATCACTATTTAGTCTTGAGAAGGATAAAATTGAATTTCATATTGAAAAGAATAACATGTAAGAAAGTTTTAAAGCGAATAAAAGTTGAGCAGCTCTCAGATGTGAACTGTGGACTAAAATACACAAACATTATTAAAAAAAAAAATGAAAGAGTTTGAGAACAATAACCAAATCTTGGAAATTCACTGGCAAGCACTAAAGAAAACACTGATTGATTTAGCCAGAGAGGCATGTGGTGAGGTTGTCTGCAAGGATAGAAAAATCAGAACTCCATGGTGGACACAGGAAGTTAAAGAGGCAGTGAAGGAAAAGAAGAAAGCATATCAAAAGTTCCTGGCAAATAAGTGAGCTTGTGCTCTTAGAGCATACAGAGAAAAATGCAAGAATGCTAAGCACTATGTAAAACTAGCTAAACAAAAGTCATGGGTGGACTTTGGCAGGAACACAGAAAATAAATATCAAGAAGTTGGCAAAATATTCTAGAGGTTGTTGAAGAAGCTTAGGAATGGAGGAAAGAGTGCTGTAAAAGGAGTCAGAGATGATAAAGGTGACATGAAAACGGGAGAAAAAGATATCCTTGAAGTATGGAGTAATTACTTTGAAAAACTGCTAAATGAAACAAGCAGTGATGACAGCACAGTAGTAAAAAACATTGACCAGGCATGCAGTCAGGAATACATATCCATACGAAGAAGAAAAAGCCATCAAAGGCTTGAAATGTGGAAAGGCAGCAGGAGTAGATGATATTCGACCAGAAATGCTGAAGTATGGTGGTATAAAAGTCTTACAGTGGCTGCACTGCATTGTTCAGAAAGCCTGGACAGAGGGACGAATTCCTGATGATTGGAGTAGAGCTCTCATAGTACCCATATATATAAAAAGGGAAATAAAACTGAATGTGAGAATTACTGAGGTATTTCCCTACTGAGTGTTCCTGGCAAGATCTATGCAAGTATACTTGAGAAACGGTTGAGAAGAATTGTGGAAGACAAGCTTGGTGAAGAACAAGCTGGATTCAGGCCAAATAGAGGCTGTCAGGATCAAATCTTCACTTTACGACAAATAGTCGAGAAAGCATGGGAATATAACAAAGTCTGTATTTAAGTTTTGTCGATTTGGAAAAGGCATATGAAAAGGTGCCGAGAGAGAGGCTATTCAATACGCTGCAGTTATATGGTGTCAATGGGGCATTATATCAAGCAATACTTAGTCTTTATTTGAGTTGTAAGTCAGCAGTTAGAATTGAAGGAAGTACAGGAAGATGGTTTAATGTTAAATCTGCTGTGAGACAAGGATGTACATTATCCCCTCTGTTATTCATTATCTATATGGATCACATTATGAAGGAATATTTTATTAAACCTGATATCAAAATTGGAGATGTTAATGTCAGCTCTTTGCTTTATGCGGATGATGTTATACTTCTAAATAAATCCGCTACAAGTCTGCAAGATTCTCTGACTAAATTCAATTGCTGTTGTAATAGATATGGTATGAAGGTCAGCAATAAAAAGACAAAGACAATGAAAATAGGCAGAATCATTGAAAATGTCAACTGTGTTGTGAATGGAGAACCTGTGGAACAAATAAAACATTTCAGCTACTTATTCACGATTTTTAGTGAAGTTGGTAAATTAAATATAGAAATAGACAACAGAATCAGCAAAGCTGGTATGGTGGGAAGTCAATTGAATAAATTCATATGGAATAAGAGAGAAATTAGTTGGAACACTAAATTACTGTATACAAGACAGTGTTCAAACCAGTTTATGGATCTGAGAGCTGGGTCAGAAGTAAAACACTTGACCAAAGACTAGAGACCGCAGATACGAGTGTCCTGAGAAAGATTAGAGGCGTGAACAGATGGCATCAATGGCAATATCATATTAAAAATGAAGATATAAGGAAAGAACTTGGCATTGTCAGCATCAGGAATGCGTTAGCAGAGCTAATCTCAGGTGGTATGGTCACTTAAATAGAATGGGAGAGAAAAGATTAGCAAAACAAGTGTTCTCTACCAGGTTGGCAGGAAAATGACCCAGAGGAAGACCAAGATATAGGTGGATTGATATGGTACAAAGTGCCTTAGACGATAGAAATATAAGATCTGATAATGTTGGAGTCTTGACAAGTAACAGACTGATTTGGAGGAAAATTGTAGATAAGAAGTTAGTAATGATGTAATTTTTTCATGTAGTACTATCATATCCTGTACACCCCTTGAGGGTACATGGCAGGAATTTGATGATGATGATGATGATAAGAACTTTTTTTTTCATCACAGATAACAAACATTGCTTTTTATTTTACCCAATATGCCTTTCACTCTTTATCTTTTACTTTCATAACCCCCCTCCCAAAAACATGATACCATGATTTAATATTTAAATTAGTCTGCAGATCCTATTATTTTTATCACTGCCCTCTATTATTTTTCATTCCACTATTCCTCACTGCTCCAGGTTTTCTCATTTATTTTCAAACTTCCCACATTTGTAAATTTCCTTGCTATGTTATCTTTGTAAGTCTCGCTTTCATAATGATGTCATTACTTATCAGTAATTTTTATCTCAAAAACACCAAGTTAAAAAAAAAATAATAGAAATAATTTATTTATTTCATGTAGGGTTCCCCCCCCCTTTCCTTCCCCATCCGTTAGGATGGGTTGAGCCCTCTTAATGAGGGATTAAGTATGTATTTTATGACTGTAGGTCCATGTGTGTTCACTGGACTGGTCTGCATATTCTGAGGGACGAAAAACCAGAATTTCCAGGTGAAAAAAACCCCCTACCTTCGTATTTGACCGTCTAACTCACCTTTAGTTGAAAGAGACCTTCTCACATCTTAGATGGAATCAAACTTAGGTCTTTCCAACCAAAGATCTTTGTCTATACCCTACTGAGCTATGGAGGCTTTATAATAATAATAATAATAAAATAAATCAGAGTGTCAGTAAGGGATTCAAAGAAATTTTCAGCATGCAAATTTTGAGCTAGCAATATGTAGATCAATAAAATAATGGTAAAATGACTGCCAATGACTCAAAAATCCACATTCAAATAAAAAGAGCACTTTAATTAATTTTTTTATGTTCTTAATTCCCCTCTCCTACCCTTTTTTTTTTTTTGACACCGTTATTTTTAGAAGGGGAAGAGTATTTCTTGCGAATATTCAAATTTTCACTTTTGTTTTCAGTGTGTGTGTGTGTGACTTAGTTTATTCCTTACATAATCCTTTGCTCATTCTTTTACAGCAGCCCTCCATTTCTAAACCTTCAGTAGCCTTGTGAACTTCATGATATCCATAAATTCCTAATATGTACCTTCAAGGGACATACAAGAATATAATGATGGTGTAATACAAACTTCTTCCATAATACTAACTTTCTACTGACATCTGTGTCAGATCTTATATTTTGGCCTTCAAAGACATTTCTATCAATCTAGATCTTTGTCGTCTTCTTCCTGCCATCAATGTTTTCAATGTTCCTACTTAATTTTATAGTGTCATTATTGCTGATTTTCATACCAAATTTATTACAGCAGTTACTCAATTTAAGGTAATCCTGCAAGACTAGCACTCGATTTATTTAAGAGTATTATATCAACTGCATATAAAGTAAAGAGCTAAGTTGGAGATTTCCAACTAATATCAGGTTTAATGCCACTTTCCCTCATAATGTGATCCATATAGATATAGATGATGAATAACAGCAATGTACTGTAAAGTTTTAATATACATATTAACATATAAATAAATAAATATTATATATATATTAATTCATAAAATATTGATTTTTAATATATAATAAAAAAAATCTTAAATGACTAAAAGTCAAAAAAAGACAAAACTATATTATACAAATGTAATGAATAATTGGTTTTGTCTTCTTAACTTCATTGGGTGCTTAACAGAAAAAGAGAAATACAAAAAATATACATTAAAATAGAACAACAGCTAGAATTAAGTAGCATATGGATTCCTGACCCAGTGTTTATCTAATCACATTCTTAATTCTACTAATCCTGATGATGAAAATTCTATCACTCAACCAGTGATCTGAAACAAATCAGAAAGCACGTTTTAGATGCTATTGATGAGCTTGAAAGAAAAATTATTCAATTGACAAAAATTGTCTTTAATCCTGTCTACCCTAATACTAACTTAAGCTATAACCTCTCTGATTGTTACTCCTCGGTTATCCAACTTTGACATATGCAAGATCATGCCTATGTAATACATAATTTATAGTTCTTCTCTTGTAACATATTTTTTGTATTCCTCTTTTCGTGATATGCACCCGATGAAGTCTTCTAAGAAAATGAAACTAGTTGTGTATTCACTTAATAAATAGTTTGTCTTTTCTTAGCTTTTAGTCTTAAGATTTTTCTATTATATCAGAGCCTCGTATTGTGTGTGTACACACACATGCGAGGGGTTACCCAAAAATAACCAGGATCTGAACTTGGTGCATACACATTTTCTAGTAACGAAGGATGGTGCTAAGCATCGTGAGTGTGCAGTTTTCCATGCCAGTCTGGCAAGTGGTATCATTCTGTGTGAACTAGTTCGTTGTTCTGGCTGCTTTTTTTTTTCCTTTTCCTTTTCCTTTTTTTTTTTTTTTTTTTTACAAAATCGCCAAACATGCTTACAAGCATGTTTGGCAATTTTGTGATGGCTAACAACAAAGAACAGAGCGTGTGCATGAAATTTTGTTTTCTTTTGGGTAAAACTGGAGCTGAAACTATTGTTATGCCTTGGCAACTCTTTAAGGATGACGGTTTAAGTAAAACGTGGGTCTACAAGTGCTTTTTACTGTTTCAAAAATGGAGACATGTCAGTTGAAGAACAACTACAATCTGGCTGACCAGATAAAGCGAGTGGGAGAGAGGGGGGGAATAAAAATAGACAGTAAGTCATTTGAATTTTACATGACTGAGACATGAAAGCAAGTAATTACAAGGAAGATGATACAATGTTGGTCAGAACAAATTATATGAAAGGAAATAAGCATGGTATGAGTGGCATCTGTGGCTTTAAGAGTATCATGGAGAATTCAATATTTTTTATATTTCAAGCATATAGCTTTAAAATAGTTATTCTATAAATCATCCAATAGACAGTACAATGGAATGAATATGATATTAATGATTCAAGAAGCTTCTAGGTAATCTAGAAAATAACCTTGCTCCCAGGTATGCCTGGAAAGCAAGTCTTAGTCTTGAATTCTCAAAAATTGGAGAGTGAAACAGAAATCACTCAAGATCTTGGCTTGGGAATTGATAAAGGAATGATTTTTTTTGAGAAGTTAAGTGATGCTTTCATTAACAGCTATTCAACAAAATGATTCCCAAATCCCTTAAATTAAGCTTACTCTTTTTTCTTTTCATAATAATTCTATTCATAAAAGGTATAAAAACCTATAGCATGAGTTCTGTACGAAAGATGCTAAATAAAATCATCTATCACCTGAAACAATATCACCTTAAAGTCAAAAGAAAGATTACAAAGAGCAAGTTGAAATCCTTAAAAGATCCATTTCACAAATAAGGTGTCAATTACAGTCTCACCAATGTGTTCTACAAAACTACATATCATAATGAAGGCCAGAAATCGGTTTTCCTAACTGATGCTTGAGTCCAATTCAAAATCTACTCTATGATTTTTCTCTGTTTAAAAATTTCATGAAATTCGTTTTGAAAAGGAAAAGCAGTAAGTAAACTAACATGAACATATAAGAAATGTTGCAGAACAAGAAAACGACCATAGACAATTATAAAAAGGTGAATTCCATAATTTGTTGTGTAGTGATGCCATTCATTACTACAACTGAATCAAGCAGTTTTTAGCATGTGTGCTGTACAGAATTTTTTTTTTTAAATTTTGCCATTAAAATCTTTCACCAAAAATAACTCAAAACTTCAGCAATTCTAAAATAAATTTCATTAAATTTCAACATGCCAGGGATGAATCAGTAACATTGTTAATAATCATTCACAAATAAAAATGGAATTATAACGGCAGGTAAAAAATAATTTCACCTATCAGTCTTAAATCCAGGATGGCTCATCAATACATCAAATTCCTAATATATACAGGTGAGTAACCCTCGTATAACACGATACTTAAACAACATGATCTACAAATTGCAGCAACCCTTGTTCAACGCAGTTTTGATATAACTGCAGCCTACAATTTCTAGTAACCGTTTATTCATTTTTCATATATTTTTCACTGTCACTTAAAAATCAAATTTTATCTTCGTTAAATTTCTGTCTGCACATATCGTGCAAGTAGTTATAAGTATCGAATTTAATTTTATTGCATCCCTGAATAAGGTACTGTACAGAGACTTTTGCAGTCTGTGTAATTCTCAACAAATAATGTAATCAGACACAGCTGAAATAAAAAATTCCAGCTGTCTCTGAATCACGTCACTCTCACAGAAACTATGCTGTATAGACTCAAGCAAAACCACACGTTGCACTGAAACACAGTATCTAACTAAAAACTATTGTCCAATTTTTCAATTATGAAATAAGCGTTTGTTTTATTGCATTT
Source organism: Typopeltis vanoorti (assembly GCF_054136105.1). Classification (NCBI taxonomy): domain Eukaryota; kingdom Metazoa; phylum Arthropoda; class Arachnida; order Uropygi; family Thelyphonidae; genus Typopeltis; species Typopeltis vanoorti. The sequence continues at coordinate 28,852,079 of NC_143555.1, read as the reverse complement.
GAAATTATCGATATTATTATGACAGATCACAAAAGCTAACTTCAAATAAAATTCTACCAAGAATTGAAACATGCCATATAATGAGTGTGTGAGTTCGCCTGCCACCTCAAACACAAACAAGCAGCCATAAAATTCACCCAAGGGTTGAAAGTTTGTGAGAGTTGAGCCAGCCAGTAATGAGAAGTTCCGTCGGAACGATAAATGACACCCTGTCGTGAATGTGTTAAAACTAATAGTGAATGTTGTTATGAGAGTTTCAGATGGAATTCGACTGAAGAGAATCAGCATTTCAACTCAACACTTGTCGGTTGTCTTTGGGCTGCGCAATCTTTTGTTAATACTGCACCAATCATATGCACGTCTTCATAGCTGCTCTCTCGTGTAAAACAAAATTAAACTTGTACGTATTGTAATAATTTAAAAAAAAAGTTGAATAATTTATAAGCGTATAAAAGGATAACACCTGTAAATTATTGACTTGCCACCTCTGGCACGAGTGCCATAGGTTCGCCATCTAGGGTTTACTGTATAAAGTGTTTATCGTTGAAAAATTGTCTTCGTTTTCTGACAGGAAAGAACATTAAAAATCAAAAGTGTGTTATTCTCAAGCTGAGCAGTTTATTTTCTGGTGAGTTACATACATATGTAATGCTTTTTTTTTTTAATGTAAAGTTTATTTTTATTGTAATGGCCACTAAAACTGCAACGAAAAGGAAAAAAACAACATTGAAGAGGAAATTCATTTCTCTCGAAGAAAAAATTAAAATCTTGGATCGGTTGAAAATTGGAGAAGAACCAGGAATTGTTGCAAGGACTCTGAATTTAAATGAATCAACAATGCGAACAATCAAAGAAAATGAACATAAAATCCGAGAAAGTGTTATTGTGTTATTGCTGGGTCAACGGTAAGTGCAAAGCACGTTGCTCGTGTATGCGATATTCTAATAGAAAAAATGGAGAAATCTCTAATGATTTGGATAGAAGATTGTACTCAAAAGAAAATTCCTGTGGATGGACATCTTATTAAGCAAAAAGCTCTCAAAGTTTATAAACATTCAAAATAACTCAATCAAGATTCTTCAGAAGAAATCTCTCAGCATGGATTTTGTGCCAGTAAGGGTTGGTTCAAAAAGACTGCGCGGTCAGCCTAGTGGCTTTGTGCTTCGCAACCATATGACTGGGGAAGGAGTGTCCCAGGTTCGATTCCCGTTGTAGACATGAGGAATTTGAGGATCTTCCTCAGGCATAGCCAAGTTAGCCGGTCTTGGGTGCGGTCAGTAGAGTTTTTTCCGCCAGTTTATCTGGCATTTTTCATCCCGCAAACAGGCAAACCGGCCCCGTGAACATACAGTCAAAAATATATCCCCCCCCCCCAGCGGCAGACCAGGCGACGGGTCGGTTGGGAGTAGTACTAACAAGAAGTCGCATCTAAAGTAACACGCGGCCCTGCATAGGTAGCGGGAATAATGCGTAGAAGAAGAAGAAGGGTTGGTTCAAAAACTTTAAAAAGCAGTTTTCTTTGTATAATCCTAAAATCCAGGGAGAATCAGCATCAGCAGACGTTGAAGCTGCCCGGAAATACCCAGCAAAACTTTTAAAAATCATTAAAGAAAGTGGTTACAGTGCAGACCAGGTGTTCAATGCAGATGAATCTGGGTTATATTGGGAAAAAATGCCAAAACGCACCTATATTTCAAAAAATGAAAGATCAGCTCCTGGATTCAAAGTTTCCAAAGATAGAATTACTCTGTTTTGTAGTAATGCATCAGGTGATTACATGACAAAACCAATGTTTATTAACCGATCTCCCCAAATCCTCGTGTGATGAAAGGGCTCGACAAGTCCACCCTACCCATTTACTGTTAGGTCAACAAAAAGGCATGGGTCTTACCAAGGCAGAAGCAATGAGAGGTCATTGCTTCTGCCTTGGTGTCTCCATTACTAGGCCTGGCTCCCACTGACAAGACCTCAATAAAGGTCGAAACGAGTCTGGGTAGTGGCTCTTGCCTTAATGCATAGCATTACTCATATCCGCAAGGAGATGTGCTTTGCATTATGGGAGATACTGAGATAGGAGTGATGACAGCTTTCTTCACCTTTGCCACGAGTTGCCTTGGTGTTGCACCACCTTAGCTCAGTCCTGAAGATACTTTCAGGTGCAAACAAAGTTTGCACCTGAAAGTACCTGGATAAAGGATTAAACTAAACTTATTAAAATCATAACTGCAGTAGGTGCTGATGACTTAACTTGTGATAAGTTCAGTATTATGAGAGAGGACATGAAAAATTGTTGGAAGAGGCAAGAGTGGAGAGTGATAATGTGAAAATAGTAAGTACTTTGATATGATAAAAATGAATTAAGAAGCAATATGATGGCAAATGATTCAATGTAGGCTGTGCAGAAAGAATTGGTGCGAGTTTTTGGATGTGTAGAATGAGTTTGAGGGAAGATTAGATTTCTATAAGAGGGGCAGCCTATGCCTAAATATGTCTGGTATTAGGAATCTTGAAAAACTAATAACTGGGAGACCTAACACAAACTCAGGGAAACTAAATTATAATGGGAGGAATGGTGAAAATATCAGTTTAAGAGTGACAATGTTATATAATTGTTCTAATGACGGGAATGGGCATTATCATGGAAATAATTACAAGGACAGAATGATTTTGACTTTGTGTTCATCTGATTTGGACCCATCAAACATGTGCAAAGATGTCTACACATGTATAAGGCACTAGAGAAGAATAGAGATCTGCAAGTTGTCCAACTGTGTTATGCAGATTACAGACAAGAGCATATACTAAACCAAATTTTATAACACTAAAACACTAAATATTTTATAGCAGGTTTAATATCACTTTCCTTCATAAAGTGATCTATATAGATGAATAACAGTGGAGAAGATCTGTACCCTTGTTTTACACCTGATATTTCATCAAACCATTTTCCTGTACCTCCTTCAATTCTAACTACTGATTTACAACTGAAATATAGACTAAGTATTGCTTGATATAACGTCCCCATTTACAACATATTACTGTCGTGTTCTAAACAACTTTTCTCTTGGCACCTTGTCGCATGCTTTTTCCAGATCTACAAAACTCAAATATCCTTGTTATATTCCCATGACTTCTCCACTATTTGTCTTAAAGTGAAAATTTGATCTCAACACCTTCTCTATGGTTTGAACCAGCTCATTCTTCTCCAAGCTTTCCTTCCACGATTTTTCTTGAATAATTGCATAAATCTTACCTAGAACACTTAGTAGAGAAATGCCTCTGTCATGCTCACATTCAGCTTTATTCCCTTTTTTTAATAGATGGGTAATGTAAGAGCTCTACTCCAATCATTCAGAATTTGACCCTCTGAATTATGCAGTGTAGCCACTGTAAAACTTTTATATGTCACTGTAATGCTCAGGATGATTTAACATCAAAAACTGCACATCGTATTTGGCCAACTAATATAAATTCTTTTATAAAAATATATAATATATATACAATTATATATTATATATTATTATACATTCCTTTGTAAAATTATCTTTTAGGTCTCTGCACTGCATTATGTACTTTCATAATCTTGACTAATACTTAAACAATGAGTAATTTAATGTTTCATTATTGAAAAAAAAAAAAAATCTTTCCACATTGCCATGAACTAAGGATTTGTTTGAGAACAAATATTAACATTTAAATCTGTATGGTATACTGTGGCAATACACCAAATGAGCATTAGGGCTACTATATTCAAATTATTTATATGCAACAAGTATTGAACTGTTCAGATTAGAATTTCTGATAGCTGATATTTCCATTATTTTTGTGAGAAATAATGCTCTATCGAATTTTGACTTATGTTCCTGATGTACTCTAGACATTTGTTTGACTCATTTGGCCATTACAAATGGTTCCAGTGTAATGTCATGACTTAGAACAAATCCTAAATACCAAATTTCAATAAATTCCACCTAGTTGATATGGAATTAATATTAATACAAATCATTGCCAAATTCTGTTAATGAAAATGCATGATTTGAAACCAAAATTGGACTACTTAAGCATTTTCATGCATACATTTAAATCAAATTTAATTAAATTGGATTTAAGTAAATCCAATTTAAATCCCATGAACACATATCTACAGACATAGGGCACTCCTGGAATAAGGATTGACCAATCTATCAGATGGGATTTTCGGTTTCAAATGCCTCCACAGTGAAGTGTGGGTCTACACATGAGTGTAAATAAGACCTTCTGCCACTTTATAATATTCTGCAAATAGTTCAACTGAAGCAAAGACTAAAATAGTTCAACAAAATTTTGTAAGGATTCTAAATAAATCTGGATGAAAGCTATCTAGTCCATAATTAATATCAATACAAGTCATCTGTGTAAAGATAAACAGGTCTTAGTGATACTTATACATTTTGCAACATGCATTTATAAAGCACTGTTGGATTATTTGAAATTATGGCTGAAACAACGAAGGCTATGAGATTATTATATCAGTTAATTGTACATGTTCTTCTAGCTGGTTTCCCTATTTTGAAAGATGAAAAAACCACATTTTCAAAAGGAGAAAGCCTGCCAACTTCACCTAAAAAAAAAAAAGAATTTACAATTATGGATAGTAAAATAAACTGAGCATCAAAAGCTGTATTCAAACATTATGAACCAAACTAAATGCAAAACATTAACCGGCTTAATTTTATCATCAACATCAAATTTCTGACATGTAATCTCAAGGGGTGTACAGAATATTATGATAGCACTACATGGAGAACTTACACCATTACTAACTTCCTATCACCAATTTTCCTCCAAATCAATCTGTTATCTATCAAGATTCCAACATTATCAGATCTTATATTTCTGCCTTCTAAGGCACTTTTCACTGTATCAATCCACCTATATCTTAATTTTCCTCTGGGTCTTTTTCCTGCCACCCTGGCAGAGAACACTTGTTTTGCTAATCTTTCCTCTCCCATTCTATTTAAGTGACCATACCATCTGAGATTAGCTCTGTTAACACATTCCTCAATGCTAACAATGTCAAGTTCTTTCCTAATATCCTCATTTTTAATATGATATTGCCATTGATGCCATCTCTTCACACACCCCTAATCTTTCTTAAAACTCTCATATCTGTGATCTCTAGTCAGTGTTTCAGTTCTAACCCAACTCTTAGATCCATAAGTTAAAATTGATTTGAACACTGTCCAAGTTTTGTATGAAGTTTGAATTAAGTGCCTTTCTGTTGCACCTGATCAGAAAGGCCTAATGCAGATAACTAGCCACTTGACTAACCAATCTATTACCAACAAGTCGTATTTTTAAATCCAAGACCAGTACATCTCTTGATAAAAACCTTAAATCTGCTGACTCAGTTGCACTTTTAGGTCTTTATATGTTACATTGGTTTTGGCAGTAATCTCTATTGGCAACCATCTTAAGAAATTTATTCAAGAAGTTCTATGGTGACTCCATGTTTTCTATAAACTATTAGTCTGCAAACAATATGGAATTTCTAAACTTAGCAAACACTTTAATAAGTATTCACAGTTTTGCCTAATGCTTTGTAGGACTTAGTCATAATGGCAAATCATTTTAAAGAATGCTTTCATTATGATGCTGCCTTACCTACTAGTAATATAATAGTTTTGACTAATTCAGTTTTGCCAAATGCCTGTTAATTTACACATCCATATTGGTATAAGGCCAGCTGCTTGTCTTCCTTGAAGTCATATGCATAGTTGTAACACAAATGTCACACTCTTCACCCTATCATTTGAGTAATGTTCTCAAAGTTTATTTAATAATTCCATCTTCTTAATTAATTAGAAAATTCTTTAAACACAAATGCTAGCTATATACTACTGTCTTTTTTGGATGTGTTTCTTATGAAAGCATGTATTAAAAATCCTGACAAATCATTACACCAATACCAGGCAGAAACACTTCCAAAACAGTCATTTTCAAATTCTTGAAATATATCCTTAAGAGAGAGAGTATAGCGGATACTATGACAGCATTACATAAAAGTTTATAGTATTACCAACTTCCTGTCAACGATTTTCTTCCAAATCAGTCTGCTAGCTGACAGGACACCAACTTCAATAGTGTCAGATCTTATATTTCAGTATTTTAAGGCATGTTTATTTGCATCAATCTGCCAGAATCTTGGTCATCATCTTCTAGTTCTCTTTCCAGCCATCCTGCCATCAAACATGTGCTCTAATGATCTTTCCTCTATTTAAGTGGCTGTATACTTGAAATTAGCTCTGCTGACACATTCCTAAATATCATTTATTCACTTCCCTAATTCTTCTTAGAATCTCTCTCATGACTATGGTCTCTAATAATCTTTAACTGTAGCTAGTTTAGCAATTTTTTTTTTTTTTTTTTTTACTAAACTAGCCTTTTCCTCTTATTCCATACAAATTTATTTAGTTCATTCTCCTAAATGGTACTGAAGAGTTACTGGATTTACTGCCACTTTCCTTCATAATGTAATCCATGATATGATGAATAATACTAGAGAAAGCATGTACGTTTCTTATACATAAGGCAATCCACTTTAAGACAATCCACTCAATATAGTAGTTTTCAATTCTGACCAATGCCACATTTACTCATATGACAGTTTTAGTAATACAACTTTGTTGTGAATCAACTGGTGCACAGCTTTCATGGATGCATTTGTTTATAATGTTGCTTGTTTAATCTCTTTGTTTCACTGTGAAATAAATGTTTTATAAGTAAGGGTACTACTGCTTCCAACAACAACAACAACAAAAAAAAGACTTGTAAACTCATTACATTAGATACTAAGATTAAAATCATTAAATAAATATAGTGTTCAATACACCATCATCACTAAAGTAATGATAGTACATTAAACACTGATATAGGCTGCAAGCTAAACTTAATGTTGCTCTGCTGTAGTTACAGTTATTAAAAAAAAAGATAAAGTTCTTAGTGAGGTGATAAGTGCTACACCAGTTAATACTAGTTAACTATAAACATGACAGTCATAATGTTGAAATGGAATAGCTTTTCCATTTTTTAGCAAAATACATTTGCATATCTGACATAAATAAATGCTTTATTTACATCAGTTATACACAGTACTGTATATGACTACTTAAAATCTATTAGACCATTATATGCATCTACAAATGAAAATAAAGATAATAATTCACTATATAATGAAATTTGCTATACAATGCTATTCTGGAATCTAATATGTTATATGACCAGGTATGAATGTACCTGATTTTATATCAAACCATATTCATCTCCATTTTTACATCCAACTATGTAAAATATGGTAATTATTCTGCCTTGACAGAAATATGCAATAAAACATTTTCCACATAAATTTCTAGAGGTTTATTAATGAAATATTACAATAAAGGATAAAAAGAAAATACTTATAATTTAAATTTATTAAGAAAGTCACAGAGTAGTTATAAAGAGCAAAATAAAACTAAAAAAATTCTAAATATCATTTTCAAAAGGTAAGCTTACACTTACAAAAACATCTTTGTCTTTTGCAGACTGAAGTAGCAGCATGTAAAATGGTAACCCAGTAACTTCAACTGTGCACATGCTAGCCTCGCTTTGACTGATTTTGGTTTGCATTAAATGCAACCTGAAACATGTAGAAAGGCTTATGTGTTTGTCGTACATGTGGACCAATTTTGACGATAATATATCAGAACACAGAAAGATAAGTAAATAATTATTTATTGACTTATTGCTGATATTTCGCTGGTGTTATAACCAGCATCTTCAGAGTGCAAAACACAGTTTGTCATAGTACACGAGACTACAACAACATGGCGTAATAATGGTGTTTTGAGAAGATATTTATTAATTGCCATTTATTATGAGATTATCTCTATTAAGATTATTTTTATATTCCAAGTGTAATGCACAAGGGTTCAATTCTGATTGGTGCAATGACTTTTAACTGTTTCTTTTAGAATCCGGAAAATCACTGACTCAAGACAAAATACAAAAATTATATACATTAAATAAAACTAAAAAAATATATACACTTTAAATATTACAATACTACAAAATACTGGATCCAAAGCCTTCCAAAAGAAATCTACACTTTAGAGATTTTCTTATCCAAAAATATTAAAATCACCCATTCTCTGACTCATTCTATTACTGGATTGTTTAACATATACTTAATCAAGTCTACCAGACTAAACACCTTGTTTTCACAACAACAAAGATGTTCATAGTCAGTTTCTTTGTTAGGGCCTTTTCCGAAAAAATAAACATTTTTTCTTCTTTTCCATAGGATCCTTTCTTATGTCATATATACCCTTATGTAGTATACAATATTATTCCTCACTGAGGTATAAATACTTTTACCTCTTGCAGTTCAGTTTGATGCACAATTTATAATTTTTGTAGCGGAGAAAAAAGTTTCTTCTACTACTTCAAAAACAACACACCTAAGTTGAGCTAATTCCATCGCCCTTTCCAGTGCAAATAACAAATATATCCGGCGTCCAATGAAACTTTCCAATCAGCGTTTCCTTTAACATAGAGGGCACCTAATTAGGACTTTAGTCTTTGTGGTGTTGCTACAATTTTTCAAACTAGTCCCATTATTACACCATGTTGTTCTAGTCTCGCGTACTGTGACAAACTGTGTTTTATGCTGTGAAGATGCTGGTTATAACACCAGTGAAATATCAGCAATAAGTCAATAAATAATTATTTACTTATCTTTCTGTGTTCTGATATATTACCATCAAAATTAGTCAACATAACTGCAACCTGGTATCACAGTACCGTTTGCACTAAATTAAATATCGCATTACCTGAACTTGCATTAATCACAACCATTATAGACAAACAACCCCTCTTGAAAGATTACCATTAAAAAATACTATTTCACTGAAGCAGAAATTCATTTTAGGACCTTCAAACTTGTAGTTTTGTAGTGTCTCTTTCTCCAACTCTGAAGACCACATTTTTCAATATGCTCTCATATGCACAATTTCATGGGTTATCTGCTAGTGAACAGCTTCCATCTTGTTGAAATGCATGGGACCATATCTGTACACAACTGCCAGCTGTAATCTTCTTATGAAAGGCTTTTAAACTGGGAAAATAACTTTTTTTTTTTCATTTGTGTTAGTGTTCTCATCAATGCTGCAATTATCTGATAAATTACCTGATTTAACTACTTTAGCAATGTAGCCCATAAACTTTAGCCCTTCTTCCCTTCTCCTCCATCCCTTAGGACAGGTAGAGTCCTCTAATGATGGGGTTTACGACAAATTAATGCAACCAGCTCATCACTCCTCTGCTGAAACTTTAACTCTATCCACCATAATTCCTTAGTCTAGCTTCAGCAACTACTTTCAGAAATTTCTAATTAACATAATACCCTGCTGCAATCTCCTCCACCCAAAATGCTTAACCTTATAATTAGCAACACTGAACCAACATTCATTAACATTTGCACATAGAATTAGTCTGTTCAGCCAGTTAACTTGCAGAAAATCTGTATATATTATCACTCACCCCAACTTAGAATCAGCCAGTAAATTGTCATGCTTTAGCATGAATGCTAAAGCATGACTTACCTTTATCATCATCATGCTGTGCTCTACAGAGAATCATAGTGCTAATAACCAACCTTTGGATGATTGCCAACCAACATCTCCTACACCTTGATGAATGCTCCAGATATTGGTACAATTTGCTGCATCAGTCCTAGCTGCACTCTTATACTTACTCTCCTTCTGATGGACTGCTGCATTCAAATAATAGCTTTAATAACTCTTAATTTACTTACCTTTACTATTCCACTCCCATCTTCCCCAGCATCCAGAGAATTAATGGGTCTGCCCGAAAAGCATATTTTATCAAAGTGAACGCTTAACTATTTCTATTTTATCTGATATTTTCCTACTAACTATGTTGACTAAGGTTATTCTTCCATGGTCGCTTTTCCTTTTACTTGCTAAAAGGAAAATCAGCCATGTAATAAAATTCTCTTAGATTTCTCTTGATTGGTTCAGCTAACTTCTTTTAATAACCTGATTTCCTCTTCCTCACCAGTCATAACTCTTGTGGCCAGCTCTTAAAATATTTTATTTGTTAAGCAAAGGATACAAAACTGTTTGCTATGAAGAAACACTGGAAATATTTTTTTTTCTCTAAAAAAGATTTAAAGCTGTCATTTATGACTGCAAAAACAAAAATTTTTAAGGAAGAGCAGAAAACATACATGAAGTGAAGTACTGCTTAAGTCTTGATCATAAAAGCTGGAAGCCTTAAATGTTTAGTGATATAGGCAAGGTGGGTGTTAGATAAATTTTCCTTTGAAAAAAAACTACTTTTGACTTCTAGTCATTTCAAATAAATATATTAGAAGGTATTTTCAAATGAATTCTAACATGATTATCATCTTTTAAAATAAATTAACATGCAAATTTTTAAAAAACAAAAAATTCACCTGAAAACAGATTACTGCAATTTAATATCAAAAGCCTTCTGCAACGAATTTAAACCAATTATCTTATTATTATAATTACAGCTATTTTGCCTGCTTCAGTTTAGGAGTACCCCTGTTTAAATGTCATTGGCTATTTACTCATGGATTCTTAGGGCATTATGAGCGTAGATGTACTAAAAAGTATATGTAGCCTAAGGAATAGAAAATTGCACATACCTTTTTCTGGGTGTTGTGGCTTTTCCTCAGTCTGCGATGTCGAAAACTGCAGAGTGTGTGTGTGGGGGGGGGGGTAGGTAGTTTGGTAGAATAAGTTAGAAAAACCCGGGTTTTTTTCGTAATATATAGAAACATATACTTTTATATAGGGTGGGGAAAAAAGTGAAAGGGTTAATTTTTTAAAATAGGGAGGGGGAAGGGGAAAGGTGGTTGACGGGGTGTGGACCGTTTCGACACCTTTCCCCTTCCCCCTCCCTATTTTAAAAAATTAACCCTTTCACTTTTTTCCCCACCCTATATAAAAGTATATGTTTCTATATATTACGAAAAAAACCCGGGTTTTTCTAACTTATTCTACCAAACTGCCTACCCCCCACACACACACACTCTGCAGTTTTCGACATCGCAGACTGAGGAAAAGCCACAACACCCAGAAAAAGGTATGTGCAATTTTCTATTCCTTAGGCTACATATACTTTTTAGTACATCTACGCTCATAATGCCCTAAGAATCCATGAGTAAATAGCCAATGACATTTAAAGGTACTCCTAAACTGAAGCAGGCAAAATAGCTGTAATTATAATAGTTTATAAAGAGGAGTAACATGGGAGTTTTCCCAGAAATAATATACACAATTATCTTATGATTTTAAATGATATTTCTGAAATTGAACATTATTTCTCAAAACATCTCATGCAAGTGAAGAGATGGAATTATTATATTGACATCAATATTAAATCTAAAAATTAATTGCATGGAGAGGAGCCACTAACCACAATACCTCTTCATAAACTTGTTCAGTGACAGAGCACTAATGATAGCCTCTGACAAAGATTCCATTTATTCACCACTATTCTCCACACACAAAATCTAGTCCTCATGCCCTTGCTAATCAAACTATTACTTTACTATTTTTTTTTTGTTTTGTTTTTGATAATGCAGACACTAAAGAAAGTGAAAGCACAACAAAACATTGCACCTATGTTAACTAATATGAAACTCAGTTCCTCTAAACAAATTCTGTTTTGTTTGACATTTTCCAAACATATGACTTTTGGATAATAGATGAATGACTTGTAACAACTGTTTCTACAATTAAAAAATGTTCTTTAAGTATACCATAAACAGTCTTACAACTGATCTAATATTTCATGATTAACTGTTATATTCAAAGATGTAAGAGCAATAAAAATAATTACTCAAACAACAATAAGTGTGATAAGTAAATGTTTATTTTATGGTATCCCTACCTCCCTTTTAAATACAAATAACTTAGATTCAGTGACAATGCTTTATTCATGAATGCTAAACTAACAAACTCATAACCTTCATTATTATACCAGTCTCCTCAAGTAATTTAGGATAAGTGCACTCAAGTAAACTTGGTGAGTTCACTTATAATCCAAACTATCTCAGAGATGATAATATGCAAAGGAAGTGCTTATAAAATTTTATCTGTAAATTTTATCACACCAACCTTTTGTTTTCACTGAATAACTGCATAAGTCTTACTGCCAGACCAAAAAGCCCACCAGTTTCTGGAAGGGAAAAAAAAGCATAATGCAAGTTAAAACAATAATCATCAACAAATAATAACAACAAGATATCACAAACAAATACAGTAAATCCTCAACTTATGCAGTTAATTCATTCCAGAGGTTTCCATGCAAATTGAAAATCCATGCAAGTCAAATGGTACTTAAATACGATGTTCATTTCAAAAATAATTAAATTATCACCAGCAACATTCTCACCATTTTTATGACTCAGTTCTTCAAAAAGATAAGGCTTTCTACAGTATTATTATTATTAGACACCTCCAGGGAGTCCAAAGACTCGTTGAGGGAGGGCACCTGCTCTACAACTCTGTCTCCACCACTCAATCCACCAACTGACCGCAACCACACCAACGCCATCTACCGCTGCCCACCACCACTAGTATTTCCAAGCACAGTCACAAACATCCATGCCCATGGCGGGATTTGAACCTGCAGCCTTTTCGCTGCTGAGCAGATACGCCAACCACTCAGCCAGACAGGCTGGCCAAGTGGTTGGCATTTAAGCATAAGACTTATTGTTTGTTGTAGTTGCATGTCTTCATTCCAAATCACCAATAACTTTTTCCAACTCTTCTGTTAACCACCTTACCGGCCATTAAAGATCAAACACTCAAAAGCTTCGTATCCATCATAAATTTCAATGTAATATCAATGGTATTACAATTAATTTTAATATGCACTTCATCCATGGAAACATGGACGTATATACATGTCCTGACTGGTAGCGTCGTTAATAAGTCTCTTTTCATGGAAATGATGGATTGCATCTGCATTGAACTTTTCATGTGCTGCATAATCCAAACTATTTTTTTTTTATAATAGTAGTTCTAACAGTCAATTCATTCATTTTGCAAGAATGTACAAACTTGTTACCTTTACATGTCATTTAATAATTTCTACTTTGGTCTCAATAATTATAATGAACCTCTTCCTACCACTGCATGAATATTCTCATCACCTTTATGTTTCTTACACATAAATAGCTCTGAGTTTCTATGTTGTTTTACAATAAGTACCACATAGGTTCACTAACAAAACTTGTGCTAAAGGTAGAAACAAAATGGTGGTGACATACTAATGTTAGAGCTTCACATTAATATTCAGCTGTGCATCAACATAGTAGGAAAGGTATTACTAGTCATAAGTAGAGGCATTACTGTATTATCCTTTGTTGATAAATATGCTGAAGAAACAGGTTTATATTATTTAAAAAACAGAGAACATGGGTTCTTATATCTTGTGTCTTCTTCTTTCTCTTCCAAAATTTATGTTTAAGGGTTCATTTTTTTTAAAAAAAAAAAATAATTTCTTTGAATGCACATTCAATGGTAGTTTTTTTTTTTTTTTACTTTTGATGATACATTGATGATGATGACACTTAATATATGAAGAGAATACTGAAAACATAATACTAACTAAAAAGAATTTGTAACTATGTTATAAATGCATTTTGGGACATAGAATTTTACTGCACATGTCAAAACATGAACTTAGCAATGTGTTGTCACATGATTAAACAAAAAAAGTCAATTAGAAGAAATTGTATATTGTAAAATAGAAACAGTCAAAAATGTCAGTATCCAGTAAAAGAAAATATTTCATTTCTCTGCATTCATATAAGTTATGTGGATGTCTTTCCACCATTTCAAGCTGAGACTTTTGACCCAATGTCCAAATCTCACCTTTCCATATTGCACCTATGTCCTTCTACATTGGACAGGCACATTTTTACACAATCATTTATATATCGGTAGAATTTTCACTTAAAAGTAATATTTATGAATTACCTTCACAGTATAGAAAATTCCAAGATATTTTTTATGTAGCTCCCAATGTCGATGAAAGGTTGGGAGCTACATAAAACCCGGCCTTCTCTTTCTGAAAACCTATAGCATAATCATACCGAGAGCTGGATAATATAACATTGCTTTTTAAATATATTATGCATTACATCAATGGATTGGTTTCTGCACCAAGACTATATGAATATCTAGCTATATTTCTGTTTTTCTGCTTATACCATAGTGCATTAAGTACAAAATAAGAATATAATAAATTTAGTTTAATCCTTTATCCAAGTGTGAGCAAACAAAGTTTGTGTCTGAAAATATCTTGAAAAAAAGTTCAATATTTGTTTTCTAGAAAATGGTTTCCAAACCTGGTAAAATAAATAGAGGAGAGAAAAAAAAAATCCTTAACCCACCCATAGTACCAATGTACTATGGGTTCACAAATGAACCTTTTGTGGTGACAGCCACAAAAAAAAAAAAAAAAAAAAAAAAACTTCTTAAGAATATAAACATACTAACCAATCAGAAATTTTTTAATTATCAGTTACTTATATATCCAGAAAGCTGTTAATCTTATCCCTTCTACACAGTTATGATTTCTCAATGAAGCACAAAACAATTTGTCAAGTTCATCAGACAGCAAACAGGATACAAAATGATTTCTTGAGTTGCATGAATGGGTACACAACAATACAACTGGTATTGTTGTGTACCCAGTATACTGGTGCCCAGTATAAATGTGTCAATGTTACTCACACGCTTTAGTCTATCTTGTGACGAACAACAGAATACAATATTTGAACATTCTGCATTTTCATTTGGTAGCTAAAACCATTAATACATTACATTACATGATTCATTACAAGTACATTTATCAGCACAATCAAGAAACCTTTCTTTCTCTTGGTGCATATTATAATCAGCAGAAAAATGATTGTAAGTATTTTTAGTTTCAACAATGTAAAGCATGCATATGCTCTGCTGATCCCTCTTGCTGTGAAATAAAATGTTTGCTATCAGTGGCTTATAGTAAGATAAGTCAATGATGGAATTGCTGAGTCACTCACTTTGCAATGCTGTTCTGACAAGATTGCTTAAAACTGTCAATAATGAATATATGTATATATCTATATATATATAATCTTATTTTAATTTAATAATTTAACAAAGCTGTCCACAGATATCTCTATCTCACCCTAATGGTAGCATTGTAATGTCACCTAAAGACAAGGCTAATGTCTTGGCTTCATTCTTCTCTTCCAATTCCTCCACAGGCAACAATGGAAAATTATCTCCTTTGCCTAGAATATTGCTTCTCATGCTTCATGTGGGGGTGCTTAAGGGGTCAAAGCTGTATAACTGAGAGACCTCCACATAGCCTTTAAAGGAATGTGGACAACTGACCAGGGATTCTGACCTAATGTCCAATCGTCACCTTCTCGTGGTGCACCTTGTTGGGTATCTACTTGGATACTGAACGAACGAGGATGGGCTAGCAATTTGGGATTTAGCCGACCAAATTGTATTCTTATTGGTTAAACCAAAATAAAAAATGATGGTACAAGATGACAAAATTTCATGCTGGCTGGGGCGTTGCCCGGTTAAACAAGGCCCCCGCTGTTCTTGCCAGGGAACCAGGGCGAACAGCGAAAAGTCAGCTACTGGAACAAATCTGAAAACACCCCCCCCCCCCCCAACTCAACATCACCAGAGTTAAAGATCAGTACTATCAACATAAGAAGCCTGAATGGCAAAGAAATGCAACTAGCTGAGGAATTAGATAAGTACCAGATCGACGTAATAGGGGTCGCTGAAACAAAAAAGACAAAAACTGGTGAGATCTTTCTGAGCAATAAATACAAAATGTTATATTCAGGAAATGACAATCAAGGAAAAGAAGGAGTAGCCATAGTATTCAACACAAAATACGAGGCTAATCTTCTTGAATGGCAGTCAGTCTCAAGTAGAGTAATGTGGGCAAATATGAGAATGGGGAACTGGACAATGAGACTTATTTGTGCCTATGGTACCACAGAAGGTTCTACTAAGGTAGACATGGAGAAATTTTTTGAGGATTTCGAAAAAAAGCAACTGACAAAATGAAAAAGGAAAAGTTGGTCCTTGTTGGAGATCTAAATAGTAGAGGAGGAAATGAGAGTGAGACATACAAAAATATTTTGGGAAAATTTGGAGAAAAGAGCAAAGCTAATAATAATGGCAAATACCTGTTGGATTTCTGCTCAGGACATGGACTGGTTATTACTAACAACATGTTCCCACATAAAAATGTGCACAAATTCACAGGGAGAGAAGAGGCAAGGAATAAGAAAAGTCTCATTGACTATGTTATTGTTGATCGTGATGTTTTCTCCCTGGTGCAGGACACCAGAGTGTACAGAGGATTTGAAATTGGAAGTGTTCACTATTTAGTCTTGAGCAGGATAAAATTGAATTTCATATTGAAAAGAATAACATGTAAGAAAGTTTTAAAGCGAATAAAAGTTGAGCAGCTCTTAGATGTGAACTGTAGACTAAAATACACAAAGGTTATTGAAGAAAAAATGAAAGAGTTTGAGAACAGGAATCAAACCTTGGAGATTCAGTGGCAAGCCTTGAAGAAAGCCCTGATTGATTCAGTTAGAGCGGCATGTGGTGAAGTTGTCTGCAAGGATAGAAAAATCAGAACTCCATAGTGGACACAGGAACTTAAGGAGGCAGTGCAAGAAAAGAAGAAAGCATATCAAAAGTTCCTGGCAAATAAGTCAGCTTGTGCTCTTAAAGCATACAGAGACAAATGCAAGAATGCTAAGCACTATGTAAAACTAGCTAAACAAAAGTCATGGGAGGACTTTGGCAAGAACACAGAAAATAAATATCAAGAAGTTGGCAAAATATTCTGGAAGTTGTTGAAGAAGCTTAGGGATGGAGGAAAGAGTGCTGTAAAAGGAGTTAGAGATGATAAAGGTGATATGAAAACGGGAGAAAACGATATCCTTGAAGTATGGAGTAATTACTTTGAAAAACTGCTAAATGAAACAAGAACTGATGACAGCACAGTGGTAAAAAACACTGATCAGGCATGCAGTCAGGAATACATATCCATACTTGAAGTAGAAAAAGCCATCAAAGGCCTGAAATGCAGAAAGGCAGCAGGAGTAGATGATATTCGACCAGAAATGCTGCAATATGGTGGTATAACAGTCTTACAGTGGCTGCACTGCATAGTTCAGAAAGCCTGGACAAAGGGACAAATTCCTAATGATTGGAGTAGAGCTCTCATAGTACCCATATATAAAAAGGGAAATAAAACTGAATGTGAGAATTACAGAGGTATTTCCCTACTGAGTGTTCCTGGCAAGATCTATGCAAGTATACTTGAGAAACGGTTGAGAGGAATTGTGGAAGAAAAGCTTGGTGAAGAACAAGCTGGATTCAGGCCAAATAGAGGCTGTCAGGATCAGATCTTCACTTTAAGACAAATAGTCAAGAAAGCATTTGAATATAACAAAGATTTGCATTTAAGTTTTGTCGATTTGGAAAAGTCACATGACAAGGTGCCAAGAGAGAAGCTATTCAATACGCTACAGTTATATGGTGTCAATGGAGCAATATATCAAGCAATACTTAGTCTTTATTTGAGTTGTAAGTCAGCAGTTAGAATTGAAGGAAGTACAGGAAGATGGTTTAATGTTAAATCTGGGGTGAGACAAGGATGTACATTATCCCCTCTGTTATTCATTATCTATATGGATCACATTATGAAGGAAAGTGGTATTAAACATGATATCAAAATTGGAGATGTTAATGTCAGCTCTTTGCTTTATGCGGATGATGTTATACTTCTAAATAAATCCGCTACAAGTCTACAAGATTCACTGACTAAATTGAATTACTGTTGTAATAGATATGGTAGGAAGCTCAGCAATAAAAAGACAAAGACAATGAAAATAGGCAGAATCATTGAAAATGTCAACTGTGTTGTGAATGGAGAACCTGTGGAACAAGTAAAACATTTCAGCTACTTAGGCACGATTTTTAGTGAAGATGGTAAATTAAATATAGAAATAGTCAACAGAATCAGCAAAGCTGGTATGGTGGGATGTGAATTGAATAAATTCATATGGAATAAGAGAGAAATTAGTCAGAACAGTAAATTAGCTATATACAAGACAGTGTTCAAACCAGTTTTAACTTATGGATCTGAGAGCTGGTCAGAAGTAAAACACTTGACCAAAGACTAGAGACCACAGATATGAGGGTCCTGAGAAAGATTATAGGCACGAACAGATGGCATCAATGGCAATATCATATTAAAAACGAGGATATTAGGAAAGAACCTGACATTGTCAGCATCCAAGAATGCGTTAGCAGAGCTAATCTCAAGTGGTATGGTCACTTAAACAGAATGGGCGAAGAAAGATTAGCAAAGCAAGTGTTCTCTGCCAGGTTGGCAGGAAAAAGACCCAGAGGAAGAACAAGATATAGGCGGATTGATACGGAACAAAGTGCCTTAGACGATAGAAATATAAGATCTGATAATTTTGGAATCTTGACAAGTAACAGACTGATTTGGAGGAAAATTGTAGATAGGAAGTTAGTAATGATGTCATTTTTTTCAAGTAATACTATCATATCCTGTACACCCTTTGAGGGCACATGGCAGGAATTTGATGATGATGCTTCATGTGACCTTTCATCAGAAAGACAGGAC
This sequence comes from Typopeltis vanoorti, assembly GCF_054136105.1. NCBI lineage: Eukaryota > Metazoa > Arthropoda > Arachnida > Uropygi > Thelyphonidae > Typopeltis > Typopeltis vanoorti. Next base: position 28,833,308 of record NC_143555.1, on the reverse strand, counting down.
AATATCGAATAACCTGGGTACCGCAAAGGCAGTCGATCCTGATGGACTCCCACCCATTGTACTTAAGAGATATGCTCCTGAACTAACAATTGTTATCATCTATACACTAAACTGTACTCAGATGGTACACCCCCCCCCAACAGCATGGAAGAAAGACCATATGCAACCAGTTCCCAAAAAAAAGATATGTTTACCACATCAAACAATCAGCCTTTGTTATCACATTAGTTATGTCTAAAGTAATGAGAAGACTTCTTGAGAGGAATATCAACAGTCTTCTTCAACACCTTGAGAACTGCTATCTAATTAGTAACCACCATTATGGATTTTGCCAATCTAGATCTACAGGAGATCTCCTGGTCTACGTCAAATGTGAGTGACGAAAGGTTTGGAGAAACCTGTGCCTCTTGACATCTCCAAGACTTTTGATAAGGTCTGACACTGAGGGCTTCTCAACAATTTACCATCACTGAACACCCACAATAACTGAAGTATGCAAATTACCATATATGACATTACATAGCCTCTTACAATTTACAGGGATAACAAGGGTTATCCCTGTAAATTGTGTGAGTGTACTTAGTAGGGGTGTGAGGACCAGATTTTTTTTGCTTGGAGGTTGGGGAATGAGTAAATCGGTTCCTAGAGGTAGTTGTAAGTGCTTCATTGATGGAGTTCAAAGAGAAGTGTGTTTTGCATAATAAGTCTTGGACTTCATGGAGGTAATTGAGAAAGCTAATAATATTGAAGGTGTAAATGTATTTTGTTAAATGTATTAAAGAAACATGAGAAACATGTTTAAAATGATTTAAAACAAATATTTACGAGTGGAGAGAGAAAAAAAAAATTTCTCTTTCCACTCTACTGCTTATTTTGGCAGTTCAAAGAAGTTTTCCAATTTTATGATGAAGAGCTGTAATACAGTAAAGAACCTAGGTGTTAAGACGTGGCCCTGATTCATGCTTTTTTTTTTCACCATTACATAATAATAACATATGCAATACAAGAACAAGTCATCAACAGCCCACAATCAACAGTTCCATTTTCTTTTTATTACTTATTAGTTTTTTTTGCATATTCCATTTTTCTTATTTAACTATTACCCCAAGCAACCTACTAATTTTATAAGTAGCAAACACTTCAGAGTATGTAAATTTCAAAAACAAGATTTAATCCTTTTTACTATTTACCAAGAATCAAGTGGAAAGGCATTTGTTATGAAACCTTTCCACTGTGCAAAAGTCAGTTACCTGCACCAAATCAATAATTGGAGATTTATTCCCAGAGTCCTAATCAGCGAATAATCTGCTCCAAATTTAAATCAGTAATTCTCGTGTTATAACAGTCTGATTCTTATTGGTTTTCTACAGTGAGCATCTGTTGTTATTACTGTATTACAACAGCTGATAAAGCATTACAATAGAATTATATGATTATGAACGGCAAGGTATTAAATGAAATTATCACAAAATTTCTCAACTTGCATGCTAACTGACAGGAATCCAACTTGCATTTGTAAAAAATGGCTACAATAAAAAAACGGTTCACAAGATCCTCCATAAAAACACTACTAAAAACAAAAAAAGATTACAAGAATATCATAGCCATACCCTATATTAGAGGCATTTTGGAAAAAATAGACAGAACACTACTTAAATACAACATTAAGACAACTTTCAAATCCCCAACAAAATTAAGAAAGTTGCTTAGCTCTTCCATACCTGGCCTGCCCAGGGGTTTACAAAATCCAATGTACCTGCAACCTACTTTACATAGGGGAAACAGTGCACTATTCCAATCAGAAAAGACGAACACAAACGACACATTAAATACCTCCACTATAGTAAAACAGGCCTATCAGACCACACACTCCAAACATGCCACAGAATCAAGTGGAAAGGCACCAAGTCCCTACATCGCAAGAAAACCTGGTTTGAGAGAAAATTCCATTTAATTTTTTTATTTTATTTTATTTATTTAATTTTTTTTTTCAACAACAGTTCAGGTTAGGTTAAAAGATTAACAAGCATTTAGATTCATTTCGCTTTTGTATAGTGCAGTGTCATGTAGTTTGTATCTTATACATATGTATTTCTCCTGATGATGACCTCAATACAGAGGTTGAAATGTTGAATGTTAATTTCCTAATGTTAAGTAAAGTAATTATTATAACATGCATGTTGTGTCTCCATAAATTCTTCACTATCAACTTTAAATGCATGCTGGAAAACTATTGGCCAGAATGTGAAAAAGAAAAACCCTGTACCTTTGCATACAACTGAATATCCCAATAATCATCAGATTAGCATATGGTTGGCTGAGAAGGATTTGATGATTTTTCGTCTGCAGATATCGAAGAACTGATGGTTGACAGGCTGTTAGTGATGACGAAATAACAAAAGTTGTTCTTGAGAATCTCGATGAAAAAGAAAAATGTGGTGATGAAGATGAAAAGATTCCACTCACTGCAGGATTAATTAAAGAAGGGCGTGAAATGGCTAGTAAATTGCAAAGTCATTTTCTTACACATGATTCAAATATTGAATGAGCTGAACAGTTTAAGTCATGTGATATGAAGAATTATACAAAGATCTAATCAAAACAGGATCTCAATGATTAATTACAGAGTTTGTGATAAAAAAAACCAACCTTTGGAATTATTGGAAATTAGTGCCAATTTAGTATTTACTAAAGCAAACATTTCATCATTGCAATATGAACAGGATGGCCAGTGTTTCAAGTGATGGAAGTGATTTAATTCCAATCTCACACAAAAGAAAGCAGCTACTGTCAGAAAGTGATGGCGAATAAAATTTAACTAATAACCATATGCGAGGATGTATTTGGGCCTTTTAGAATTTCTCTTTTATTAGTGACACACTATTTTATTTATGAAAGATACATATGTATATACCTTAAATAAGTATTTGAAACAAAAAATATTCCATTAAAATTAAATAAAGTTTTTAATGATTTTCACGTTTTGTTTGAAAATAATTTATTGTTCATATCATGTTTTCACATATGGAACCATTCTTTTATTTTTTTATATGCACTACTGTATTCTTTTTTACATGGTTTTTTTCTGGAACCAATCTATCATGTAAATGGAGAATTGCATGTGTGTATGTACACACACACACACATATATATTTTTTTAAAAGAAGAACTGATAAAATAACACCATGCTATGATTGCTAGCATAATTATGCTTTTCTTTTATAAAGTCTTCTTAAAAACTGTTTTCCTAGATATTATTTTTCTGTAATCTTTCATGCTACTTCTCTATCAGTATTTATAGCACCTTTTGCTTAATTTTCTAAAGGGGCATCGCTAGTATTAAACCGTCCCGGGTTTAATACTAGGGGTGATCCCTATAAAAACATAGCTTCCAACTCTTCTGAAAACACTACAAGACAATCTATGCAAAATAACTCGATTATTAATTTATCAAACTATAACCCCTTTCCTGATGAAATCACCATTTTAAATAAAGGTTTAAATTTTGCAATATCCCCAAGATACATACCAAGCAAAGATATTATTATTACGGGCGACTCCAGGGAGTCCTTAGACTCATCGAGGAAGGCCCTAAACATCATGTTCACACAACTATACGACATTCTCACAGTATCTATCATACCTTGCCTTGAACTCATTCACCGTCATAGCACCCACAACAGACTCTGGCAGCTTATTCCACTCATTTACCACTCTAAAAGTAGAGAACCCAGCTCTAATGCCCCTGCTAACCACACTCTTGCCCAGCTTCCATAACTGTCCCCTAGTTCTCCCACCACCAGTCCCGATCTCAAAAATATCCTCTGAATTAATCCTATAGAAACCCTTTAGCAATTTGAATGTCTCAATCATATCTCCCCTTTTCCGCCTATCAACTAATTTCTGCAACCCACAAATCTTCAACCTGTTCTCATATGGTTCATTCCATAGACCCGCTATCATCTTAGTCACTCGCCTCTGGATCCTCTCCACCTCCTCCCCATGAAGAAGGAACCTAGGTGACCAAATCTGGACACAGTAGTCGAGATGAGGTCTTATCAAGGCTCAGTACAGAAGTACAATAATTTGCTTGTCTCTGCTCGTCAAGGTATTTTCAACAACCAAGTGAGTTGATGAGCTGATTTAGCTACTTTTTACAATGTGCCCCCTAAACTTCATCTCCCTATCCACCAATACTCCCAAGTCCCTGGCCTCATCAATTTCCTGGAGTACAGTTCCACTAATGTGGTATAGTGCTGCTAATCTTTTCACCCCTAATCTTTTCACCTTACATTTTGTCACATAAAATTGACATCCATTCTCCTTAGCCCAGAACTCCAATCTATCGAAGTCGTCCTGCAAGATTTTGACATCTTCTACATTCACTATCGCCCTATCCAACTTTGCATCATCAGCGAACAAATGAACTGTTCCTCTTAGATCCTTCCCTATATCGTTAATGAACAAATTAAACAGCAGTGGTCCAAGAACAGAACCCTGTGGCACACTACTAGTCACAGGCCGTCTTTTGGACTCTACTCCTGAATAAACTACTCTTTGATATCTCTCCATCAACCACCCACCTATCCATCTCACCAACCCTCTTGAGCAAGTTACTGAAGCATGATCTACCCTTCACAAAGCCATGCTGCCCCCCGTACAGTATCTCATTTTCATCAATCCATTCCTGTATTTTTCCCTTGACCTTGACAATGACTCCTGATATGCTGATCGGTCGGTAATTTGCAACCGTAGTCTTAGATCCTCCTTTATGCAGTGAAACTGTTTTCCCCTCTTTCCACATCATCAGGACTAAACCAGACCCGAGACTCAGATTAAACAACATGGTCAAGGGCACTGATAATTCCTTAGCCGCTTCATGCAAAACCCGTGCCGGTATACCATCCAATCTCACACATGTATTCATATTAAGGTTCTGTAATAGACTATTCACCTCCGCTTCATTCATCACCATTCCCTTATAAACTAATGGTTCCTTCATTTTTTCAATGTCACCACCTGGATGATATACTTTTGCAAAGTGCTTGCTCAGTAACTCCACTATATCAACTGATTCAGTGACCTCCTTACCATCGTCATTCCTTAAAATCATTTTGCCGTGTACAGTTTTTTTTCTTGCTTGCAGCATAATGAAAGAACTGTTTGGGATTCTCTTTAGCTTGCATAGCTAGTTTCCTTTCATAATCTGCTTTTGCTTTTTTTACCACACTCGTTATCCTTCTAGCCTGCACTTTATACCGTTCTTGTGCCTGCAGGTCACCCCTTTCTTTAAATTCCCTCCACAGTTGTTTCTTTTTTTGCAGCTCAAGCTTAATGGTGTTATTCATCCATTTAATCCCTACTTGTTTTACTATTCAGACCCTAGGTATACAATCAGCCATAACCTCCTATAAATGCTCCTTGACCACTTCCCATGTGCTATCAATATCCAGCCCTTGCAGTTGTACATGCCATGGCACTGATCCAAGCAATCTCCTAAGCTTGTCATACTTGTCAGCATGGTAATCCCACATATACCCTGTCTTAATCGAAAATTCCATACCTTCAGCCACCTCCCAGGTCAAGACCTTATGATCACTCTCACCAATAGGTGGCAACATGGTCATATTCATTACAGTCAAATTCTGTGATGCTATTACCAGGTCAAGCACTCTCACACCCCTAGTATTTTCAATTACATGCTGTCTCAGATAGTTATCCCTTAATAATTGAATAAAATTCATTTCCTTCCTCACATGTGTCCTCTCCTCCCTCCAATCAATGTCACCATAGTTGAAATCCCCTATAATAATTACCCTCCTTCCACTCATTTCATCAATTTGTTTATGCATACTCTCCACCATCTATTCCATCACCTGGTCTGTAGCAGCACCCAACTGTATATTTTATTCTGCCAGTGTCAATCTCAAACGCCTCAAATGAGTTCTTTTCACTATCCTGCGATACAACTTCAATTCTCCTTGGCTGCAGTTCATCAGCTATCATCAATAACACCCCCCCCCCATTTTATTCTCTCTGTCCCTCCTAAACACACTATAACCTACACATCCTATCCCACTAACTATATCATCTTCCATCAGCCATGTTTCACTAATGCCAATAACCTGTGGCCAGGAAGAGCCAATCAAGGCCAAAAATTCTTCCTTCTTGTTCCTAATACTCCTGGCATTAGTATACATGAAATGCAGTGATCCCTTTGTCCCATCCCTATCTTGATGCATTATTCTAAATATCCCATTCCCATTTTTTGTCCTTAGTACTGGCTCGGGTACATTATATACATTCTTACACTCAACTGTCTCACTGATGTCCGCATATCCACCCCCCCCCTTGGTAGTTCTAGTTTCCCCTGGTTCTGCACATCCATTTTCACTTCATTCAGCAACAGTTTTTCCAGTCTCTGCACACCAAATCCATTCAAATGCAGGCCATCCATCTTGTATAAGTCCTTTCACCCATCAAACTCATTCCACACCACACTGTCTGCATAACCTGCGCATAATGTTATTTGGGATTATGGCCCTCCTTCTAAACTCCTCTCTGTCATACCGCGGCAATAGACTCACCATTCTAACTCCGTCACTCTTTTCTTTCGCTACCTTTAACATATATAATACTTTCAAGTCCTCTCTCCTCAATGAAACTCGGGCAAAACTAGAAACAGAACCCAATAAAGAAGCAACATTTCACAAAATAAATAACATGATCAAAAGTAAAATAAAAATACAGTCTAACATTACTCCCAACCTACAGAAAACTTTGATATCACTAAAAAAGAACCGACACATCATGATCACTAAAGCAGATAAAGGTGACAGTGGTCATAATAAATAAATCTGATTATCATAATAAAATAGCAGAAATTTTTAATGATCAAAACACATACCAGAAAATTCCAAACAACCCTACTCCTAACCTCATAAAACAGATTGTTAATGTAAACAAAGTTTGCACCTGAAGTATTTTCAGGACTGGGGCAACTCATACATAGTTGCCACAGTCCTGAAAATACTTCAGGCGAGCAAAATTTGTTTGTTTATATGGATAAAGGATAAAACCAAGTATATAATTTCTTGGTATCTTTAATTTATAGTATAACCAAGTGGAAAAACTTCCAACAGATTGATAATGTATTACATGATTTAAAAAATCAAAATAAGATAGATGAAACAATAATGAAAAAACAGTACCCCGGACTACTCGGGCTCCATAGATATTCAGACAAGTCAAAATTCACGAAGTAGGTTACCCAGTATGTTTGCTAATTTCATAAAAAAAAACAGTACATTACCTTTATCCAAATTTGTAGTAAAATTACTTACACCATTCTTAACCACATCTCAATTTATGATTAAAAATACCGATGACCCATTCCAAAAAATATCAAACCTTACTTTAACCCAAAAAGATGTCCTAACTTCACTTGATGCAACTGTGCTATATACCAACATTGATATCCCCAGATCATTAGATATAGTTCACACCTTACTTCAAGAAGACCATACTTTGGAATCATGTACAAAATTAACCACCAATGATATCTTAACCCTTATAAAATTAATAAACTTAGCAAATTTCTTTAAATTTAAACTATGATATCCAAATGATAGCCAAATTTTTGGACTCCCAATGGGCCAAAATATTAGTGGACAATTGGCCAACTATTTTTCTCACATCTGGAGTCTAAATTTATTACCCCCCCTTCCCCCCAGTATCACATTTTATGGTTGATATGTGGATGATGTATTTACAAGCTTCACTCAACGACTTTAGTAAGAGACCAAAGTGCACTATAGAATTAGAACATGAAAAATCAGTAAATTTCCTAAAAGCCATAAAAAAATATTCCATAAACCTACACACATCAGTAAATGCCTGCACTAATTCTTATCATCCCTATTCCATTAAAAAATTGGTTATTCTTTCACAATTTATAAACATGTACAAATCTTCAACCACCATCATCATCAGCATCATCATCAAATTCCTGCCATGTACCCTCAAGGGGTGTACAGGATATGACAGTACTACATGAAAAAATTACATCATTATTAACTTCCTATCTACAATTTTCCTCCAAATCAGTCTGTTACTTGTCAAGACTCCAACATTATCAGATCTTATATTTCTATCGTCTAAAGCACTTTGTACCGTATCAATCCACATATATCTTGGTCTTCCTCTGGGTCGTTTTCCTGCCAACCTGGCAGAGAACACTTGTTTTGCTAATCTTTCCTCTCCCATTCTATTTAAGTGACCATACCATCTGAGATTAGCTCTGCTAACACATTCTTGGATGCTGACAATGTCAAGTTCTTTCCTAATATCCTCATTTTAAATATGATATTGCCATTGATGCCATCTGTTCACGCCTCTAATCTTTCTCAGGACTCTCATATCTGCGGTCTCTAGTCTTTGGTCAAGTGTTTTACTTCTGACCCAGCTCTCAGATCCATAAGTTAAAATTGGTTTGAACACAGTCTTGTATACAGCTAATTTAGTGTTCCGACTAATTTCTTTCTTATTCCATATGAATTTATTCAATTGACTTCCCACGATACCAGCTTTGCTGATTCTGTTGTCTATTTCTATATTTAGTTTACCATCTTCAGTAAAAATTGTGCCTAAGTAGCTGAAATGTTTTACTTGTTCCACAGGTTCTCCATTCACAACACAGTTGACATTTTCAATGATTCTGCCTATTTTCATTGTCTTTGTCTTTTTATTGCTGACCTTCATACCATATCTATTACAACAGCTATTCAATTTAGTCAGAGAATCTTGCAGACTTGTAGCGGATTTATTTAGAAGTATAACATCATCCGCATAAAGCAAAGAGCTGACATTAACATCTCCAATTTTGATATCAGGTTTAATACCACATTCCTTCATAATGTGATACATATAGATAATGAATAACAGAGGGGATAATGTACATCCTTGTCTCACACCAGATTTAACATTAAACCATCTTCCTGTACTTCCTTCAATTCTAACTGCTGACTCACAACTCAAATAAAGACTAAGTATTGCTTGATATAATGCCCCATTGACACCATATAACTGCAGCGTATTGAATAGCTTCTCTCTTGGCACCTTGTCATATGCCTTTTCCAAATCGACAAAACTTAAATACAGATCTTTGTTATATTCCCATGCTTTCTCGACTATTTGTCGTAAAGTGAAGATCTGATCCTGACAGCCTCTATTTGGCCTGAATCCAGCTTGTTCTTCACCAAGCTTTTCTTCCACAATTCTTCTCAACCGTTTCTCAATTATACTTGCATAGATCTTGCCAGGAACACTCAGTAGAGAAATACCTCTGTAATTCTCACATTCAGTTTTATTTCCCTTTTTATATATGGGTACTATGAGAGCTCTACTCCAATCATCGGGAATTCGTCCCTCTGTCCAGGCTTTCTGAACTATGCAGTGCAGCCACTGTAAGACTCTTATACCACCATACTTCAGCATTTCTGGTCGAATATCATCTACTCCTGCTGCCTTTCCACATTTCAAGCCTTTGATGGCTTTTTCTACTTCAAGTATGGATATGTATTCCTGACTGCATGCCTGGTCAGTGTTTTTTATCAATGTGCTGTCATCACTGCTTGTTTCATTTAGCAGTTTTTCAAAGTAATTACTCCATACTTCAAGGATATCTTTTTCTCCTGTTTTCATTTCACCTTTACCATCTCTAATTCCTTTTACAGCACTCTTTCCTCCATTCCTAAGCTTCTTCAACAACCTCCAGAATATTTTGCCACCTTCTTGATATTTATTTTCTATATTCTTGCCAAAGTCCTCCCATGACTTTTGTTTAGCTAGTTTTACACACTGTTTCGCTTTCTTACATTTGTCTCTGTATTCTGTAAGAGTAAAAGCTTACTTATTTGCCAGGAACTTTTGATATGCTTTCTTCTTTTCCTTCACTGCCTCTTTAACTTCCTGTGTCCACCAGGGAGTTCTGATTTTTTTATCCTTGCACACAACCTCACCACATGCCTCTCTGGCAGAATCAATCAATGTTTCCTTTAGAGTTTGCCAGTGAATCTCCAAGGTTTGATTCCTGTTCTCAAACTCTTTCATTTTCTTTTCAATAATATTTCTGTATTTTAGTCTACAGTTCACATCTAAGAGCTGCTCAACTTTTATTCGCTTTAAAACTTTCTTACATGTTATTCTTTTCAATATGAAATTCAATTTTATCCTGCTCAAGACTAAATAGTGATCACTTCCAATTTCAAATCCTCTGTACACTCTGGTGTCCTGCACCAGGGAGAAAACATCACTATCAACAATAACATAGTCAATGAGACTTTTCTTATTCCTAGCCTCTTCTCTCCATGTGAATTTGTGCACATTTTTATGTTGGAACATGGTGTTAGTAATAACCAGTCCATGTCCTGAGCAGAAATCCAACAGATATTTGCCATTATTATTAGATTTGCTCTTTTCTCCAAATTTTCCCAAAATATTTTTGTATGTCTCACAATCATTTCCTACTCTACTATTTAGATCCCCAACAAGGACCAACTTTTCCTTTTTCATTGTGTCAGTTGCTTTTTCTAAAGCCTCAAAAAAATTCCTCCACTTCTACCTTAGTAGAACCTTCTGTGGGACCATAGGCACAAATAAGTCTCATTGTCCAGTTCCCCATTCTCATATTTGCCCACATTACTCTACTTGAGACTGACTGCCATTCAAGAAGATTAGCCTCGTATTTTGTGTTGAATACTATGGCTACTCCTTCTTTTCCTTGATTGTCATTGCCTGAATATAACATTTTGTATTTATTGCTCAGAAAGATCTCACCAGTTTTGGTCTTTTTTGTTTCAGTCACCCCTATTATGTCTATCTGGTACTTATCTAATTCCTCAGCTAGCTCCATTTCTTTGCCATTCAGGCTTCTTACGTTGATAGTACCGATCTTTAACTCTGGTGATGTTGAGTTGGGGTTTGTTTTCAGATTTGTTCCAGTAGCTGACTTTTCGCTGTTCGCCCTGGTTTCCTGGCGAAAACAACGGGGGCCTTGTTTAACCGGGCGACGCCCCAGCCGGCATGAAATTTTGTCATGTTGTACCATCATTTTTTATTTTGGTTTAACCAATAAGAATACAATTTGGTCGGCTAAATCCCAAATTGCCAGCACATTCTCGTTCGTTCAGTATCAAAGTAGATACCCAACAGGGTGCACCACGAGAAGGTGAGGATTGGACATTAGGTCAGAAGCCCTGGTCAGTTCTCCGCATTCCTTTAAAGGCTATGTGGAGGTCTCCTCTCAGTTATACAGCTTTGACCCTTAAGCACCCCATCTTCAACCACAAGTTATCTTATTAAAGAGATTAAAAAATTAACAGTTTCAAAAACCAAAATGATTATGCAATTAATAAATTATGCTAAAACAGCCAAAAATTCATTTGACCAGTCCTATAATCAAAGAAAAATTTACAAAAAGATAAAATTACAAAACCGTCATACATCCATAATACATACTTAAACATACTGAATATAAATTTGAAATTTACTACCCAACGCTATCTGAAAACTAGATTCATATAACGTTGGGAAACTGACTAAAGATTTGAAGCAGATATCACCACCAGGTAATGAGCATGATATGGTCATTTTAAGAGGAGAGGTAGAAAAAGCAATGGGACGGCTAAAACACAACAAGAGTCCTGGTAACGATAACATTAATGGAGAAATGATTAAATATGGTGGTGAAAGAATGGTTACAGAAATGCACCAACTATGTAATATGGTATGGAAAGAAGGGAAAATGCCAGAGGAGTGGGTGGTGAAATCAATATTAGTAACATTATACAAGAAAGGAAATAAGCTAGAATGTAAAAATTATAGAACAATTGCCTTGATAAGTCACCTTGGTAAAGTGATGATGATCACATTGACAGAAAGACTGAGAACACAATTGGAAGCATACCATGCAGATGAGCAAGCAGGATTTAGGAAGGATAGAACTACAATTCAACAGATTTTGACAATGAGGTTAATAGCAGAGAAAGCTAGGAGAAAAAAAAAAACATATATACTTGCTTTGTTGATTTTCATAAAGCATTTGACAGTATTGACCAGAAAGTGACATTAGCAGTTCTGGAATCCTATGGAACTGATAAAAAAACTAATAGCTATATTAAAAGATGTTTATCAGAATGCAGTTGCAGCAGTTAGAATAGGCATTTTCATCGCACATTTAGAAAGAGCAATGGACAAACTGAAGGACGATGCCAAAGGAATATCTCTGCACGGAATGAGAATTAACAATCTGAGATTTGCAGATGACATTGTTATTATTGAAGAAGACGAAAGAGAACTACAAAAAACACTGAAACTGTTAAATGAGGAAAGGAAGAGATTTGGACTTGTTATGAACTTGGAAAAAACAAAGACAATGGCATTTGGTGAGAAGAACATGCAACAAAAGATCCAAGTGGATGGAACTGATATAGAAAATGTAGAACAATTCACATATTTGGGAAGTAAACTGACATATGACTTGGACTGTAAAAAAGAAATAAAGATCAGGATTGCAAAGGAAAGAACAAATCTGAAGGCCATGGATAACATCTGGAAAAGTAAAGTGATCAGCCTGCAAACAAAGCTAAGAGTACTAGAAACATGCATCTTCAGCGGTGTACTGTATGGATCTGAAACGTGGGTGATAAATGAAGAATCAAGAAAAAGAATTTTGGCATTTGAAAGACTTGTTACAGGAAGATTCTAAGAATAGGATGGGTACAGAAAATCACCAATGAAGAGCTCTATCAGAAGATACAACCAAAACAAAATCTAATGCAGAAGATTATAAAACAGAAGCTGTAATTATTTGGACACATCTGTAGAATGAGTGAGGACCGGAAGATAAAGACATTTATAAACATAAAAAATGATGTTTGGTATTTTGGATGGTTTAAGCAGAAGAGGTAGACCATAAAGAGAATGGATACATGATATAAAAGACTGGTGCGGAATGGGTGTACAAAAACTGTGACACTGTGCACTGGACAAAGAAAGGTGGAAGAAGATAGTGAAGCAGGCATCGGACATCAACAGGCAGTGAGCCCATGGTTCGTGATGATGATGAATATACATTAGTTTTCACTACCAATCATAAATTGATCACCTTCTTAAAACTCACCAAACTTTACTCACACAAAAAAATATTGGAATACTACAATGTGGTATATAAATTTCCTTGTCAACATGATTGCAAAGTTACTTACACAAGCTTGACGATCGGATCGCTATGATTGAAGCTACAAGTACACTTTCGCAATTGTAACATACCCATTCTGGACTATCTAAGTAAAGAGAAGAACAAAAACCAAAACAAGAATAAAAAATTAAATACCAGAAAAAACTGAAATCGTGATTCACATGCTTGAACAGAATCACACTCCACAAATTGAGAAAGCCATTCATAGTTGACATGCAAAACAACTTCAGAAACCCTACCCACAAAGTATGACTGGAATTCCCTAACTGTCTACCACCCCCCTACATGATTTCAGAAACTCCTCTTATAGCTTATTATTCATTTTGAGAGTTCTGTTCATATTGATATTAAATTTCCCCATGTTGTTGTATCAAAAATTTTAGGGTAAATACAAGGATCCGTCAAAGGTATGTCAAAAATTACTTTTTTTTAAATATCATTTCTTTTCCATTTTTAATATATGTTTGAACATACACCATTCATATTTTAATTTTAACCAGTAAAAAAGCCAATGGTTTAATACTATGGGTGCTCCTTTAGAAAATAAGCAAAAGGTGTTATAAATCTTGAGTAGCGATAGCATTCAAACACCACACATTAAGATACATTTTCTGATTGGAAACTTTCAAATAATTATGCGAGACAAAAACTTCAAAAAAGAGAAATGAACAATGAAACTTTTTTTTTTTTTTTGTTCCTATGGTCCAACAGAAGGTTCTCCTAAGGAAGAAGTGGGAATTTTGAGTCATTAGAGTAAGCAGCTGACAATGAATAAAAAAAAAGTGGTCCTTGTTGGAGATTTAAACAGCAGAATAGGAGATTAATCCCACCAGACATAGAAATTTTGGAAAAATCTGGAGGAAAGGACAAAACTAATAATAAAGGTAAGTACCTGCTAGATTCTGCTCAGGATATAGACTAGTCATTACAAACACATGTTCAATAAAAAGATGTGCACTAGCTCACATGGAAAGAAGACAAGAAATAAGAAAAGCCTAATTGACTATGTTATTGTTGATATATTTTCATATTAATTCAGGATACAATAGTATACAAAGTAAGAATGCAGTGAATATTTATTTTTGCTTCAGTATTTGGCCAATATGACTGGACAAAGAAAAATTCCTTTTACATACATCATAACAAACACAATGAAATGGAAAAAGCTTCCCCTTATCATGCATCACTTTATACAAAGACTTTGTTGCATTTGCTATAGGTGCTTTTTTCCTCCTTTTTTTTTGGTGTTTTTATTTTGGTTTATATTATGCAGTCTTAAGTTTTTTATATTATGGAGTATTAAAATCTGTCTTAAAATATTAAAAAAAAAAAAAAAAAAAAGTACAAAATATCTCGGTGACAGGAAAAAGGGAAGTACATATCTATGATTAATCATACAAAAATGCAAGCATAGTGATAATGAATCTGTAAAAGGAAATGAAACTGAAATATCAGCCCATAATGCAAGAACAGGTAAGCAATCAGCAGCGAAAGTAAAGCCACCAAAAGAAGTTACTCTACTGCATTTCCGAGCATATGCAAAAATGATGTTGAGCATTACTAGCCAATCAATAGAGAGCACAAAGAGAACTGATTTTTTCTGTATCTTCAACATATGGAGATTCAACAAAAATTAGAAGTTTAAAGGAACATCCTTTAAACATACCTGTTCCTATACCTGTATTGGTATGGGAACAGTTTGCTGGTGGTTATATAGCTAAACTCGTAAATCAGAAAACTATTCTGATACCATGAATCATAGAAATCGAAGACTTAAAAAGGTAGAAATAAAGTTGTGAACTTGGAATTAAACTGTGGTTGTCCATTTCTTTAAAAAATCACTTAAGCATTACAATTTATATATTATTTGGCTCAAATGAACAAGTTAAGAATTTTTGGAATCGCCTTCATATCAGTAGGAGAATAAAAATATCATGATGAAATTACAAAATTTAAAAAATGTTTATCACCTGCATGCTTAACCTCAGTTTGGTATCTTTATCCATACAAATTATCAGAAGGATGCAACTTGAGCATTTATAGGTCTGTTTCTTATTTTTATAATATTGCATTAGGTGATTACTTTATGTAATTATTAACAATCAATAAAATCTCTAATGAAATGCTAGCTACTGAGAAACAAAGTTCAATTATATAAAACAAGGACTTACTTCTTTTAACCATATGCTTATAATCTTCTTCTGATGGACATATATAGTTATCTCTCCAATAAATTTCCATGCCTTGTCCACGATGAAGTTCTAATAACTGCTCTAAGAAATTAAATAAGCTTGTAATTAAAGAAATAACTAACTAATGTTAATAATGATCAGAAAAGTATTTAAAAATTTGATTAAGAAGCATAATACTGTCTGCATGTACCACAAATACCAAACACAAATCAGCCTATACCTTGTTTTTTTTTTTTCAGTGATAATTTCAAGATTGTTTAAATTCTTCTCATCTGTTCATGGCAGGTTGAGTTCTTCAAAGACGAATTTTTGCCATTTCTTTCTGTCGGCTGTCTTTTTATGAAGTTCTATTACAGAGTTTAAGTGGATACTTTCTTTGATGCTGTCAATCAATCTCTTTCTTGGTCTTCATCTGCTGGGCTGTCCTTCAATTCTGTTATTTAATAATATGTTTGGCAGTCTTTCTGGGTTCATTCTTGAAACATGTCCAAACCAGTGTGGTTGGCTTTTTTTTTAGTACTGTAATTATCTTATCTTTAAAGTTAAGTTCGTCTCTGACTTTTTCATTTGTTTTTCTTTCTGTCCAGTTTGTTCTATTGATTTTTCTCAGGCTTTTCATTTCAAAAGCATCGAGTTTATCCATTTCTTCCCCCCCCCCCTTAAAATCCAACATTCTGAGCCATAGAGTACTATGGGAAATATCATTGTTTTTTGCTTAATCTTTTATTGCTCCATATTTTTTGTAGTCTGCCTATTGTTATCCAACCATTACATTATGGAGACAACTACCATGTTAGAGCAAAACTTTAGTTTAATAATATAAATTAAAATGAACACTCGACGTTTCAACTTTCATATCAAGGTCATCATCTGGAGCATACATATATATACAGAGAAACAAGCTGCACTACAATCTACATGGTTTGCTAAAGTTACTGACCAACCATTACAACAATTATTGGCCTGACTCCTGGTGAAAAATGTGTCTTTTTATTTTTAACATATAGGGATTGTACTTCCAGTTTCGCCAATATAAGGTAATTTGTTCTATAGGAGAAGAATTATGTCACTGATTGAGACAATTCTTCTCCTACAGAACAAATTTCAGCCCGACATTATGGCCCTTTTTTATCCACGTACTACATTCTGGTCACTTCATGTGGCAAAATAAATTTTACCTACAAAAAGAAGGTACGGCCATGCACGCACCACCCCCAATTGCTAACTTTTATATGGAAGCTTTTGAGCAAGTGCTCTTGATTCCTTTACTCTAAAACCTACAGTGTGGCTTAGATAAGTTGATAATGTTTTCGTTATCTGGTCACACGGTCAAGAAACATTAAACACATTCCTTAGTCACCTGAACAAACAAAATGAACGCATACAATTTACTATCGAAATTGAAAATCAGAATTCGCTCACATTCCTGGATGCACTGGTCACGTCTTCCCTTGGGCATTCTATCCTTCATCGTTTACTGCAAACCGACACATACTGTCCAATATAGATGCATGCTAACTCATATCATCACCCATCGCAAAAATTTGGAGTCATTAACACTCTTAAACACAGAGTTATAACAATTTGTTCTAATCAACAAACTCTTAAACAAGAGCTAAAGATTATTAGCAACACATTTATAAATAATGGCTATAAAAATCTGAAAGCACACCCCAACTCAGCATCACCAGAGTTAAAGATCGGTACTATCAACATAAGAAGCCTGAATGGCAAAGAACTGGAGCTAGCTGATGAATTAGAAAAGTACCAGATCGACATAAAAGGGGTGCCTGAAACAAAAAACAGAAAAACTGGTGAGATCTTTCTGAACAATAAATACAATATGTTATATTCATGAAATGACAATCAAGGAAAAGAAGGAGTAGTCATAGTATTCAACACAAACTACAAGGCAAATCTTCTCGAATGGTAGGCATTCACAAGTAGAGTGATGTGGGGCAAATATCAGAATGGGGAATTGAACAATGAGACTTATTTGTGCCTATGGTCCCACAGAAGGTTCTACTAAGGTAGAAGTGGAGGAATTTTTTGATGCTTTAGAAAAAGCAACTGACACAATGAAAAAGGAAAAGTTGATCCTTGTTGGGGATCTAAATAGCAGAGTAGGAAATGATTGTCAGACATACAAAAATATTTTGGGAAAATTTGGAGAAATGAGCAAAGCCAATAATAATGGGAAATACCTGTTGGATTTCTACTCAGGATATTCACTGGTTATTACTAACACCATGTTCCAACATAAAATTGTGCACAAATTCACATGGAGAGAAGAGGCAAGGAATAAGAAAAGTCTCATTGACTATGTTATTGTTGATAGTGATGTTTTCTCCCTGGTGCAGGACACCAGAGTGTACAGAGGATTTAAAATTGGAAGCAATCACTATTTAGTCTTGAGCAGGATAAAATTGAATTTCGTAATGAAATAACATGTAAGAAAGTTTTAAAGTGAATAAATGTCGAGCAGCTCTCAGATGTGAACTGTAGACTAAATTACACAAAGGTTATTGAAGAAAAAATTAAAGAGTTTGAGAACAGGAATCAAACCTTGGAGATTCAGTGGCAAGCCTTGAAGAAACCCTGATTGATTCAGTTAGAGCAGCATGTGGTGAATTTGTCTGCAAGGATAGAAAAAAACTTAAGGAGGAAGTGCAGGAAAAGAAGAAAGCATATCAAAAGTTCCTGGCAAATAAGTCAGCTTGTGCTCTTAAAGCATACAGAGACAAATGCAAGAATGCTAAACACCATGTAAAACTAGCTAAACAAAAGTCATGGGAGGACTTTGGCAAGAACACAGAAAATAAATATCAAGAAGTTGGCAAAATATTCTGGAGGTTGTTGAAGAAACTTAGAAATGGAGCAAAGAGTGCTGTAAAAGAAGAGAGTATTAGAGATGATAAAGGTGACATCAAAACAGGAGAAAAAGATATTCTTGAAGTATGGAGTAATTACTTTTAAAAACTGCTAAATGAAACAAGCAGTGATGACAGCACAGTGGTAAAAAACACTGATCAGTCATGCAGTCAGGAATACATATCCATACATGAAGAAAAAAGCCATCAAAGGCTTGAAATGCAGAAAGGCAGCAGGAGTAGATGATATTCGATCAGAAATGCTGAGGTATGGTGGTATAAAAGTCTTACAGTGGCTGCACTGCATAGTTCAGAAAGCCTGGACAAAGGGACAAATTCCTAATGATTGGAGTAGAGCTCTAATAGTATCCATTTATAAAAAGGGAAATAAAACTGAATGTGAGAATTAGAGAGGTATTTCCCTACTGAGTGTTCCTGACAAGATCTGTGCAAGCATAATTGAGAAACGGTTGAGAAGGATTGTGGAAGAAAAGCTTGGTGAAGAACAAGCTGGATTCAGGCCAAATAGAGTCTGTCAGGATGAGATCTTCACTTTATGACAAATAGTTGAGAAAGCATGGGAATATAACAGATCTGTATTTAAGTTTTGTCCATCTGGAAAAGGCATATGACAAGGTGCCAAGAGAGAAGCTATTCAATACGCTACAGTTATATGGTGTCAATGGAGCATTATATCAAGCAATACTTAGTCTTTATTTCAGTTGTAAGTCAGCAGTTAGAATTGAAGGAAGTACAGGAATATGGTTTAATATTAAATCTGGTGTGAGACAAGGATGTACATTATCCCCACTGTTATTCATTATCTATATGTATCACATTATGAAGGAAAGTGGTATTAAACATGATATCAGAATTGGAGATGTTAATGTCAGCTCTTTGCTTTATGTGGACGATGTTATACTTCTAAATAAATCTGCTACAAGTTTGCAAGATTCCTTGACTAAATTGAATCACTGCTGTAATAGATATGGTATGAAGGTCAGCATTAAAAAGACAAAGACAATGAAAATAGGAAGAATTGTTGAAAATGTCAACTGTGTTGTAAACGGGGAACTTGTGGAACAGGTAAAATATTTCAACTACTTAAGCACGATTTTTACTGAAGATGGTAAATTAAATATGAAAATAGACAACAGAATCAACAAAGCTGGTACGGTAGGAAGTCAACTGAATAAATTCATATGGAATAAGAGAGAAATTAGTCAGAACACTAAATTAGCTGTATACAAGACAGTGTTCAAACCAGTTTTAACTTATGGATCTGAAAGCTGGATCAGAAGTAAAACACTTGACCAAAGACTAGAGACCGTAGATATGAGAGTCCTGAGAAAGATTAGAGGTGTGAACAGATGGCATCAATGGCAATATCATATTAAAAACCATTATATTAAGAAAGAACTTGACATTGTCGGCATCCAGTAATGCATTAGCAGAGCTAATCTCAGGTGTTATGGTCACTTAAATAGAATTGGCGAGGATAGATTAGCAAACCAAGTGTTCTCTGCTAGGTTGGCAGGAAAACGACCCAGAGGAAGACCACGATATAGGTGGATTGATACAGTAAAAAGTGCCTTAGACGATAGAAATATAAGATCTGATAATGATAATATTGGAGTCTTGACAAGTAATAGACTGATTTGGAGGAAAATTGTAGATAGGAAGTTAGTAATGATGTAAATTTTTCATGTAGTACTATCATATCCTGTACACCCCCTTCAGGGTACATGTCAGGAATTTGATGATGAAGTTCTTCATTAAACTTCATCAAAAAGGAATATAGATTATAGTAAAACCATAGCCTTCTCATACATTAAAAGGTTATCAGAAAAAATCTATAGAATCCTATACCATTATAATCTTAATGCCACTTTTAAACCACCTATAAAATTAAAACACAGATTCAACTCCTCTAAGGATCCTCTCCTCCCATTGGCACATCCTGGAGTTTATTGCATCTACTACACCTGTAACTTACCTTATATTGGTGAAACTGGACGTACAATCCCTATATGTAAAAAAGAACACAAAAGACACATTAAAAATGACAATTTTGGTGAAGCACGCCTTTCAGATCATGCTCTCAACGCCCTATACCAAATTGATTGGAAAAGTACTTGCTCTTTACATCATACAAAAACCTGGTATGAAAGAAAATTTAAAGAAGCCTGTGAAATTCTGATTAACCACCTTTATCTCAATAATAATGGTGGCATAAAAATTCCAAGAATTTGGATGGCACATATTCAGCCTACTTAGTATCTGGCATACTTTAGAACTTTAAGCAATTTTCAGTTTTTATTTGAAATAATTCCATACAATTGGTTGAAATTTATATGTATAATCACATAGTTTTATTTATATATATACTATGGGGGCTCTCCCCCCTGGTGCCTATGGCACCCCCCCCCAAGTTCCAGGATGGTAAGCCGGTAAGAACTGGTAAAACAAAAAACATTACATAAAAACGTTTCAAATTTCAGTTTATCATTTTATATATATAGAATAGATTATATATACACACACAAACATGTTGCTCTCCAGCCCAATTTAATTTTGTAACCTAATAGATAATAATAATAGGACTCTAGCTTTGATATAGTAAAGGTTTTTTTTTTTTTCACCAGAGGTCAGGCCAATAATTGTTGTAACAGTTGGTCAGTAACTTTAGAAAACCATGTAGATTGTAGTGCAGCTTGTTTCTCTGTGTGTATGCTTCAGATGATGTCCTTGATATGAAGGTCGAAACGTCAAGTGTTCATTTTGATTTATATTAAACTGAAGTTTTGCTCTAACATGGTAGTTGTCTCCATAATTTTCTATAATGTATTCTGATCACCATGTAAGCATGAAAGAAAAAAAAAGTTATCCATCCATTATTGATTCTGTATTTTATAGTTTCGAAATAGTCTAGATCTTCAGTGATCATCGATCCTAGGTAATTGAATTGCCTTACTTGTTCTATATTGTTGCTTCCTCTTTTCATTTGAATTTTTTCTCTTTTTCTTTCTATTAGTTTCATTTTACTAAAATTGATTTTCATATTTGTTACTTGTTTGATGCAGCTTGGTCAAGATATGTTCTAGTTTCCCTTGGCTGTCTGTAGTGATAACTGTTTTTTTCAGCATACTTTAAATGTGTTATATTTCTTCCATTTACAGTTATGTCTTCACACATCTGTCGTCCTTCATCTACTATTTCTTTTAGGTACAGGCTGAATAAATATGGTAATGATGGGCAGCCTTGCATAACTCCTTTTTTAAAATTGCTATTTGATCTGTGTCTATGTTTTTGCATTTCACTATTGCTTGTAGTGAAATACTTTTGTTTGTGAATAGTAATTTTTGATACAATTTAATAGGTATTTGTCGAACTCTCTGTTTTCTAGAATTTTAATGAGTTTGCTTCTGTTTATTGAGTCAAAAGCTTGTTTGAACTCAATAAAACAGCAGTAGAATTTTTTTATTTTTGTCTCTCATAAGATCTAATGATCTGTTTAATATGAAAAATTGCATCTATTGTGCTTCTATTTGTAAATCTCATTTGCTCTTCTTCCATCTGTATTTCATAGGAATGTTTAACTCTTGTTTTGAAGAAACCTGATGAATATTTTATAGCAGTGGCTTAGAAGATGGTGATAGGTCTATAGTTAGTGCAGTATCTGACATCTCCTTTTTTGTGGATGGGTATGATCTGGCCTGTTGTCCATTCTGTTGGTAAATTTCCGATCTTTAGTATTTTGTTGAACAGTTGCCTTAGTAGCCAGAAGTTCTTTATGAATGTTGTCTATGGCTGGTGCTTTATTATTTTTCATTTGTTTGATTGCTTTATGTATTTCTTCATTTAGTATGTCTTTTGTGTCAGAAGTTTCTTCTGGGTTGAAGGCATCTTGATCTATGTTTTCTTCAGCTGTGAATGTTTCTTTTGTTTCACTGCTACTTATTGGTTTCATCTCTTTTTCCAATATTGAAACTGGGTTGGGCAAGTATCTAGTTATCTCTAATTATTTCATAAACAGTCTTGGAGTCGCATTTTTGGTATTCTTCTTCACACATTCCTACTTTTTCTTCTAAATATGTGATTTTTGCTAATCTGCATTTTTTGTCTATTTCTTTTTCAAATTTTTATATAATATTCTATTTTCTTCATTATCTTCTTTTGAGAGTTTACTCTTGTCTGGTAGCTCAGGTGTTTTGTTGCTGTTTCTTTACCTTTTTCCCAAGACTAGACTCCAAGACTGGACCTAAAGCAAGATTATTTAATTTTTTTTTCAATGTTCTCTGATGGTTAGATCTGGTCAAGTTATTGGAAGTTTATTTTGCACTTGCTTAGACTATAATAAATTGAGTTGAATCCTTTATCCAAGTGTAAGCAAACAAAATTTGTGCCTGAAAATATCTTCAGGACTGGGGCAAGGTGGTACATCTGTTGGCAACTCGTAGCAAAGGTGGACCAAGCTCTCATCACTCCTTGTCTCAGTATCTCCCATAATACAAGCACATCTCCTTGAAGACATGTATACTGCTATGCATTAAGGGAAGGGCCATTACCCAGACCGGTTTCGACTTTTTTTGAGTCTGCCTCCCTCGTCAGTGGGAGGCAGACCCAGAGTGGTGATACTAAGGTAGAAGCAATGGAGAGGTCATATTTACCTATACGAGTTGCCAACAGGTGTACCACTTTATTATTAAATTACTCTGGATTTAGAGAAAGATGTTGGAAGTTTATTTTGTACTTGGTTAGTCTATAATAAATTTAGTTTAATCCTTTATCTAAGTGTAAGCAAACAAAGGTTATGCCTGAAAATATCTTCAGAACTGAGGTAAGGTGGTACACCTGTTGGCAACTCGTAGCAAAGGTGGACCAAGCTCTCATCACTCATTGTCTCAGTATCACCCATAAATCCAGAGTAATTTAATAATAAGGTTGTACACCTGTTGGCAATTTGTGTAGGTAAATATGACCTCTCCATTGCTTCTGCCTTAGTACCACCACTCTGGGTCTGCCTCCCACTGACGAGACCACAATAAAGATCGCAACCGGTCTGGGTAGTGGCCCTTAATGCAACTCTTATAGGTAAAGCAGTATACATGTTTGCAAGATGTGCTTTGCATTATGGGAGATACTGAGACAAGGAGTGCTAAGAGCTTGGTCCACCTTTGTTACGAGTTGCCAACAAATGTACCTTATCTCAGTCCTGAAGATATTTTCAGGCACAAACTTTGTTTGCTTACACTTGGATAAAGGATTAAACTAAATTTATTATGGTCTAACCAAGTGCAAAATAAACTTCCAACATCTTTCTCTAAATCCAGAGTAATTTAATAATAAGGTGGTACACCTATTGGCAACTCGTATAGGTAAATATGACCTCTCCATTGCTTCTGCCTTAGTATCACTACTCTGGGCCTGCCTCCCCCTGATGAGACCTCAATAAAGGTTGAAACCGGTCGGTAGTGGCCCTTCCCTTAATGCATAGCAGTATACATATCCGCAAAGAGATGTGCTTTGCATTATGGGAGATACTGAGACAAGGAGTGATGACAGCTTGGTCCACCTTTGCTACAAGTTGCCAACAGATGCACCACCTTACATCAGTCCTGAAGATATTTTCAGGTGCAAACTTTGTTTGCTTACACTTGGATAAAGGATTAAACCAAATTTATTATTCTGGTCAAGTTATCATTGAGTTTTGAGATATCTATCTTCTTTTGTTTTTGGTAGTTTATTCTCTTTCTTTTGAAACTGATTTTTAGTTTGGCTGATAGTAGTTCATGATCCATATCCATGTCAATCTTTTTTTAATGTTTTGACTATTTGGAACAAATGTTTCCATTTCTTATTAACGATTATATAGTCTATACAGTTTTTGATTTCATTGTTTGGTGATGTCCAGGTGTATTTGACCTGTGATAGAATAAGGTATTTGTGATTAACAGTTGATTTATTTTGCAAAAATTAATCAGCTTTCTCTTTCATGATCAAATTTTCCCATTACTTCTACTTTATCTTCAGAGTACTGATCAATCTTTGCATTAAAATCTCCCATAAAACGGAATATCTCTTGCACTTGTTCACCTGATTTCTTCTTGCAGTTATTCAAGAAACTGACTATATTCCTCCTCTTCATCATTGGTCTGGGGCATAAACTTCTGTGTGTGTGTGTGTGTGTGTGTGTGTGTATATATATATATATATATATATATATATATATATATATATATATTTTTTTTTGCTTTGAATCTTACTGAGATGATTCTAGAGGAAATTAGTCTTACATCAACTACTGAATTTAGGAGCCATTTTTAATATTTAGTGCTACACCTTCTTTGTGATCATTATCTTTCCTTCCTGAATAAAATATGCTTGAATTTTTTATGTCAATTTTTCCCTTGCCTGTCCAGTGGGTCTCTGCAACTCCCACTATTTCCCATTTCAACAGTTCTGTTTAAATTATAGTTTAATCTTGAATGGAATGCTTATAATTTTTATTATTCCGTAATATTACAATGCATATGCTATATCATGTTATTTTAATTTTATATATACCAATAAAATATTAAATTTCTGAGCTATCTGCAATGAATACCCACTAAAAGAACTCTTATTGATACGGAATCTCCCTCTTCATTTGTTTATGCTAAAGTTCAAAGCAGTACCATAGATTTTATCAACACATCCAAACCAATTCTGAAAGAACCAGAAGCAAGAAACTTGTATACATCTAACAGGTGTTGGATTCTAATTATGTAGAAAATAGAATAAATGTTATTTGATTCAGAATCCAACATGATTTTCCATCACAGAGGCCGCGTTGTAAATATTATTTATTGTAAATAACGTAAATGTAATTTGATATCATATAACTACCTTAATTATATCAATTATTTAATTATTTAATCAAAGAAATGTGTTAATGGTAAATAGATTCTGTATTAATTATTATTAAGCTATTTTATTTATTGTTATGTCAATATTATAGAAGCTTATATTTGTAATTTAACTACGCACTTATTGAAATGCAAATATTCTATTTATTCTTTTTTGTGAAAGTTTAACGTTATGTAATAACTGAATGTAGTTGTATAGCCTAATGTAACATTCACGAGAATGTTTACGTTTATCGGTTGTCATAGAGACGCATGAAATAAACGAGCGCGAGTGAAGGGAGCGGGGGCAAAATAAGAGGAGAAAATATATACGTAGTAGGAGAGTCGGAACGGAATTTTGGAAGTAAAAAGTAGCAAGGGGATAAACTAGAGAAGTAGAAGTAAATAAAAGGTTCTTAGGGTAGTAGTTAAGTGGATAATTTTTATAAGTGAGCAAGAACGTAACGAATTTTATAGTTAGCTGAAATTGAAATCAGCAGTAGTAATAGAAGGAAATTTAAAGCTACAATCGGATAAAGTAAAAAGCTGAACATTCAAGGAAGAATTCTGAATAAATCCCAGCTGATCTAGTATTGCAGCTTATTTCCGATTTGCCCTAAAGAGAACCTCAGAGTGTTTTAATTAATTTATGAGTGGTAATAACGATAGTTGAAGTGCCCTAATTGATGTCAAGAATTCTGAAGCGTAATTGATAGTGCTTTAAGTATAACTGCAGATAAGTTTTGTAAATGTGTTTTTATTCTTTAAGTGTGATAAGTGAATTCCAGAAGTTTGCTCACAACATAATAGATGTTCTAGGAACCATTTCCGGTAAGGTCTATCATAGTGAATTGTTAACTTTAACTGTGGAAACCCTTCGTGATTGAGAGTTGGAGATAGGAATTGTTTGAAAGATTATTTTCAGCTATTAGATCCTGTAATATTTTGAACTTATAGCATGACTGAAAAATGTGTGAAAACTAATTAGATTGGATGTTCTATTATATTCATTTAAGTGTAAAAACTTTATAATCCAGAAGCTAAAAAGATGTATGTGCAGACTTGGAAGATTGTGCTAATGTAATTGACTTGACTTAATGTTTGACTTATTTCTATTGTTTAAAATTAGAAGTAAAATTTATGTAAGTGTTATATGACCTATATTAAATGCTTTATTTGTTAACCTAACTGTTGTATTTGCCTGAAATTCTTTTTACTGCACCGTTCACAAAAATTCGAATCTTGCGGGAATCCCAAGTGGAAAATAAAATACCTCGGCCAGAATGAATGAAAAGACTGCTAACTAATTTTGAATTGATCCTACTAATTCATATAGACTTATCTAAGGATAGAGTGGCGCAGTATAATAGAAATTTCTCTACCCTTAGATCAGTGATTAATTTGCAATTAGTTTTCCTTTATTTTATGAAAGTGACTTTTAGCAAGATGGCGGATTCGAACGTCAAGAGAACACGTTACGACACAGGCAATCTTGCTTTTTAGTCTCTTGCCAAACCACTGCCCATAACCATTCTCCAGTCCTGTTTCCACCTCTTTTTCTATAGCACTGTTGCCCACAGGGAGAGAGAAAAGAAAAAAAATGCCCAGCTTCCCACTTTCCTCCAATCATTCCACTGGAGATTTTGGTAAATGTCTCCTTACTATTTCAAATATACATCCAATAATGCCCTTTTGATTTTCAGCCACAAGAATGATATCAAAATTTTTTTTTTCAAAGTGGACAGCAAAAGTCTCCTAATCGAGATGGCATTTCTGATTTTTCTGAAGGCTTGTGCTACAAAGTTAAATCCTGTTATATGTTGCCTTTTCATTCTCTCCTATTCAACTAGTATCATGCATCTTGGAAATTAAATTTACATTCCTTAAAATAGCAACAAATCTTTAGCACTAAATTACTATCCAATTTCTTTCACATCAATTCTTTCTCAAAAATTAACACTAACACACATTAATTAACACACAGAATCCATACTTAAAAATCAGGTTTTTTTTCCTTCTCATTTTTTGAAGATCTCTCAGTGCTGTGTATTTAGCATTGATAATACTTAACAGTGAAAAGCAAATAAAGGAAATGTGACTTGTAGTATTGCATTTGGACATGTACATAAAATGAAGGAACTATTTAGTGATGTTAACACTCATTGCCAAGTCCACAAATGGACTACTCACAATAAAAATAATGATTTAATAAGAGATCTTTGCGACTGGCTTAAGGAAATCAAAGAACAGATTACTTCAAAATCCAGTAATCCTACATATCGATAGTATTTCCAAAATACACAAGGAAGGTATTCCAATCAGATCTACAGCAGATGCCAAGCATTCCCCAACATATTACCTTTGCATATTATTATTATTACATGATGACACCACCCCCAAAGACTCATCGAGGGTGTGCACCTACTCTCCAACTCCATCATCTCCTCTGACATCCACCAACTATAGTGAACCGCATCATCATCTAATGATGGTATCTGAATGTATCCCCAGTGTTCGAAGAATAAATAGGTTGGGAATGAAATGGGTGCGCAAGCTTATTAAGCAAGAGAGAAGAAGTTGATGTGGAAAGAATATCATAAGAAATAAGAGTGAGAGGAGTTATGAAATATATAAAGCTCAGGCCAGAAAAGTAATGAGTATTGTGAGGAAAGCTACACTCACAGTCATTTTTGTTTGCCCAAATTTCCAGTCCATTCACCATTACTATATACCATAGCAAACCACGACTGTGGCTTAGGCATGACAATGACACATCTTTGTCATTTGGCCATGCTCTGAAAAAAACTCTCCAAAATTTTATGAATTTCCTCAGATGAAACCAGATAATCCAATTTACATTAGAAGCAGAAAAAGACAGAGATCCCTTTCCTTCCTAAATGTTCTCATTACCTTGATGGACCTGTTGTTTCATTCTGGGTGTTTCCATGAATGCAGATCACAAAGTTTTCTGCAATGGCAATCTTGGACCATTCTTCTCCATTTGTTTTTTTTAATTTGGTTAGAGGTTTTTCTTGAATCTTGGATACCAGTTTATGACACGGTAGGTCCACCTGTTGTCGTTGCAATATGACCTGACCCACTGTGCCTTGTTGTCATATATGGTTTTCATACTTTTTTTTACTCTGGTTAATTTTCTGATAGTTGTATTTGCAATGTGGTCTTTTTAGAAAATCACGGCAATTTTTCATTTGAAATTTACAGAAAACAGCTCAATACTGGATGATATCTACATGATACATGTATCATGTATCCACATGATACATAAAACCACCTTGTGCAAAAAATGAGGCATTATCAAAGCATTCAGAGACAGGGCCATCAATATCCAATTTGTTATCCAGTATTGATAACAAAAGAGAAAAAGAAATAACGTATGTTAAAGGCATTCTCCTAAAAAATGGATAACATCTCAGAAATATCATTAGCATTTTAAACAGACCATTATTTTCTATGGTATACCATAGTGATTTATTAACTTTTTCTTTTCAGTTAAAAACATATTCAGATCCTGAATAATATTATAAAAATAAATCAACTTTATTTAAGAATTAAAGAGATTGAGTGAGAGACAAAGTAAATTCAAAATTAATATCTTTAATTACAAAAAAATAATATTAGCACAAATTTTATTATTGTATAGCAATGTGTCAAGTGTTTATATTTCACAAGCACAATATATAAATCTGCATTATAACTAAAACTTATATTCTAGGGAGAAAATGGCCCAGAAATTTTACATCAAACTAAGTAACATAAACTTCCAACATCTTTCTCTAAATCCAGAGTAATTCAATATTAAGGTAGTACACCTGTTGGCAACTCCTATAGGTAAATATGACCTCTCCTATTGCTTCTGCCTTAGTATCTCCATGTTTGGGTCTGCCTCCCACTGACGAGACCTCAATAAAGGTTGAAACCGGTCTGGGTAGTGGTTCTTCCCTTAATGCATAGCAGTAGACATGTCTGCAAGGAGATGTGCTTTGCATTATGGGAGATACTGATGCAAGAAGCGATGAAAGCTTGGTCCACCTTTGCTCGGAGTTGCCTGGTGTTACACTACCTTACCTCAGTCCTGAAGATATTTTCAGTCGCAAACTTTGTTTGCTTACACTTGGATAAAGGATTAAACTAAATTTATTAAAGTACCATAAACATCACAGAAGATTTGATGAGAACACACATACAAAACAGTTAACTTCAAGCTGATCAAGCACAGTTTCTTCCTCTCTCAACATGCCATTGAAATATAATCAACTTACATGTGTTTATTTTTGAAAACAAAATAAAATAAAATAATAATTTATGCACAACCTTTCTTGAGTAAGATAATATTTATTCTTTCATGTTATTTTTTTTTAACACATTGGTTACATTTTGGAAAATTATGGAGACAACTACCGTGTTTGAGTAAAACTTTAGTTTAATATAAACCAAAATCTACACTCGACATTTCGACCTTTATATCAAGGTCACCTTCTGGAGCATATATACTATATACAGAGAAACAAGCTGCACTACAATCTACATGGTTTGCTAAAGTTACTGACCAACCGTTACAACAATTATTGGCCTGACCTCTGGTGAAAAAAAAAAAAAACTTACATCAATGCTAGAGTCCTATTATTATTATCTACTGGTTGTAACATTACATTGGGCTGAGGAGCAACAAGTCTATATATATATATATATATATATATATATATATATATATATATATATATATATTAACAACATGATTATATATATAAATTCCAACCAGCTAGTATGGAATGGTTTTCAATACTAGCTGAAAGTTGCCTAGAGTCCTGAAGTATGCTAGATACTAAATATTAAGTAGGCTGAATATGTACCATCCAGATTCTTGGAATTTTCATGCCACCATTATTGTTGATATTTGGGTAGTTTATCAGAATTTCACAGGCTTCCTTAAATTTTCTTTCATACCAGGTTTATGTATGGTATAAAGAGTGGGTACTTTTCCAGTCAATTTGGTGTAAGGTATTGAGAGTGTGATCTGAGAGGCCTGCTTCACCAAAATTGTTATATTTAATGTTTCTTATGTCTTTCTTACATATAGGGATTGTACGTGCAGTTTCACTAATAACACATTGGTTCCTTTTTGTATTTCTTTGGAATGAAAAATAATAATTTTGTATTCCAAATAAAATAAAAGTTCCCATTTTTTTCTTCTGGCAACTTCTTCCTTATCCTTGGGCACAAAAACAGTTAATCTCTTTTGTGCTCAAAATGTTTAACTAGAACAAATGTGCTGCTTAAATTTAGTTCTAACCTCTTTCTTAACAAACTTCCACAGAAGCCTCATCTTCACCCCCCACCTTCTATATAACAAAATATTCCATCAATCAATATCCAATAATAACTTTTCAGAAGTTTATAGGCCACTATAATATCACGCTTCTTTGTCCTATTTACCAATGTCTGCAGTCCATACACTCTCAATCTGTCCTTAATCTACATTCCATAATTCCAACATCATCTTTGTAACTATTCTTTGTATCCTTCCTGCAGATTCTTTATCATATCAGAATCCACAAGACCACATCGAGTATAGTACAGATGCAGTTGGTTGTATCAAGTCCTTCTAAAGAGGCAAAACGACTTCTTCCTTATATGTCAATGTTTGTTTCAGCATCACAATTATCCACTCAGTTGTATTTGCAATTTTTCATGTCTGAGCTATGAATATTAACTCCCTATCCACCATAAATATAAGATCCCTAAGCTCATCAGTCTCTCTGCAAAATTTCACCAACATAATATGTCACTGGAAATCTCATCATGCCGAAGTGCATAACCTCAACACTTACATTGAAATGACTACCATTATCATTTGCCCACAGTTCCATTATTATTTTAAATGTTTAATTATGTTTTTAATATATTTAAATCATTCTATAAATGCTGTATATCAGTAGTATTCCTAGATTGCCCTGCCTATCTCTATACATTAGCAAACAACTTAACACCTGTCAGGTCCTTGCAATATAATTAATGTATTAATCTATGGCCTCAGATTATAGGCATTAGTTAATGCCTATAATCTGAGACTTATACTTACATCTGAGAGTCATGTCTAACTGGTATTGAGTGCAAAAGGTATAGTATTTTTGAGAAAGATAGCCTAGATAGGAGATGGGGCTGCTAATGGTAGATGATTGGAGTCCAGTCAGGATAGAAAGTTATGATTAAAAAACTGTCCATGTAGCAATGTTTGAAGCTATCTGTTATGAGATGGAGTTGCACGAGATTAAATACATGATCAGCATGTTGTTAAAGGTCTAGTGGATCTGCTGTTAGTGACAATAAAATGCATTGCCAAATCAGCTTGATGGGTGCTAAACTATAATCATCTTTTCAAATCAGCTTCCCATGTGCTGTTGATAACATTCCCATTTGATAAACGATACCACAAGAGTGAACACAGTATTCTCCTGAGTTTGTCCTAATTTCCAGCTTTATAGTCCAGCATTTTAGTAGTTCAGGTTTCCTGAAAGATGGCTTACCTCCTCAGTCACCTGAGGAGGTAATCCATCTAAATCTAAATCCTGTGAATTATTTGTGGAACTATTTGACATCAGTGCTGTACTTTACCTCAGTGCAGAATGCTGATGAACTGCAGTAATCTGCTGAACATGCATGCATATACTGCCATCAAATACCGCCCAAGGATTTTTGGAGCATGAGATTGTCAATGGTCAGTTGTCTTAATGGTTGCATGGCTAGTAAGCGAAGTCAATTTTGAACTGCTGCAAGATACTTCATCCTACAGTGCTGCTTTTGTCAGTTACCAAGTAATTTATGCTAATTTCTTGATATTTTTGCCTTTTATCTGCATTGCAAGTTGTCGGGGGGGGGGGTGCTCGTTTAAGCATCTTTTCAAAACTTCTCATGGTGCTGATAATTACTGAATGGGACAGAACAGTAGTATGTTCTGTCCCATTCAGTAATTGATACTATGGGACAGAACATACTACTCTCCTGAGCATTGCAATTTCTAGCTTTATAGTTCAAGATGCAACCTGCCCTAACTGGAACATCCATACACTTAGCTATACTCAGGTCAGTACAGCACATTTACTATTACCAGCTGAATGAAGACATGCATGAAGACTGAATGTAAAATAATATTACACTACAATACCCGTTTCATTCATAATTCCTAGTCTACAAATCTTTGTTCCTCACTCCAGTGCTTTTTTTTTTTTTTTATTTTAAACAATTTACTGATGAATTTCTTAAGTTTTTTTTAAAGTAGTACTCTTATTGTGTGCAAACCACATTGTTTCTAATTTTTTTAGGGATGATTCTGTATTCCAATTTTATTTCTGAGCTCTGGAAGCATCAGAAGTTCTCTCAACAGGTATGAGTTATTTTTGGTATTCATCATCTATGCAGGTGTTGGAGAAGAATGATGCTAAGAGGTTCACCATATCTTCACAATGCAGCTGCCAAACAGCATATAGTGAAAGACCACTAATCGGGGAAATACCAAGTAAGGGATTTTCAATGCCTAGTGAAAAACTACCTTGTTATCTAGCTGTCAGAATAGTTCCCTTTCCTATAGTGTAAGAGATACATCAAATCTATACTCCACATACTGTGGGAACCTAAAATTAACATATCTAAGGAAATAGCAGTAAAGTGATTCTGCATGTAGACCACAAGAATACAAAGAATAAATCTTACAGTAATACAGTAATGAATCAAGATGCTTTCTGGCTAGCTAGTGAATAATCTTTTTAGAATTTTCTTTCCATGTGGAAGACATGACATTTTCAATGAATGCACATCTCACCTCAAAGTGACTAATTTGATAGCTTTGTATAATGATCTTCTATATCTTTTATGCTTGTTAAAATAAATAGTACATAATGAATTATATGGAGCATTCTGTAGTTATGAAATCCTTTCAATAACACTTCTCAGTACCTTATCACTCAGAAAGAGCAAATTTTATGCAGCTAGCTGCCTAAATTTCATATCTACCCACCAGAATCAGGTTCTTATCCTTATCAACCTCCTATCCCAGTAATACATAAAACATGCTCTAATCCCATTCTGAATCAAAATTTGCTGCATTAAAATTGCAGCTATACTTCTCTACCTAAACTATAAGCCTCATCATTCTCTTGTGAGAATAATAAGGTTCTTTATTGTGTATTTCAGTTTGTTATGCTTTTTTTTTTTTTTTTAATCACAATAAAGCAACATTATGCGCTGGTGTCCAAAACCTAAGGACAAACAAGCTATTTCTGAAGATTACAACTGCAAATTCAGATGAATCAGCTTGTGGCAATTTGTATAACTGACAATTTCATGTAAAAATCAAGTACACTTTCAAAGTTTCGAATCATATGCAAAGGGGTCATGTGGTGGTACTCAACAGGATAAAAGGTAAAAGGATGCACTAAGTGAATTGTGTTTGAAGAAAGCTCTTTGCATGAAGGAATAAAATTGCAAACTTAGATGTCTTGTAATGTGTCGAAGATATCATCTAGATCAGTGTTTCTCAACCTGTGGTCTGTGGACCACAGACTTAAATTAATTAAATATATATTTTTTAATTATCCAAACAAAACAAATTAAAATTGAATAAATAAGTAACAATTATTTGAAAAAAAAAAAAAACAACTTAGTGGTCCGTAGAATTGTTTTAGGCATTTTACTGGTCCTTGGACCTAGAAAGGTTGAGAAACACTGATCTAGATGATTTCACGCAGGGAAGATTATTATTGGAAAGCCTGACGAAGGCACCAGAATTACTGATATTGCCAAAGAGTATGGAATCTCACATAGCATTGTATCCAGGCTCTGGGCAGCATTTCAAACCAATGGAATGTGTTCCAGACATTTGTTAAGAAGGCACTCTCACTCTATCACTGAGCATTAAGACAAATTTTTGGTTATAACAGCAATGTTATAACATCAAAATATATCACTGTTATAACAGCAAAACGTAACGGATGCACCAGAAGCAGGTCATCTTGCAAATCAGCTACATTCAAGCACAGATATCTCAACAAACTGTGGCAAGATGTCTGCAACAAGTAGGCCTATATGCCCAAAGGCCTGTAGTCTGCATCCCTTTATCCACAGTTCATTGTAGAGTATGTTTTCAGTGGAGTTGTATCCACAAAAATTGGACCACACCAATGGCCTAATGTACTCTTTACAGATGAGCGTCATCTCAGTATTTCCTCCAATTCTAGGCGACACTTTCACCCCAGGTGAAGTGTCACCTAGAATTGGAGGAAATACTGAGAATGTTCTTAAAAGGGATAGATAGCATAATTAATAGATAAAGTAATTAATAGAAGCATCAAGCTGCAAGTTCTGGAAAAAGAGATTATGACTGGTGAACAATATTGCAACAAAGTTCTTTAAATGTTCAATTATTCCATGGTGCTGTAGACAAAGAATTCATTTTTATGGATGACAATGACACACCACATTATACACGAGCAGTGGAGATTCCTTTCAGGATTGAGGATATTAATAAAATTAAGTGGTCAGCATGCTCCTCGGGTCTCAGCTCCACGGAACAGATTTGAGACACAAATAGGGAGATGCATGGCTGCTCAAAATCCCATGCCCCAGAAAACAACCAAGGTTTTATCCCTGCTCTGAAGGAGCGGGTCAGTTTGCCTCAAGTTTGCTTAACACCAATGAATCATTGGTGTTAAGCATGGTACGATGGGAGAGCTGAATCGTGGTTCAGGGTGGACATATTCCATACTGAAATGTCTCTGCATGATTTTCTGTAAGCACTGTACATTAATTCCTTAACTACATCTGTAGGATGTAGTTAAGAAACTAGTTTTTATTATTAATTTACATAAATTTTTTTAAATTTTCCCATCAAATTTATTACAGCTATTTGATGCAATAACTTCAATTCTGAAATTTTTTCTCTTGGCATCTTTTCAAATGCTTTTTTCCAGATCTACAAAACTTAAATCCAAATCCTTGTTATGTTCTCATGATTTCTCAACTACTTGTCATGAAGTGAAAACCTGATGTTAACTTCTATATGTTCTGACCTACATTGCTCTTTTATTTCCTCTTCCACAATTTTTCTTAGCCTCAAGTACAATTGTGTAAATTTTACCTGAAACATTTAGCACAAAATTCTTTTGAAAATTCTCACATTTAGTTTTATTTCTCTTTTTATAGATGGAAATTACGGAAATCTACTCCAATTCATATGGAATTCAACTTTCTGATGCAACACTGGTTGCATCAGAAAGTTGAATTCTGATCTTACACTGGCTACACAGCCTTAGCCAGTGTTTTCTATCACCGTTCTCACCTGGGGAGTTGGCATTAGCCTATTCTTCAGCCAGTCCAGACAAAGGAGGAGAGTTGATGTCAGGAAGGGCATCTGGTCGTAAAAAAAGTGTGAAAACCTATATGATGAGTCAAGTATTGGACTACTGGAGTACTACTAGGGCCTATCCTACAGGCAAAGCATAGATACATCACCCTACCTCTGCGATACAAGGGCAAGGGCTACTGCATCAAGAGCAGGTGCAGCTAAAGAAGCTAGCTCCTAAAAGACTGAGGGTCCTCACTGAATTTGGGGAGTATGACTGGTAGAGAAAGAGAGATAGCAGATTTTATGAAGAATGGACATGTTGTGTGTGTGCAAGAAACAAGGTGGCAAGGTAACAAAGCGAAAGGACTGGGAGATGATTACAAGCTATTCTATAGTGGAGCATCATGGGAAGAAATGGAGTGGGAATTATATCGTGTAAAGAAATGAAAGACTGTGTGGTGGAAGTAATTTGTAGAAATGATAGAATTGTGTGGGAAATTAAACTATGAAGATTATATAGTTAATTTGATTAGTGTGTATGTCTATTATCTACCTCTGAATAAATACCATATCCATAGTTCCTCTTTGAGGCATAAAACCAAACTGTTCTTTTGCAATATTAACTTTGAATTAATATGGAATCTGTTGAAGGAAATCTATTCAAGAGGTAATTCCTGAGGAATGGAGACAGAGTGTGGGTGGTACCTATAAAGGAAAGGGAGATATACAGGA
Organism: Typopeltis vanoorti; assembly: GCF_054136105.1. Taxonomy (NCBI): domain Eukaryota; kingdom Metazoa; phylum Arthropoda; class Arachnida; order Uropygi; family Thelyphonidae; genus Typopeltis; species Typopeltis vanoorti. The sequence goes on along the minus strand of NC_143555.1, from coordinate 28,797,012 downwards.
CTGTAGTAATTATAGAGGAATTAATAATTATGTCTCATATGATGAAGTTATTTGAAAGAATCATAGATAAAAAGGTTGAGAAGAAGAAGTTAATATTACAAAAGAATGGTTTCGTTTTATGCCTCAAAGAGGAACTATGGATACGGTATTTATTCAGAGGTAGATAATCAAAAAATACGTGGAAGGAAAAAGCCCACTATATGTTGTCTTTATAGATCTAGAAAAGGCATATGACACAGTACTTTGGAAAGAGATATGAAGGAGTCTAAGAGAAAAGAAAGTACCAGAAAAATATGTTAGACTGATACACGAAATGTGCAAGCAACAGTTAGCTCTTTGGGAATAACAGTTTTGAGGTAACAGTTGATATACATTAGGGATCAGCACTCAGTAAAAGTATCAAAGTATCTATTAATGTAGTAATAGATACTTTGACAGAGCAAGTCAGAGAGAGAGAGAGAGGCACCTTGGAGTATGTTATATGCAGACGATATTGTACTGTGAATGGAAACAAGACAGGAAGTAGAACAAAAGTTGATAAGATGGAACAGAATATTAGAAGAAAGAAGACTGAGAGTCAGCAGAAGAAAAACTGAATATCTGATATGTGTGTTAAAGTGTTAAACTGAAGAAGAAGATGTAGTGCTGAATGGAGAGGTCATCAAGAAAGTGGATAAATTCAAATATCTGGGTTCAGTGGATAGTAAAGGTGAAGCAGAAAGAGAAGTCAATAACAGAATTCAGACAGGATGGAAGAATTGGAAAGAAATGTCAGGAATTTTGTGTGATAAAAAAGTTCCAGTGAAACTGAAAGAAAAAAATATACAGAACAGTAGTGAGCCCAACAATGTTATAAGGAATGGAGACACTGCCTATGGAGAAGTCCAATGAAAACAAGATTAGTGCTACAGAAATGAGTATGCTTCAAATGGCTGTGTGGAGTAACAGGGAAACTAGTGGGGAAATCAGGTGAGGAATGAACACATCAGAAGTACTATAAAGGTGCTGAAATTACAAACAAAATACAAGAAGCACAATTAAGATGGATAAAGAAAGAATGAATGTGAAAGAATAACTGTGTGGAAAGCAGATGGTACTCTAGTGTCAGAAGCCAATGAGACTGTTCAATTAATGAGTGTTCACTTTGTTAAGATATATCAACCGGGTGTATGTAACATGGTGCACAGTGCTACTGCTACATTGGACATGTAATGAGACGAATTGAAAAATATGATGAAGAAGGAAGAAGACCAAAGAAGAGGTGGAAAGATAATGTAGAGGAAGATCTGAAAGAAGGAAAACCTGGACAAAGATGCAGTCTACAATAGAAAGCAATGGAGAAGACTCGTCAGAAACAGCAATCCCATAAAGAAATGGGAGCAGCTGAAGAAGTTCTGTCACTGCATGTTTCATTTAACAGACTTTCAAAGTAATTATTCTAGATATCAAGAATTTCTTTAGTTTGGTTTCAATGTCATCTTTATCATTTCTGATTCCTTTCACTATACTCTTTCCTCTATTTCTAAGCAGCTTTTTGAATATCCTCCAGGACATTTTCCCACCTTCCTTATATATTTATCTTTCATATTTTTACTAGTTATCTATTACTTGTGTTTACTTTTAGCGGATTGATCTCTCTCTCTCTCTTTATCCGATATTTTTCCCTATGTTATCTTAGGGCATCTGATGACTTGGACTTTTGATATGCCTTCATCCTTTTTCCATATGAATTTATGAACTGTGTGATAAGTCTGCAATTCTTAATAGTTCAATTAAAAAAAGCTTGTTATCACACAGAAAATAAGCCATTTGCAAGATTCTTACCTTCTCTTAGATATATATATATAAGGTAATCAGAATTTTAAATTAAAAAAAAAAAAATATATATATATATATATATATACACACATACCTGTAAATATTAAAGTAGCATCTGGGATGCCTAACTTAAGTGTCTTTTCCAGACCAAGAAAATACACATAATTAGCTGAATTAATTGTGCTAGCTACACTAAATATATGATGTGCCACAGGAATACCTCTTCGAAGTCGTGAACTGTCCTCTATGTCATCGATTCTAAATAAATAATTCTAGTTTAATTTGGTTTTACAGATTCAGTTCATAACAAATAACAGTTTTAAAAATAAGATTTTTAAAACTGCTTAAAATAATAAAAAAAAAAAAAAAAGATTTTTTTCCACAGTAAAATATAGTTGAAAAAAGTCCTGTCCTCAATAAAGGCAAAAATACTAATAAACTGCTTTCAGGAAGCTAAAAATATCCTGAAATCTGATAATGGCTAATTCTGCTTAAACTGAAAAGTTGTTTGATAATGCAGAAGAGCCAAAAGATGCAAAGTGGGGTATATATAATTCATTTATACCATAATACAGTCAACTGTAATGAGCACAATGATTCTTAAATATTTTATTTCACGTCCATCATTTCTGATCCTCTGAAATCTTACCTACTTCTTAGTTTCCTTTCCTCCAATTTCTATGTTTTAAGAAGTATATATATATATATATATATATATATATATATATATATATATAAAAATTACTATCAATTATCAATCCCTGATTAACTGATAATACATTTACTTAGGATCAAATTGGATCAGACTGACCAAGATCTAACATCACTCAAGGAAAATATGAGATAAGAAAATACTATGTTTGGTCCCAGATGGTATGAATTACTGAATGGGAAAAATGTCAACAATGCATAGGAATCTTTCAAAAAGTGCTTAAATGAAGTGGAATCTGAATGTATCCCCAGTGTTTGAAGAATAAATAGGTTGGGAATGAAATGGGTGCGCAACCTTATTAAGCAAGAGAGAAGAAGTTGATGTGGAAAGAATATCATAAGAAATAAGAGTGAGAGGAGTTATGAAATATATAAAGCTCAGGCCAGAAAAGTAACGAGTATTGTGAGGAAAGCTAAACTCACAGTCATTTTTGTTTGCCCAAATTTCCAGTCCATTCAAATCATTTTGTAATTACTGAATATCAGTAGCATTAAACTCACAGCCATTTTTGTTTGCCCAAAATTTTCAGTCCATTTAAATCATTATGTAATTACTGAATATTTGTAGCATCCCTGATTGCCCTGCCTATCTTTGTATCATCAGCAAACAATTGCACATCTGATGTTAGATCTTGCCTGGTGAAATTTTTCACCATATGGAAGGTAGGGAGAACATAGGGGGGCATCCATGAGAGTTAAGTTTGTTCGCAGTCAAGAAAGGGATAAAAACTAGGTTTTTCTCTTACAGAGCAGTGAGTGAGTGGAATAGTTTGCCTTTAGGAGCAGTGAATGCATCTATTGCGAATGAATAAATAAGAGAAGGTATGACAGCTGGTTTGGGTGATGTATAGTCTCCTTCGATGAATCCTTGATTCTCTGGAGATCTTAAATAATAATAATAATTAGCAATAATTTGAAGATCCCCATTCAATCTGGTAAATCCCTTCACTAATTTGAAAGTCTCTATCATTTCTCCTCTTTTCCTCCTATTCACCAAACTCTGTAATCCACATTCCCTCAACTGCTCTGCATAACCAAATTTTTAACCAACAGAACCCTGAGGCATGCCACTCTGGTCACCAATACTGCTCCATCATACATAAGTTGCTGGTATCTTCCAGAAAGCCAATCTTCAATCCATCTAACCAATCTGTTATCTAATTCCATCTTCTGCAGTTTTATCAATCTGTCATGTGGTAATTATCAAATGCTCTTGTAAAGTCCGAGAAAATCAGTATATATGAATCTCTCTTATTCAATGCATTCATCACCTTATCATAAAATGTAAGAAGATTGCTAAAACAAGACCTACCCCTCACAAATCCATGCTGACCATTTTTGCAAGTTTGAATTATAGTTTACTTCAGTTTTCTTTTTATTTTGAAATTAACAGTTAAACCATTCACAGCAGATGAGGTGACTAACTTAGGGTGCAACTTGGTGAGATTATGTGTACTGAGAAAAAAAATTTAGAAATATACACCACCAGGGCCAATGCGAGAGTATCTGATGCCCCAAGGCAAAGAAAATTTAGGCGCCTCTATACGATGTATCTATGCAGTAATTAGTGTCATTTTTTTCGATACCCAAATTCGATTAGTGCGCCTACATACGTCTTAAAAATAAATGTTACAGATTTTAACAATTTTCTGTCTATACATTTTTATGCCTAACTATTTTAAAAATCACTCACCAGAATGAAATAATTTAGTTACCATCTTAAAATATTTTACAGTTATTTTTAATGGCATACTACACTACTTCCACGTACACTATGTATACCAGGATTTCCCAAACTGTGTTCTGTGAGAAGTTGCTGGAATTTGTCATTTTAGTTTTCTAAGCATTTTTTATGAATAAATATTTTATAGTGGCAATATTCTGAGGATAATAATATTCGAGAATATGTCGAAATGCTCGGACCCAGAATGCCTAATAACATTTGTGTATCGTTAATTTTCACACATCGAAACCTTTCAACATTTGGGAAAGAGAATACTGCTGTTTATGATCAGTCATAAAAATTGCCTGAAAGCGGATTATAACAATCGGCGGCGTATAATATTTTTTCATACAAGCGAAGTTTCTATTCATCAGGGTCAGCCTCTGCAGCAATGCAGAGGCTGACCCTGATGAATAGAGAAGCAGTAAAATTTGTAGAAGAGGCAATAGGGCCATACCGTTGGTTGTATGAAAAAAAGAAACAAAATTGCCTGCCGAACTACGTTAGATCAATTCTTTCTTAATAAAATTAATATTCTGAATATGTTTTATAGTTTATAGTCTTTCAGCTTCATGATTTTACTTTAACTAGGCCCTAAGACATACCTTAATTCTTTTATAAAAAAAATCAAGGTTCAAAAAAGAAATTTGAGGAACGAATTATACTTTTTCCCATAGGTTATTATATTCAATTAGTGCGTTTTTGATTAATACGCTGTTTTAAAGAACACATTAGGTGCACTAATTGAGGGATTGCTGTTTATATGTTTTGTTATACTCACACAAGCACACGTACACCTACACACGTGGATATTTATAAAAATAATATCATTATGAACATTTAAAAATAAAATTTATCAATCAAAAATAATACATTTATATACATATATGATTATGCCTAATATCTGTATAGCAAGAAAATTATAATAATCATCATCAACAAATTCTTGACATGTACCCTCAAGGAGTGTACAGGATATGATACTACTACATGAAAAATTTACATCATTACTAACTTCCTATCTACAATTTTCCTCCAAATCAGTCTGTTACTTGTCACGACTTCAATATTATCAGATCTTATATTTCTATTGTCTAAGGCACTTTGTACCATATCAATTCACCTATATCTTGGGTCGTTTCCTGCCACCCTGGCAGAGAACACTTGTTTTGCTAATCTTTAACTCCCCCATTCTATTTAAGCGACCATACCACCTGAGATTATCTCTGCTAACGCATTCCTGGATGTCAAGTTCATTCCTAATATTCTCATTTTTAATATGATATTGCCATTGATGCCATCTGTTCATGCCTCTAATCTTTCTCAGAACTCTCATATCTGCAGGCTCTAGTCTTTGGTCAAGTGTTTTACTTCTGACCCACCTCTCAGATCCATACGTTAAAACTGGTTTGAACACTGTCTTGTATAGCTAATTTAGTGTTCCAACTAATTTCTCCCTTATTTAATATGAATTTATTCAATTGACTTCCTACCATACCAGCTTTGTTGATTCTGTTGTCTATTTCCATATTTAATTTACCCTCTTCAGTAAAAATCGTGCTTAAGTAGTTGAAATGTTTTACCTGTTCCACAGGTTCCCCGTTTACAACAGTTGACATTTTCAACAATTCTACCTATTTTCATTGTCTTTGTCTTTTTAATGCTGACCTTCATACCATATCTATTACAACAGTGATTCAATTTAGTCAAGGAATCTTGCAAGCTTGTAGCAGATTTATTTAGAAGTATAACATCATCCACATAAAGCAAAGAGCTGACATTAACATCTCCAATTCTGATATCATGTTTAATACCACTTTCCTTCATAATGTGATACATATAGATAATGAATAACAGAGGGGATAATGTACATCCTTGTCTCACACCAGATTTAACATTAAACCATCTTCCTGTACTTCCTTCAATCTAACTGCTGACTTACAACTCAAATACAGACTAAGTATTGCTTGATATAATGCCCCATTGACACCATATAACTGTAGTGTATTGAATAGCTTCTCTCTCCTTGGCACCTTGTCATATGCCTTCTCCAAATTGACAAAACTTAAATACAGATCATTGTTATATTCCCATGCTTTCTCAACTATTTATCGTAAAGTGAAGATCTGATCCTGACAGCCTCTATTTGGCCTGAATCCAGCTTGTTCTTCACCAAGCTTTTCTTCCACAATTCTTCTCAACCGTTTCTCAAGTATACTTGCATAGATCTTGCCAGGAACACTCAGTAGGGAAATACCTCTGTAATTCTCACATTCAGTTTTATTTCCCTTTTCATATATGGGTACTATTAGAGCTCTACTCCAATCATCAAGAATTTGTCCCTCTGTCCAGGCTTTCTGAACTATGCAGTGCAGCCACTGTAAGACTTTTATACCACCATACTTCAGCATTTCTGGTCGAATATCATCTACTCCTGATGCCTTTCCACATTTCAGGCCTTTGATGGCTTTTTCTATTTAAAGTATGGATATGTATTCCTGACTGCATGCCTGGTCAGTGTTTTTTATCAATGTGTTGTCATCACTGCTTGTTTCATTTAGCAGTTTTTCAAAGTAATTACTCCATACTTCAAGGATATCTTTTTCTCCTGTTTTGATGTCACCTTTATCATCTCTAACTCCTTTTACAGCACTCTTTCCTCCATTTCTAAGCTTCTTCAACAACCTCCAGAATATCTTACCACCTTCTTGATATTTATTTTCTATATTCTTGCCAAAGTCCTCCCATGATTTTTGTTTATCTAGTTTTACACAGTGTTTCACTTTCTTACATTTGTCTCTGTATTCTCTAAGAGCAAAAGCTGACTTATTTGCCAGGAACTTTTGATATGCTTTCTTCTTTTCTTTCACTGCCTCCTTAACTTCCTGGGCCAACTCTGGAGTTCTGATTTTTCTATCCTTGCAGACAACTTCACCACATGCCTCTCTGGCTGAATCAATTAGGGTTTTCTTCAAGGCTTGCTACTGAATCTCCGAGGTTGGTTCCTGTTCTCAAACTCTTTCATTTTTTCTTCAATAAGCTTTGTGTATTTTAGTCTACAGTTCACATCTGAATCTTCAAGGTTTGGTTCTACTGAATCTCCAAGGTTTGGTTCCTGTTCTCAAACTCTTTCATTTTTTCTTCAATAAGATTTGTGTATTTTAGTCTACAGTTCACATCTGAGAGGTGCTCAACTTTTATTTGTTTTAAATAGTGATCACTTCCAATTTCAAATCCTCTGTACACTCTGGTGTCCTGCACCAGGGAGAAAACATCACTATCAACAATAACATAGTCAATGAGACTTTTCTTATTCCTTGCCTCTTCTCTCCATGTGAATTTGTGCACATTTTTATGTGGGAACATGGTGTTAGTAATAACCAGTCCATATCCTGAGCATAAATCCAACAGGTATTTGCCATTATTATTAGCTTTGTTCTTTTCTCCAAATTTTCCCAAAATATTTTCGTATGTCTGACAATCATTTCCTACTCTGCTATTTAGATCCCCAACAAGGACCAACTTTTCCTTTTTCATTGTGTCAGTTGCTTTCTCTAAAGCATCAAAAAATTCCTCCACTTCTACCTTAGTAGAATCTTCTGTGGGACCATAGGCACAAATAAGTCTCATTGTCCAATTCCCCATTCTCATATTTGCCCACATTACTCTACTTGAGACTGCCTGCCATTCAAGATGATTAGCCTCGTATTTTGTGTTGAATACTATGGCTACTCCTTCTTTTCCTTGATTGTCATTTCCTGAATATAACATTTTGTATTTAATTGCTCAGAAAGAGCTCACCAGTTTTTGTCTTTTTTGTTTCAGTCACCCCTATTATGTCTATCTGGTACTTATCTAATTCCTCAGCTAGCTCCATTTCTTTGCCATTCAGGCTTCTTATGTTAATAGTACCAATCTTTAACTCTGGTGATGTTGAGTTGGGGTTTGTTTTCAGATTTGTTCCAGTAGCTGACTTTTTGCTATTCGCCCTGGTTCCCTGGCAAAAACAACGGAGGCCTTGTTTAACCGGGCGACGTCCCAGGCGGCATGAAATTTTGTCATTTGTACCATCATTTTGTATATTGGTTTAAGCCAATAAGAATACAATTTGGTCAGCTAAATCCCAAATTGCCAGCCAATCCTCGTTCATTCAGTATCCAGGTAGATACTCAACAGGGTGCACCACGATAAGGTGAGAATTGCACATTAGGTCAAAAGCCCTGGTCGGTTCTCTGCATTCCTTTAAAGGCTATGTGGAGGTCACCTCTCAGTTATACAGCTTTGCCCCTTAAGCACCCCGCAAGAAAATTATTACATCTTAAATACAAAAATTCATCATCATCATCAAATTCCTGCCATGTACCCTCAAGGGGTGTACAGGATATGATAGTACTACATGAAAAAAAAAAAAATTACATCATTATTAATTTATTAATTTGTTTTAATAATAATAATGAATAATACAAAAATTTAAAATATAAAATATAAAAGATAGCAAAACTGTGTTCTCTGCCAGATTGGCAGCAAAACGACCCAGAGGAAGACCAAGATATAGGTGGATTGATACGTTACAAAATGCCTTAGATGATAGAAATATAAGATCTGATAACATTGGAGTCTTGACAAGTAACAGACTGATTTGGAGGAAAATTGTAGATAGGAAGTTAGTAATGGTGTAATATTTTTCCTGTAGTACTATCATATCCTGTACACCCCTTGAGGGTACATGGCAGGAATTTGATGACGATGATGATGATAAATACAAAAATTATGAAAAATTAATCTTTTGGGATTTTGCTTTGGCAAAGTGTTGAATTAATTCATCTATATTGATTGTGATGCAATTCAATGCTCTATAGATATTATTGTTAGACCAGTGAGTCATTCCTGAGCCATCGTAGAGTGAGTGTAAGTTTTTGGAAGTTTTAATTTGGAGAAACTCCTTTCTGAACTTGCTACCGATACTAGAAATGTCGAAAAAATTCTCAGAGCAATAAACACATTTGGAACACTATTTTCTAAATTATTTTTGCATATGTATAACAGGACATCTAATGAGAAAGTATTTTCTGGAATTCGCCTTGCTATTATTTTTAATTCACTACATAAATCTGTTCCGTCAATATCTCTAGAATTATCATGTGTTAAATAATTTTCCAATATCAAACATTTTTTAAACAGTTCTGCTGAAGTAATTTTTTGAAATTCATATATATTTAAAAGAAAACCAAACTTTTTGTTAATTGTAGACATGTGCTTGAATTTTTCATCAACAGATGCAATTGCGGTAGCAATAATTGAAAAATGAAAATCTACCTTAAATTTTTGTTTAAAATCTGTTATGAATTCATCATAGTTTTCATCTCAAACTCCTTTTACAGCACTCTTTCCTCCATTCCTAAGCTTCTTCAACACCCTCCAGAATATCTTACCACCTTCTTGATATTTATTTTCTATGTTCTTACTCAAGTCCTCCCATGACTTTTGTTTAGCTAGTTTTACAGTGTTCAGCATTCTTGCATTTGTCTCTGTATTCTCTAAGAGCACAAGCTGACTTATTTGACAGGAACTTTTGATATGCTTTCTTCTTTTTCTTCACTGTCTCTTTAACTTCCTGTGTCCACCAGGGAGTTCTGATTTTTATATCCTAGCAGACAATCCCACCACATGCTTCTCTAGCTGAATCAATCAATGTTTTCTTCAGAGTTTGCAACTGAATCTCCAAGGTTTGATGCCTGTTCTCAAACTCTTTCATTTTTTCTTCAATAATCTTTGTGTATTTTAGTCTACAGTTCATATCTGAGAGCTGCTTAACTTTTATTTGCTTTAAAACTTTCTTACACGTTATTCCTTTCAATATAAATATTCAATTTTATCCTGCTCAAGACTAAATAGTGATCACTTCCAATTTCAAATCCTCTGTACACTCTGGTGTCCTGCACTAGGGAGAAAACATCATTATCAACAATAACATGGTCAATGAGACTTTTCTTATTCCTTGCCTCTTCTCTCCATGTGAATTTGTGACATGAAAATGGGAAAAAAAGTTATCCCTGAAGTATGGAGTAATTACTTTGAAAAATTGCTAAATGAAAGAAGCAGTGATAGCACAGTGATAAAAAAACACTCAACAGGCATACAGTCAGAAATACATATTTATACTTGAAGTAGAAAAAGCCATCAAAGGCCTGAAATGTGGAAAGGCAGCAGGAGTAGATGATATTCGACCAGAAATGCTGAAGTATGGTGGTATAAAAGTCTTACAGTGGCTGCACTGCATAGTTCAGAAAGCCTGGACAGAGGGACAAATTCTTGATGATTGGAGTAGAGCTCTAATAGTACCCATATATGAAAAGGGAAATAAAACTGAATGTGAGAATTACAGAGGTATTTCCCTACTGAGTGCTCCTGGCAAGATCTATGCAAGTATACTTGAGAAACGGTTGAGAAGAATTGTGGAAGAAAAGCTTGGTGAAGAACAAGCTGGATTCAGGCCAAATAGAGGCTGTCAGGATCAGATCTTAACTTTACGGCAAATAGTTGAGAAAGCATGGGAATACAACAAAGATCTATATTTAAGTTTTGTCGATCTGGAAAAGGCATATGACAAGGTGCCAAGAGAGAAGCTATTCAATACGCTACAGTTATATGGTGTCAATGGAGCATTATATCAAGCAATACTTAGTCTTTATTTCAGTTGTAAGTCAGCAGTTAGAATTGAAGGAAGTACAGGAATATGGTTTAATATTAAATCTGGTGTGAGACAAGGATGTACATTATCCCCGCTGTTATTCATTATCTATATGTATCACATTATGAAGGAAAGTGGTATTAAACATGATATCAGAATTGGAGATGTTAATGTCAGCTCTTTGCTTTATGCAGATGATGTTATACTTCTAAATAAATCTGCTACAAGTTTTCAAGATTCCTTGACTAAATTGAATAACTGTTGTAATAGATATGGTATGAAGGTCAGTATTAAAAAGACAAAGACAATGAAATAGGTAGAATTGTTGAAAATATCAACTGTGTTGTGAACGGGGAACCTGTGGAACAAGTAAAATATTTCAGCTACTTATGCACAATTTTTACTGAAGATTATTATTATTATTTCAGGCGACTCCAGGGAGTCATTAGACTAATCGAGGGAGGCCCTAAACATCATGTCCACACAACTATACGACATTCTCATAGTATCTACCATACTTTGCCTTGAACTCGCTCACCGTCATAGCACCCACAACAGACTCTGGCAGCTTATTGCACTCATTTACCACTCTGAAAGTAAAGAACCCAGCTCTAACACCTCTGCTAACCACACTCTTGCCCAGCTTCCACAGGTGTCCCCTAGTTCTCCCATCACCACCAGTCCTGATCTCAAAAATATCCTCTGAATTAATCCTATAGAATCCCTTTAGCAATTTGAATGTCTCAATCATATCTCCCCTTTTCCGCCTACCAACTAGTTTCTGCAACCCACAAATCTTCAACCTGTTCTCATATGGTTCATTCCATAGACCTGCTATCATCTTAGTCACTCGCCTCTGGATCCTCTCCACCTCCACCCCATCAAGAAGGAACTGAGGTGACCAAATCTGGGCACATAAGATGGTAAATTAAATATGGAAATAGACAATAGAATCAACAAAGGTGGTATGGTACAAAGTCAATTGAATAAATTCATATGGAATAAGAGAGAAATTAGTCGGAACACTAAATTAGCTGTATACAAGACAGTGTTCAAACCAGTTTTAACTTATGGATCTGAGAGCTGGGTCAGAAGTAAAGCACTTGATCAAAGACTAGAGACCGCAGATATGAGAGTCCTGAGAAAGATCACAGGCGTGAACAGATGGCATCTTAAAAACGAGAATATTAGGAAAGAGCTTGATATTGTCAGCATCCAGGAATGCATTAGCAGAGCTAATCTCAGGTGGTATGGTCACTTAAACAGAATGAGTGAGGAAAGATTAGCAAAACAAGTGTTCTCTGCAGGTTGGCAGGAAAACGACCCAAAGGAAGACCAAGATATAGGTGGATTGATATGGTACAAAGTGCCTTAGACGATAGAAATATAAGATCTGATAATGTTGGAGTCTTGACAAGTAACAGACTGATTTGGAGGAAAATTGTAGATAGGAAGTTAGTAATGATGTAAATTTTTCATGTAGTACTATCATATCCTGTACAACACTTGAGGGTACATGTCAGGAATTTGATGATGAGATTAGCAAAACAAGTGTTCTCTGCCAGGTTGGCAGGAAAAAGACCCAGAGGAAGATCAAGACATAGATGGATTGTTACAGTAAGAAGTGCCTTAGATGATAGAAACATAAGATCTGATAATGATATTATTGGAGTCTTGACAAGTAACAGACCGATTTGGAGGAAAATTGTAGATAGGAAGTTAGTAATGATGTAAATTTTTCATGTAGTACTATCATATCCTGTGCACCCCCTTGAGGGTAAATGTGAAAAATTTGATGATGAATTTCATCATCATGTTACATGGAATATGTTAAACCTCAAAAGTTTGGTCTGCCACAGCATAATATTGACACCAAACACAGTATCCATTGGGACGAAGCTCATCTCCTTAGAAGTAGTTTTAAATATGAATAGCTTTTTAAAAAAGTTCCAAAACCCTTTTACATTGGCCTAACTTGAATTGGAATGACTTTTTCTTTCTCTTCCAAAAGTTTAGGAGATTCTCATTTTATATAAACATCAAAAATAGTTTCAATATTATTTATCAATATACTGATGTCTAACTTGTAGCAACTGTTTTTAATTGGAAACCAATTATTGTATGTACCTTGTATTACTGTTCTTTGGTCTGCTTGTTTCTACACAGTGATGATGTACTGTCATTTTCAGTATGAAAGTTTATTACTGTGTTTATTGGGTAATTTTGTTGTTTTTGAAAATTTTCTGTGTAAAGAAATAATAAAACCAAATGCTTACAATACTTACAAAAGGCTGGCATTGTGCAACATCTGAACCACTTCTCCAATTAGATGGCACTTATCAGATGAAATATTCAACCAATGGTTAAAAGCCTAAAGTGATAAAGCAAAAAAGCATATACACTGTCAAATATTATTTTTTCTCCATTTCTGAGAGAAAGTCAGTAAGTAAATTACAAATGTTATAAAAAATAAAACAAGTTAATGAACCTTGTCCCATCACTTTCAGCAGGTCAAACAGTTGAAAGTAACTTGGGGTGAGGTCAGGGATGCAAGGTGGAAGGAATTCACGCTGACATTCTCAAATTCTCTCCAGAGTTTTGTAGCAATATGACAGTCATACGCTCTTCAGGCATGGCGTCACTTTACACTAGTGAAACAGCTACAAAGCATGCACATGCATGTCTATTACACACACTATCATCACCCTAGATAGTGCTTTTACCTACTATTGCATAATGAAATCACTTCCAATCATTTGTTCTGCTTTTGTTTGTAACTTACTTTTTCTCTTAAATCTTTCTATATATACATAAAAACAAATCTCTCAATCACAGTATTCTCTGATGACATCACTGTGAACATTTCAGAAGTGACAAATTGGTATCAAGGCACAGCCATTCAAATCCTCATCGCAGTTCATGGACTCAGCCCATAGAATTTAACCATAAATCCAGAGATGATTATGCATTCACAATGGCTAGACCATTCTGATAGGGATCAGTCACCCACTTGCTCAGTAGGTAGTTGTTCCCACAGTAACTATACTTTACTAAGGGAAGTTAGGCAATTACTGATCTTTTATAGTTATCTTACATCTAGCTACTTATGTGGTGCTTTTTAGAATTGTCTGTTAATGTTTGCCATTCTGTAATCATCTACTGATGATGCCTATGTTACTTAGGTAAAAATTCTGAAGTTTTTTTTTATGTGAGTTTTCCTCTGGTATTATAATTCTTTTCAATATGCCCACTCAGGGTATTTCATTATTGAAACAAATATCTAGACTTTATGGAGAGTCTACTTCAAAACACTGTGCTAGATATGGTCAAGTGTTATTAAAGAAAGATAAATATATCAATAGAATTATATTTCTAAAATTCTGTAAGATGGCTCAGGTTATTCCTACCTATTATAAACAGAGGGCTAGAGATTTTTTAGCTTTGTATAGCTGATATTTAAAAGTGACCTGCTAGCCTTAAAATAAATCCGATGAGCTTTACAAGACTAAAAAATCTCTAGCCCTCTTAAATAAAGAAATCAATGATTTCTTTATTTTTTATATCAAGAATGCTTTATAATCTGTATTAGTGGCTGAAATTTGTAACGCTATTTTGTGCATTTCATCAACTTCATATCTACAAGTTTTTAAGGCTCCTCGTGATAATTAAAAGCATAAGTTAGATTCGCTTGTAAGCCACTCTAGAACCAGTATTCAATGTTTGTGATACTGATAGACTAGTCAATTAATGTTTCCAGCCGTCCACTAATAGAGGATGAATTTTTTTGTTTTATCAAAAAGACATGATATTGTCATCTCTCCCAATAAGGTACCCCTTATGGAATTTTTTCCATAACATAGATAGAAGACTGATCCTTATCTCAAAAAACAGCTAATAGTACTACTTTCGAACGTGCAAAATTTCTTTTTTAGTGCCAAATCTTCACTAAAAATGATAGCAATAACAAATTCACCCACTAAGAACAATGCTGATATTGTAAATGAAAAACATACATAATGCAAGTATTATTAACATTAATGGTGATACTAGCAAAAGTTGTTCAAATGATAACATCAAGACTTATTTGCATTTCATACACAATGAAAAACGTGATGTAACAAGGTGGAGAAAGCATAGCAGCCCAGAGGATCAGACACTCATAAAATAAAACTCCATCAGGGCACTAGCATCGTCTTTAGCAGCAGCTGTGATACTCATGTTGCTCACATAAGTCATTATTTTTAGTAGATATTAGCGATATTGTTATATATAATTGGCAGTGTTTTGTCGATTTTTGACTGTGTTGTTAAGTGGTGTTGTTTAGTCAACATTATTATGCGATATTCTTTCAAAAACATTTTTCTTTATGACACCAATGCATACTTGAAAAATGGCACCCAAGACACCAATGTTGACTGATATTGCCATGTGGAATTTCGTGTGATGTATAGCATGTGTTTAGCATATTCATTGCCAAGAGTGAATGGTTTGTGGTATGACAGCAAAAATGCAGAAAATTTGTCAGAAATGTTTTGTAAGAGAGAATAAGAAAGGCGAGTCATGTCGGGAGAGAAAGAATGAAGTGACTGATATTATGGATATAAGGCAGGATTGTCAATGTGTTGCAAAGTGTTGTGGAGAATGTAATGGAATCTGTGAATGATAGTGCACAAAATACAAATGAGAGTTTGAAGGAAGTTGTAAGTAATAATGCGGATGATGAGATGCTAGCACAAAAAAGAAAATGCATGAATACGCAGACTCCTTCACAGGACAAAACGTGATCTTGAGTGACTGGAGAAACGATTGCCATGAGGTACAGGATAAAGAATGAAAGAGTGAAAGTTTAAAAGTGCAAGAGACTTGAAGAAAAGAGATACTATTGTATGGGGATTCGATTATAAGAAGTATACTTAATGAGAAAGTGACAAAAGCATGTTTTCTGGGTACTATGATAAAGGATATTAGTATAGCTTTAAGTTTACAGAAGAAACAAACAAATCAATTGTTTTGACAGGCACAAATGATTTGAAAGGTGAGAAATATACAATGAGAGAAGATATGATAGAGTTATTAGAAGCAAAAATGAACAGTAAGAAAGTAAAGTATGTGAATCTGCTGCCTCGCTGTGACAGGATATAACTGAGAAGAAGGGACATGCTTGCCAATGAGAATGCCAATGCCATGCTTGACTTTGCTATGGCAAGTCGGGTATGGCAGACCATGCTTTGGATACCCCTGCACACAGGATCAATTGGAAAGAAACAAAAGTAATGCACAGAAGCTTCTACAAGTCAGAGAGGTTGTTCCTGGAATCAACAGAAGCCTTAAAACATACTCCAAACCTTAACAAGTATGGCTGTATAAATCTACCAAAGATTTAGGAGACAGTCATCCTAAGACCAAATTAATATTTATTACTTTTATTTTATTTCTTTCAAACTTTATAAGACTATTACTTGGACTACTATTTCAAAACTTTGAACTTTTTTTTTAAACCTAGATGGCACCCTATTAGGACTTTCGTCTTGTGTTGCACGTTGCAATTACTTATACTAGCCCCACTGTTACACCGGATTGTGGTTGTCTTGCATTTAAACTTTTGTGTTATGTGCACCGAAGATGCTGGATATAATACCAGCAAAATATTAGCTTTTAAGTTAATAAATAGTTATTTTCTTATCCATCTGTGTTCATATCAATACCATTAAATCTATTACAACATGTCTGATGAACACATAAGCCTATCGATGCATGCCAATGAGAAGATTGTGCAGGAGGAATTGTGAACAGTTTATAGATGTGGAGAGCGAATTTGATGGAAGTAAGGACTTATATGCCCAATGGACTGCACTTACATGGTTTTGGAGTTAGGTGCTTGGAGAAAGTGTTTTTTCAATGAGAGGTTGGAAGTGCAAAACCAAGGTCAGCCAAACTTGGTCAAAAATTACTGGCATCAGAGAGAGAGAGACTTGGTTGTCAGAGAATGATGTAGTTACAGGAATAAAATGTAATGGATATTGTATTTTCAGAGGAGATAGAAAAAATAGGGCAGGAGGCGAGGTGTTATTAATAATAGCTGAAGAACTTCAACTAGCAAAAATAGAAGTTAAGGAAGAATGTAGATTTGATTGAAATGGTGAGGCCATCTGGTGTGAGACAAAGGCCAACAGAAGAAAATATATTGTTGGATGCTGCTATAGACCTGAGAGTCCAGAAGATGTGTGACGACATGCATCAGCAGATTAGTACAATGAGCGCAGCCGAGCAATTATCATGGGAGACTTCAAGTGTGGTGATATAGATTGGAAGGAGGAAAGGGCACATGGCAAAATGGAAATGGAATTTATATAGTTACTAAGTGCCCTTAGTTTTCAGGATTACCCATAACAGCACATAATGGAAGAGACCAAAGGTGTCAGAGTATTGGATTTGGTAATAGCATCAGAAGATCTATCTATAACTACAGTAGCAACTCTATATCCAATCCAGGAAAGTGACTATGCAGTCTTTTTCTGGGGAGTTGCTCAGCATGTGGAAATTTCAGCCAAGAAAGTTTTGCATGGAACTACAAAGATGGCAATTTTGACAAACTTAGTAGGCAACTTGCAGCAGTACCATGGCATAAGAAATTACATGGAATGAATGTAATTAGTGCATGGGAAGTGGTCAAGTATTGTTTGAGCAAGGCAGTATCACAGTGCATACTCAGGATCAGGAGGATAAATCAAGTAAGGATTAAGTAGATGACCAGCATTGTAAAGTAGGAACTGCAAAACAAGAAAGTGTTGCAGAAGGAATATAACCAACAAGGTGATCATAAGCCCATGAGCAGTATAAAGCACAAGCATGAAGAGTAACTAGTATGGTAAGTAAGGAAGGCTAAGCAAGCCAAAGTAAATCCAAAAAGAATTTTTTCGCTACATAGCAAGTAAGAGAAAGAATAATTATGGAAAGATAACTGTACTCGGTGCTGATGGTAAGAAAGTGATAGAAGCAGAAGAAATAGTTCAGTTACTAACTGATCACTTTGCATGGGTATTTCATCCAAGTGGTACCTACACAGTTACTGAGGTGACAGAGACTAATGTTAGCATTGAGATAGATGAACTGGAGGTACTCAGTATATTGAAAAGAAAAATATCAATGTGAATACAGCAGTGGGGCTAGACGGTATGTCTGCTCATGTGCTACAAGAATGTGTAAGTGAACTCACAGTGCCTTTGGCAAAGTGGTTTAATCAAGTCTCAACTCTGGTAAGGTTCCACAGGAGTGGATAATTGCCAAGATAGTTCCATTATATAAAGGTGGTTCCAAGACAGAAGTAGCAAATTACTGCCAAGTAGTATCTCTGGAGTGGTGGTTTAAGTATTGGAAAAGTTAGTTAAAAGTAAAATTCAGGAATGGGTGGATAGGAATATGATACCTTGCAGGGGGGGCATGGTTTTGTAAAAGGTAGGTTGTGCCTCAGTAATTTATTCACATTTTATAATAAGGTGACAAAAGAACTGGATAAAGGAAATGGACTATGCCATGATACTGTAAAGTAGGAGCTGTACTTTGCAAAGGCATTTGACAGAATATCACAATGAAAACTATTGCATAAGTTGGAGCAAATAGAATGAATATGAAGCTGATAGCATGGATTGGGGGGGGGGGGGGGGGAATAGCTGATAGACATCAAAGGATGGTGTATAGCGGAGTGCAATGAAGGAGAATGAAGGTGACTACTGGAGTGTCCCAGGGCTCAGTACTAGGACGCTAATCTTTAATTTGTGTATTAATAATACAAGAGTTTGAAAAGTAGACGACGACACAGTTTGTTCATTGATACCAGTGTCGGTATGTATCATCTTTTTCATGACCCCTGGCAAAATTTTAGCCATGTCGACGTGTAGTTCTCGTTTGGCAAACATTTAAAATGACCGTGTTTGCATTTTTCATAAAAATGGAGAAAAACGAGTTTCGTGGAGTGATAAAACACTTTTATTTGAAGAAGTGGATGGCCATGCAGATCAAAGTCGAGTTAGATGAAGTCCGTGGAGACTCTGCACCAGCATTAAAGACTATTTATATTTGGATAAATAAGTTTAAATGTGGTCATAAGTCCATCAAAGATGAAGCACGCTCCAGACACCTGACTGAGGTCACTACGAAGGAAATGACTGACAAAATCCATGGTATCGTTATGGAAGACCACCGAGTGAAAGTGCATGAGATTGCAGGCATCTCCACTGAATGGGTGTATAATAGCCTGTAAGAAAAATTGCACATGGAAAAGCTGTGTGCACGATGGATGCTGCAATTGTTGACTGTCGATCAAAAATGCTTGCAAAAAGACATTTGAATGTAGTGTTTGTCGATGTTTAATCGCAATTCACATGATTTTTTTTTTGCATCGATTCATGACTGTAGACGAAACTTAGATCCACCACTACACACCTGAGTCCAAGCAGCAGTCAAAACAGTGGACAATGCCCAGTGAAAGAGAACCAAAAAATGCAAAGATCATTTTGTCAGCTGGGAAGGTAATGGCCACTGTTTTTTGGGATTCCCAAGGAATTATCATGATAGACTATTTGGAAAAAGGTAAGATAATAACAGGAGTCTATTATGCATCATTGCTGGACCGCTTAAAAGAAGAACTGAAGAAAAAATTGCCAAGATTGGTGGACTAAAAAGTGCTCTTTCATCAAGACAATGCATCGTCCCACATCAGCCGTCGAAATGGCAAAATTGCAATTGGTTCCATATCCACCATATTCCCCAGGCTTGGCCCCATGTGACTTCTTGTTCCCAAACTTAAAAATCTGGCTCGGTGGGAAAAAATTTTCTTCAAACAAGGATGTCAATGACTATTTTGTGCAATTTGACAAATCCTACTTTTTAGATGGAATGAAAAAATTGGAAACTTGCTGGAACAAATGTGTAGACCTCAATAGAGACTATGTTGAGAAATAAAGGTGATTTTTTCCAAAAAAAATGTGTTTAACTTATTTTTTTTCCAAACTTTTCAAACAACCCTCGTATAGCAGAAGATTTGAAGGAGGACAGTCAGTTGTTTGCCAATGATTCAAAACTAGGGAAGGCAATAGTTCATAAAAGGTGATGTTGCAGAGAGGATTTAGAGATGAGTGACTAAGCTAGTGGCAATTCAATGGAATGTTCTCTATGAGGTAGATTGAGGGAGTGTGGGTTGCACAATTTAACTGACAGGAAGTGGAGAGGGGATGTGATAGAAACTTATAAGTTGCTAAAAGGATTCTATAAGATTGACAGAGAAGAAATTTTTTAATACATAGGAAGTAGGGCAAAAACAAGGGATCACACTTGAAAGATGTCTAAGAGTGTGGTTAGTAAGGGTATGCAGACTAGGTTCTTTTCTTAGAGAGTAATGAATGAGTGGAATGGATTGCCAGAGGTGGTTGTGAGTAAAGTAAGAAGTTTAAGGATATGTATGATAGGTATTGTGTGGGTCTCCTGTGATGAGTCTTTTGACTCCATGAAGTGCCCATATAAATAATAATAATATTAATACTGTAATAATAATAATAAAAACAAGACCAAAACATGCAAAATTCTTCTAATTAACGGATACAAGATATTATATTGGGGTAATAATGATCAGGAAAAGAAAGAAGTAGCTACAGTATTCAGCACTAAACATGAAGATAATCTCCAATGAACAGCAGGCATTCCAAATAGTGATATGGCCAGACACCAAAATGGAGAATTAGATAATGGGGCTTATTTGTGCACTGGTTCCACAGAAGATTTAATGAGGATGAAGTGGAGGAATTTTTCAAGTCATCAGAGATGCCAGCTGACAAAGGAAAAAAAGTAGAAAATGATTAACAGAGATAACTGTTCTGGGAAAATCTGGAGAAAAGAGCAAAGCTAATAATAAATATATGCTGGAATTCTGCTCAGTTCATGGACTATCTTTATGTTGGAACATGACTAATGCCATGTCCCAACATAAAGATGTATGTAAATACACATGGAAAGAAGACAAGAAATAAGAAAAGTCTCATTGACAATGGTATTGTTTATAAAGACATCTTCACGGTGGTTCAGGACATGGGCATATAGTGGATATGAAATAGAAAGCGAGAAAATTGAATATAAAATTAAAAGTGTGTAAGCAAGTTTTAAAGCAAGTCTAGCAACTTTCAGTGGTGAAATATAGACTCAAGCATACAAATATTGAAGAAAATATGAAAGAGTTTGAACAGAAGACAAACATTGAAGATTCGCAGTGGCAAAATCTGAAGAAAACATTGACTAAGCCAGAGAAGCATATCATGAAGTTATCTGTAATGATAGAAAAATCAGGACTCCATAGTAGACTTAGAAAGTTAAAGAAACAGTCATTGAAACGACAGAATTGAAAATTCTAGCAAGTAAATCAGCAATGCTCTGAGAGAATACACAGAAAATATGCAAAAGTGAAGCAGTATGTAAAAAGCAGCTATAGTCATGGGAAGAAGACAGAAGAATATATCAGCAAGGTGGTGGCAAAATGTTTGGGAGGCTCTTGAAAAAGTTTAGAAATGGAGGAAAGCATACTGTAAAAAGACCAAAACATGAAAAAAGGTGACATGAAAGCTGAAGATATTCTAGGTGTCTAGAGTAATTGCAAAATCTCGATGTAGCTTAAAAATACCAAAGCGCTTTACATTGATTTTTTACAGAGGTCAAGTCCGATGAGAATGTTGTAAAAATAACCTTGTTTGTCTTTGTATATTTTGTATTAGGTATTATTGTAAATAACTCTCTAGAAATTAACTGTGTATACTGCTTTAATAAGAATATTTTAGAGTGTTAAAAACAAAGGCAATGTCTTGCCACCAGAGCTTTATCTAATAGATCTACATGGCAGCAAAAGAAAGGATGTTTATAAAATTTTGTATGTATGAGAAAGGCTTATAGGCTCTGCATGTAAACATCTCCAAAGACTGTCTGAAAGGTTCAAACAACTTTCCGATAGCCGGCAACTTGCAATCAAAAGAAGGCACAGAAAAGAACAAAGAGCGGGCCAAACTTGAAACTTAAGATGAAAGAATCATGCAAACTTCATTCAAGTCGAACTTGAAAATTAAGATGAAATCTTCGGGGGTTACAAACTTTGCGCGAGGTCTCAGAGAAGGCATAATAAAAAGGGACAGAGCTAAGCATAGGGAGGCTGCCCGGTTCCAGGCGTCGCAAGAGAGAGACGACTTCTAGGCCAGAGAGAGAGAGAGGGCTTCCAAAGGCCGTAGGTGGAGCTCCCCGCTTCCAGCAGTTGCTGAAATGAGAAGTTCCAATTGCCGGAAAAAAGCTTCCAGGCTAGAGAGGGATCCCAGTTGACAATTGGCGGCAATTACAGTTTCTTAGAGGCAGGAGTTCAAACTACTTGAGACAGCAGTCGTCCAGGCATTTTCGGCGAGCCAAAACAGAGGAGAAAAGGCAATGTAAATGATCTGAAGCAGCTTTGCTCGGAAGTTTTTCTTTTTCGCCGTGGGAGAACAACATTTTGCTGGAGCTGTATGAGTACCACAGGTCGATGTTTACAGCCCGCTATTTTTCCGATGAGATACTAGTGAAGCCAAATATCCTGAAGGAAGCTCGAGATCTGAGATGAAAGATTTGCCACAGAACTTTTAGTGAAAGACTTTTGACTGAATATGCGATACAGAGCATTTGTAAGTTACACCCTTTTGTATATTCCCTCTTATAGTTGTTATAGAAGAACGTTTTTTGAAAGATTTTTGTTTAATAGTGATAAGAAGTGTCCTTAAGAGAGTCAATTGGCATGTTGGAAATTGATATCAAATTTATAAAAATAACTCTAACCTCTTTGCAAGTAAACTAAGAGTTTAATAAGTTAAATTTGTAAGCAGAGAGTTAATAGGTTTTTGAGTTAAAGAGATTAATGTTGAAGTAAAAAAGATTCTAATTTGTGCTAAAGAATATTTATAGATGGATAGAGAAAGCAATCTCCCTATTGTTTAATTCATGTATATTTCATAGTAATGTAAATAAAATGTGTTTTGATTTTTTTGTTAAAGGAGAGCTGCCTGATTGTTTATTTTTACAACTGCACTGTTCCTAAATAAATCGGACTTGCGAGTGGGAAACTATGTGAGATAGCCAAAGCATAAAGTTAAGTAAAAGAATAGACCGAATGTTTGTATAAAGTTTTATTGAAGGAATTTGTGTTAGAGAGAGAAATCTGTCGGCCGTATTATTGAGTTTTATGCTAATTAAATCATATTAGTGGCGAAGTCTAAATTAAATAAATTTTCTAGTATCTTAGACATAAGAATCATAGTGCAAAGTGTAGATAAACATAGTACGGAATAATATAAGCAAGAAAAATTTAGGGAGAAAAAGCACATTAGAGTAAACCTATAAAGAATAAAGTATAAAGATAAATATTTCAAGAATAATGGCATATAAGGTATAGAAAAAAAATAAAGACATTTAAAATAAAGAGAAATTAACAGCATATAATTACATAATTACTTGGCTAAATGGAACAAGAACTGATAAAACAGAATGCAAACAGAATACACATCAATACTGTAGGTAGGAAAAAGCCATCAAAATCCTGAAATGCGAAGACAGTTGAAGTAGATAATATTCGATCAGAAATGTTCAAAAAGGTGGAAAATTGGAGGAAAATCTATAATTTACCTCCAAATCAGTCTGTTACCTGTCAAGACTCCAACATTATCAGATCTTATATTTCTATCTTCTAAGTCAATTTTTACCGTATCATTCGACCTATGTCTTGGTCTTCCTCTAGGTCTATTTCCTGCCAACCTGGCAGAGAACACTTGTTTTGCTAATCTTTCCTCTCCCATTCTGTTTAAGTGACTGAGATTAGCTCTGCAAACACATTCCTGAATGCTGAAAATGTCAAGTTCTTTCCTAATACCCTCATTTTTATTTTGATATTGTCATTGATGCCATCTGTTGATGCCCATATTTTTCTTAGGACTCTCAAATCTGCAGTCTCTTGTCTTTGGTTAAGTGTTTTACTTCTAACACAGCTATCAGATCCATAAGTTAAAATTCGTTTGAACACTGTCTTGTATACAGCTAATTTAGTGCTTTGACTAATTTCTCTCTGATTCCATATAAATTTATGATGACTTCAAACCTTTGTTGATTCTGTTGTCTATTTCCATATTCAATTTATAATCTTCAATAAAAATCGTGCCTAAGTAACTGAAATGTTTTACTTGTTCTAGGTTCTTCATTCACAATGCAGTTGATATTTTCAATTATTTGGCCTAGTTTCACTGTCTTTATCTTGTTATTGCTGACCTTCATACCATATCTATTACAACAGTTATTCAATTTAGTCAGGGAATCTTGCAGACTTGTAGCAGATTTATTGATAAGTATAACATCATCTGCATAAGGCAAAGAGCTGACATTAACATCTCCAATTTTGATATCAGATTCAATACCACTTTCCTTCACAATGTGATCCATATAGATAATGAATAACAGAGGGGATAATGTACAACCTTGTCTGACACCAGATTTAACATTAAACCATCTTCTTGTACTTCCTTCAATTTTAATTGCTGACTTACAACTGAAATAAAGATTAAGTATTGCTTGTATTACAATACCTAAAACTCAAATAAAGACTAAGTATTGCTGTAGCATTTTGAATAGCATCTCTCCTGGCACCTTGTCATATGCCTTTTCCAGATCTACAAAACTTAAATACAAATCTTTGTTATATTCCTATGATTTCTCAACTATTTGTCGTAATGTGAAAATCTGATCCTGACAGCCTCTATTTGGCCTGAATCCAGCTTGTTCTTCACCGAACTTCTCTTCCACAATCCTTCAAATCCGTTTCTCAAGTATACTTACATAAATCTTACCAGAACATTCAGTAGGGAAATACCTCTTTAATTCTCACATTCAGTTTTATTTCCCTTTTTATATATGGGTACTATGAGAGCTCTACTCCAATCATCTGGAATTCTTCCCTCTATCCAGGCCCTCTAAACTATGCAGTGCAGCCACTGTAAGACTTTTATACCTCCACAATTTAGCATTTCTGGTCGAATATTATCTACTCCTACTGCCTTTCAACATTTCAGGCTTTTGATGGCTTTTTCTATTTCAAGTAAGGATATGTATTCCCGACTGCATGCCTGATCAGTGTTTTTTACCACTGTGCTGTCATCACTGCTTGTTTCATTTAGCAATTTTTTGAAGTAATTACTCCATACTTCAAGGATATGTTTTTCTCCTGTTTTGATGTCCCTTTATCATCTCTAATTCCTTTTACAGCACTCTTTCCTCCATTTCTAAGCTTCTTCAACAACCTCCAGAATATCTTGCCACCTTGTTGATATTTATTTTCTATGTTCTTGCTAAAATTCTCCCATGTCTTTTGTTCAGCCAGTTTTACATAGTGTTTAGCTTTCTTCCATTTGTCTCTGTATTCTCTAAGAGCACAAGCTGACTTATTTGCCAGGAACTTTTGATATGCTTTTTTCTTTTCTTTCACTGCCTCCTTAACTTCCTGTGTCCACCATGTAGTTCTGATTTTTCTATCCTTGCGGATAACCTCACCAAGTGCCTGTCTGGTAGAATCAATCAGTGTTTTCTTTAGTGCTTGACAGTGAATTTCCAAGATTTGGTTACTGTTCTCAAACTCTTTCATTTTTTTTTTTTAATAATGTTTGTGTATTTTAGTCCACAGTTCACATCTGAGAGCTGCTCAACTTTTATTTCCTTTAAAACTTTCTTACATGTTCTTCTTTTCAATATGAAATTCAAGTTTATTCTGCTCAAGATTAAATGGTGATCACTTCCAATTTCAAATCCTCTGTAGACTCTGGTGTCCTGCACCAAGGAGAAAACATCACTATCAACAATAACATAGTCAATGAGACTTTTCTTATTCCTTGCCTCTTCTCTCCATGTGAATTTGTGCACATTTTTATGTTGGAACACGGTGTTAGTAATAACCAGTCCATGTCCTGAGCAGAAATCCAAGAGATATTTGCCATTTTTATTAGACCAGTCCATGTCCTGAGCAGAAATCCAAGAGATATTTGCCATTTTTATTAGCTCTGCTCTTTTCACCAAATTTTCCTAAAATATTTTTGTATGTCTGACAATCATTTCCTACTCTGCTATTTCGATACCCAACAAGGACCAACTTTTCCTTTTTCATTGTGTCAATTGCTTTCTCTAAAGCTTCAAAAAATTCCTCCACTTCTTCCTTAGTAGAACCTTCTGTGGGACCATAGGCACAAATAAGTCTCATTGTCCAGTTCCCCATTCTCATATTTGCCCAAATCAGTCCACTTGAGACTACCTGCCATTCAAGAAGATTAGCCTCGTATTTAGTGTTGAATATTATGGCTACTCCTTCTTTTCCATGACTGTCATTGCCTGAATATAACATTTTTTATTTATTGCTTAGAAAGATCTCACCAGTTTTTATCTTTTTTGTTTCAATCACACCTATTATATCGATGTGATACTTTAGGCTTTTAGTGAAATTTTTTTCCACACTTTTTTGTTTTGTGTGTTTTTGTGTGCACTTTCACAATTTTGAGATTGCATCCCTATGATGGCTCCCCCCCCCCCCCAATATTGGAGATCTGAAGTAGCTCAAAAAAGTTTTCTATGTTTGATTTCTAGAACAGGATTTATGGGCTAGTAAAAATAAAATCAAAAATGCAAAATATATATATATCAAATATTGATAAAAATAGAACAAAAATATTCTTAGTCACCCACGGTACCAAATGTACTATAGGTTTGTAAGAAAGCTAAACACAATGCAAAAGTAGCTAAATAAAACTCATGGAAAGACTTTTGTAAGAACATAGAAATTAAATATCAAGAAGGTGGTAAGATATTCTGGAGGTTGTTGAAGAAACTTAAGATATATACAAATATACTTCAGAAACGGTTGAGAGGAATTGTAGAAGAAAAGCTTGGTGAAGAACAAGCTGGATTCAGGCCAAATAGAGGCTGTCAGGATCAGATCTTCACTTTACGACAAATAGTTGACAAAGCATGGGAATATAACAAAGATCTGTATTTAAGCTTTGTTGATTTGGAAAAGGTATATGACAAGGTGCCAAGAGAGAAGCTATTCAATACGCTACAGTTATATGGTGTCAATGAGGCATTATATCAAGCAATACTTAGTCTGTATTTGAGTTGTAAGTCGGCAGTTAGAATTTAAGTACAGGAAGATGGTTTAATGTTAAATCTGGTGTGAGACAAGGATGTACATTATCCCCTCTATTATTCATTATCTAAATGGATCATATTATGAAGGAAAGTGGTATTAAACATGATATCAGAATTGGAGATGTTAATGTCAGCTCTTTGCTTTATGCAGACAATGTTATACTTATCAATAAATCCGCTACAAGTTTGCAAGAGTCCCTGACTAAATTGAATAACTGTTGTAATAGATATGGTATGAAGGTCAGCATTAGAAAGACAAAAAGACAATGAAAATAGGTAGAATTGTTGAAAATGTCAATTGTGTTTTGAACAGGGAACCTGTGGAACAAGTAAAACATTTCAGCTACTTAGGCACGATTTTTAGTGAAGATGGTAAATTAAATATGGAAATAGACAACAGAATCAACAAAGCTGGTATGGTAGGAAGTCAATTGAATACATTCATATGGAATAAGAGAGAAATTAGTCGGAACACTAAATTAGTATATACAAGGCAGTGTTCAAACCAGTTTTAACTTATGGATCTGAGAGCTGCGTCAAGTGTTTTACTTCTGATCACAGATATGAGTCCTGAGAAAGATTAGAGGCGTGAACAGATGGAATCAATGGCAATATCATATTAAAAACGTGGATATTAGGAAAGAGCTTGACATTGTCGGCATCCAGGAATGCATTAGCAGAGATCATCTCAGGTAGTATGGTCACTTAAACAGATGGGCGAGGAAAGATTTGCAAAACAAGTGTTCTCTGCCAGGTTGGCAGGAAA
Organism: Typopeltis vanoorti; assembly: GCF_054136105.1. Lineage (NCBI taxonomy): Eukaryota > Metazoa > Arthropoda > Arachnida > Uropygi > Thelyphonidae > Typopeltis > Typopeltis vanoorti. The sequence continues at coordinate 28,769,073 of NC_143555.1, read as the reverse complement.
ACGACCCAAAGGAAGACCAAGATATAGGTGGATTGATACAGTAATATAAGATCTGATAATGATATTATTGGAGTCTTGACAAGTAACAGACTGATTTGGAGGAAAATTGTAAATAGGAAGTTAGTAATGATGTAAATTTTTCATGTAGTACTATTATATCCTGTACAACCCTTGAGGGTAAATGTCAGGAATTTGATGATGATGATGAAATATTTTTTTTATTTTATCAAAAAAAATAATTTTTATAATTTTTTTTTTAAACTAAATTACACTTAACACATAGAGCTAGGCTCATCCTTGGACTCTTCGTGTCTCAAAACAATGAGTCTCCCCAACTCATTATCTTAGATCAGTGGTCTCCAAAGTGTGGTACGCGTACCCCAAGGGGTACGCGAGTCGATATGTGGGGGTACATCAAAAAAAGTTTTATATTGATAAGAAAAATATTAAGTAATTAATTAAAGATAAAGAATATTACTTTCTTTCATCAATTAAACACATATCTAATACAGACAAAGACGTTATAAAGATCCTATAAACTTAAATTTGTGAGTAGAACACATTGGGCGACTTTGCACACATAATCGTCCGTGGCACGATTTGACTTGGAACTAGACCTTCGTATCGCAGTATCAGAAGCCATCAAACTAGAATTTCAAGGAATTATGAAAGAAATGTAAGGCCATTTTTCACATTAAATATTGCAATAAATATGTTTGTAAGCTGTTAATAATAAAAATAATGGGTAAAAATATCTAGCTTTTTTAATTATTATATGATGATACAAGGCATATTTCCTCTTTATAATACTTGTTACAATAGATTTTTGCTCAATCAATTGGATGTACGCACTATTTATTTTTTCTGTCTTGGGGGTACGGGATCAAAAAAGTTTGGAGACCACTGCCTTAGATGACAGTAAGACAAGAGCAATAGTTTGTTTTAAGTCATGTATTTTCCTCTATATTTCATTTATTTATTTCTTATCTTGAATTAGGTATATATAGGCTTGCTTCCATTCTGTAAAGTGGCTAGTAGCTAGGTATAATATAGTATAGAGTTGATAAGTGTTAGCTGAGGAGCATATTTCTTGAACACAACTGGTTGGAGTGGAAATAAAAAATAATGATCAAGCAAAATAGAATATAACTAGAACCCTTTTTGGTATAGCTCAAGAGTCTTGTGATATTTTTCTGGCAGAAAGCTACAAGAGGCATGCAGTATAATAATTATTATTATTACGTGACACCTCCAAGAAGTCCAAGGAATCATCGAGGGCAGGCACCTACTCTACAGCTCTCTCTCTCCACCACTCAATTCACCAACTACAACGAACTAAAACCACCATCATCATCTACACCAACGTCATCTACCATCCGCCACCACTGCCACTAGTATTTTCACAGACAATCATAAACATCCATGCATGCCCACAATAGAATTCAAACCCGCAGCCTTTTGGCTGGAGAGCAGATATGCTAATCACTCAGCCAACTGCATGGATGACCAATCTTGGTCATCCATGCAGGATGCAAAATAGAAAAATAATGTTAGGCAGTCAGTTTTGTCTTTAGGTGATATTGCAAAATAAACACCTGAATAAGACTTTGCAAGAGACTGCTACTGGTGGGAAGAAAGTTTGTATTACCTTTGAAAGGACTAAAGTCAGACTAAACCCTGTTAATCATAATTAACAAATGGGAATAAAAAAAGAATGATTAAGTAAAATAGAATAATTAAATAAGTGGAAATTAAATTTTCACCTAATTAACAATGATGTAAATGTGCAAATACAGGGTGATCATAATTAAAGTATCTATCCCTGTTTAAGGATTTGTGGAGTGCCATCTAGTGATTCAAACGCTGTGAAACTTTGCAGGAATATTTTGTCACATATTGCATTTGCTATGCAAAAGTGATATCTGACAAAAAAACAAAAAAAAAAAAAAGTAGTTCCAAAATTCACCACCAAGGAACATTGTAGTAAACACCAAATGCATGGAATCTGCATATCACGCAACTTGGCAGGTGCCGGCAGGTTTAAGAAGATGGACATGTGATTTTTACCTTCATTCTGGTTGTTAATACCATCCACAGTGATGGCATTAACCTTGCCCCAATGTGCTTTGCTTGTGAAGCTGTACTATTTAAACAATTGCAATGCTATTGCTGCCTGAACAAATGTCAATGAGGTCCACTATCTCTATATGCTCTGCGATGAATGATTAGTCACTTTATAGAAATGGGATCATTTGGAGTTAGAAGTCACCAACCAATCAGTTCATAATAAGTGAATGAAGTTGATTACATGGTTCAATTTGAGTATATTTATCGTTACCAAAACTTCGTCTCTATTCTTCTGGATCCATGCGATCAAAGGCAATGAGAACCACCTTGTTATGTTATTATTCACAGCAAGGTAGCAGTATGAACAGAGATGTACTGCTACTACTAACCAATCTTTAGAGAGAAATACCTAGGAAGATCTTTCTTGCTGTATGTTTTTCATTATTTCAAAAGTTGATTTTGCAAATTTTATTCTTCATCAAATGTCCTAAATAATCAAAATAACATCTGACATGGTCTATAATTTGGTTTTCTACTTTGATTTTTAAAATTGAGAGATATTTTTCTCTGCTTACTATCATTTTTTTTTTCATAATTTAATGCAAAGTCATATTTTATTTGATCTATTATTTTTTGGGAGTCTTCCAGTCTCTCCTCAATCAATACAATATTATCTGCATAAAATATTATATTTCTTTCTCCTATTTTTACTCTCTCCAGTTCTTCCATGCTTTCAAAAACTGTCTAATACAGAGTTTGAACAGAAGATTAAAATACACACAATCCTTTGTAACAGCTTTTTGCATTCAAAGTTTCTGACAGGTAATTGTTGATTGTTATGTTTACAATTTAGTTCATACATATATAGGACATCATTCATGTTATTCCTCTTCAGTCTTTTCATTTACCATTCCTATTAATTTCTTATGGCAAACTATCAACTGCATTACTGTAATCTATAAAACTAAGATAAACATCTTTTTGCATTTGTATCATTCTAATATTGAAGATATCCTCTCTTATTTGCTGTTTTCCATAAATCCACTTTGGATGTCCATTATTTCATTCAGCCTATTGCTTGCAGCAAATATTAACAGTTTCTCTTCTTCCTTGGCCAGTGGAATCGAAAAAGGAGCCAGCTTGAGTTGTGTGCATTAAAGTCACTGAGGAAGATCACTGCATTAGGATAGTTGGATTGTAGAAATTCATGCTTCAAGAATAAGCAGTCAAACGTCAAACTAATTTTCAGAATTAGGGAAGCAGTTGAATGATACGCAATGAGATAAGGAAAAGTTAACTACAGAGAAGGTCAAAAAGAGGAGATTTAAGATTGGGCATCCTCTGGCAAGGAATATCCAACTACACAAAAAGTACAAGTAACTCTTGTAGGATAATTATACAGTGCAGTGTGGATAGCTAAGATGGACTGTGATGAGTAATTTGTGGTTTGAGGAACAAGGAATATGGTAAATTCTGGAGTATTCTGAGAGAAGAACTATCTTTAATGGGATAAAGAATACAAGATTTTGTTTTACAGCTTGTCGGTTGTTCTAGAAAGAGGTTTTTTTTTTTTTTTTTTTTTTTTTTTTTTTTTACAACCCTAGAGTTAAATTTTTGAACAAAACTGCCCACTTTTCACAGCTTTTAAACAATCTAGCCAAAGCATTTAATTATATCACAAGGAAAATTCCATGATGTAATTTTCCTTGAAAAACTCCAAATGTTCAAATTTCATCTCGCTTTTGAAACTGTTATATACCGCATGTCTCTAAGTGCAATCAGCAGTGATTATTCAGGAGATCCATTCCTGGTAAAAACATGGCAGGAAGCAAGGTTGTCTCTGCACCCATGCCCTTTAGGGTTTTCACTGCAAAACAATTCTTCATCTCACTGATGGAAAACTTCCTTTGGGTGTTTGGAAGTGCAGAGGAAACATTTTAACCTTAATAAGTGGGTGAAAAGATGTGCTGTTAGACACATCTTCTGAAAGATTGGTGACTTTTGTTGATTTTTTGAGTGTTTCCTTAGATTTATTGGTTCACTTTTAGTATATTATTGTAGTTTTTTTTTAATGAATTTATTGTACAACAGCATTTAATAGCATAACTGTAAAATTATTAGTTTTTACTACTCTTAAGAATGGTGCTGAAAACTCATCATAACAGATTGGTGTATAAAGCTAAGGAGAACAACTGTTGCAATGAGCAAAAGCGTTGCAGAAATAATTTATCCAAGGATAATCTGACATTGGAAATATTCCAATTAAAAGAAATTAATAAATCAACCAGAAAATCAGAAGAAGTGGAAAAATGTTTAAGGAAACTTAGGATAAGAAAAAATGGATCAGAACAAGAAGAAACAGAAAAGCAATGAACTTGGTAATCATAATATTAATAACAACAGGGTAAGTCAATTAAAATCTAAGATAAAAGAGGTGATATGGTATGGTGATTTTTGCTTGCCGAGGGAGTCACTACTTCTATAGTCCTGGTAAAAACATGGCATGAAGCAAGGTTGTCTCTGCACCCATGCCCTTTATGGTTTTCATTGCAACAATTCTTCATCTTCACTGATGAAGAATTAAAGATATCACAAATGTAACTGAAAAGCAGAAAAGTAAGATGGTAGTTCTGGTAGGAACTAATAATTTAAGTAGCAACAAATATAATAGGAGAGAGGATAAGGAAGGTCTGTTGGAAGAAGCCAGAAAGAAATGAGGAGTAAAAAATGTAGGTTTGCTACAACATTATTAAGCAAGAGACCCAAAAGAAGAAGATGTGGAAAGAATATTGTGAGAATAAGAGTGAGAAGAGATATGAAATTTAAGTTGGTCAGAAATCGCATGCAGAAATAGACAAACAAGATATACCCTGCAAGAAGCAGCATAAGTTTACTAAAGGAAGCTCATGTTTTAATAATTTTATCATATTTAAAACACTTTTATGGATGAGTTGAATAAGTTGAGTCTTCTGTCAGTTAGACAGGTCTGACCCAAGCATCCCAGAGAATGGTAGCAATAAATCAAAGCGTAAAACTTATAAGTCAACAATTCTGAGCTAATCTTAATGATTTAACATTTACTTAGTCTCAATGTTTTCAAACAGTATTTTTTTATAGTAATTTTGGTTTCAATCTTCATGTTCAGCCATTATTCAGCTGCTCTTCACTGAATTGTTTCTTCTATCCTGAATCCTGAAATAAAGATACCAGAAGACTGCCAAATGGAACGCCTCTTATAAGAAGTGTATGAATTTTAAGAAATATTTGTACTTTCATTATAATAACTGATTATCTGAATTCCCGATAAGATCTTATACATGGAAAGCAATAATTCAACAATAGCTTAAAAATAATGCTTACCTTTGTTAATTTCGTTCTTATTTGTTTTCCAGGAACTTGAAGAATATAATGAAATGGTTGGAGGAGCACCTAAAAAAAATAATAGTGATAAAATAATAACACTTTTTATTTTATTTTATTTTTAAAGAATGGCATGCAATCCAATATAATACATCTAGAAAGTAAAATCAATTAATGGGAACTTATAAAAACTGACTGCTCCCCATATGTTGCATGTCTCTTTACAATCATGTTTGCTATTATTTTATTTTTTTTAAGGATGTTTATGTAAAGCATCAAAATATATACTGGCAATATTTGGGAATTTTTGCCATAAAAAAAAAAAAAAAAAATCCCCCCTCATTATGATTAATCATTCTATGCACTTTTTATTATCCATACTTGCAATGATGATTTTTCTGATAAACTTTTTACATGTCCCCACTTCCATGAAATATATGAATAATATTTACAAAGCATTTGTGACAAGACTAAACATAACAATGACAATACAACTGTTATCTCATGGTAACAGTTACAAACTGCTGATTATTTTAATATCAAACTGAATATGTGATGGACATGTTATATTATTGTACTATTAACTGGTCTTCACATTCTTCAGGTGACCAGGATGAGGTCTAACCAGTCATACCAGAAAAGTGTAGAAAACAAAAAATGGTACTAAGCATGAAACTCTTCCATAAAGAGTTACATGCTCTTTGTGGAACCATACTGTGCTATTAATTGGTATTCATATACTTACAATAAATTGCTGGATGAGCAAGGCTAGATGAGCAAAAGATCAAAAGAGCCTTTTATTAAAATGAAGCCAGAAGTGTACAATTACAAGATACTAGTGGCAGTCATGTTCAGTCAGACATGACTAACAATAAGCCTTGGTGAATGCCTGCCACAAGCTGGCTTTCCTCGATTCAAATCATATACTTAGAAGTTTGAAGAATATTTTTGTGAAGAAAAATAGGATATCAAAAATGGGCTGAAAAACTGTGAAGCATAGACAACCACAATCTTTAAAAACTATACCTCAAAAAAAAAAAAAAAAGATTGGTCATACAACAATTCATCACAGAGAAGTGAATATTCAACAATACCATAATGATGTAATGCAAACACGAAACATTCAGTTCCGGAAAGATAAATTAATCAGCTAGTAACAGTAAAAGATAATGGTTTTGTTAATTACTAATACATTGTTCAGTAACAAATGCTGTGCCAACAGTACTCTCAAGTTTTCTTGGAAGTGGGAAAAGAAAAAAATATATATATTAACTAGCTACAAGAAGAATTTTTCTTGTATGCTTTTCATAAATAAAATATATAAAAAAAATATTCGTAACTGATTACTGTATTTGAGTAAAAATACAAACTTAATCTGAATTTATTTTACCTAAAGTTGAAGTGGTTAAAACACTGCACTGGTTCAAATAGATACAGATTGCACTAACAACAAAGCAATGTTGTGGCATGCAAAAAATTATTTCCTTTTCTTCATAAAATCCTGAAGCCAATAAAACATTCTCAAATTCCCAAGTGTACATGGTATATCACTAAAGAGGAGACTTATGGGGATTTCACATTTGCCCTTTATTATTGTGCTACACTTACTGAATATTCTCTGCCAACAATGTAGAGAACAGTTGTTTCCCTAATCTTTCCTCTCTCTCATTCTGTTTGTGACCATACCACCTGAGATTAGCTGAGCTAACACATTACTGATTCTCGTAGAAAGGCTTATACGTTGGTTATGCATTATTAAAACACTTAAGGAATAGAACAACGTAGTTAAGAATATAAATTAAATTAAACTTTAATAAATATTTTCCGATATTTCGGCAATGTCACATTGCCATTTTCTAAAGGAACTTACAAAAAAGTTACGTGCACGTAGGCACTACAACACAGAAACTGGGAATGAAGAGATGAAGCTATTGTTCTCCTAACAGTCCTGATGGTGCCCTCTAGCGGGCTAAGTAGATGTCCTTGGCCGTTGGGCTGAAGGTCTGCAGATGTAGGCCTCCCAAATTTGGGGCAGTCGCATACACCCAAATTTGTTGAGGTTTGGAGAATTTCTTAGGGCTGAGGCTGATTCCATAAAGAGTCTTTCAAATTTGTATTTGCTACGGTGTATCACTGTAGCTTTCTTCCACCGTATTCTGTGGCGTGTATCCAGAGCATGGTCCGCAAGCCCAGAATGACTGTATTTCTGAAAACGGATGTAGTCCTTGTGTTCCGAAATTCTGATATTCGCTGTCCTGCCTGTTTGGCCAAAGTAAGACAGTTTACAACTGCAAGGGACCTGGTAAACACCAGGTAGGTCTAGGGGAAGTGGTTGGTCTTTAGTGGAGCGGATAAGGGATGCCATTTTTCTGTAAGGTTTGTAACAGGAGGTCAGGTCATGTTTTTTTAAGATTTTGGTAATCTTTTCCGAGGTGCCTCGGATGTAGGGAATGGTGATGGATTTAGAGTAATCCTTGTTGTAGGGGGGGGGATCTGTGGTTTGTAGGTTCTAATATTTTTTGGATTTTTTTTTTTTTTGGGGGGGGGGGGTAGCCATTGGCTGAGAAAGTGTTGAGGGTGTGATTTAGTTCAGTGTTTAAGGCCAAGTCGTTTGAACAGATTAGTTTAGCCCTGTTGTATAGTGTTTTCACTACTCCATATTGTTGTGAGGGGGGGGGGGGGGATTGTTGGTGAATGTATCTGCCTGTATGGGTGGGTTTTCTGTAAACTGAGAAATAATGGATCCTTGCCATCTAGGTTATAAAAAAAAAAATTAAAAAAAATCAAAAATCAAAAATCAAAGTTTTGAAATAGTAGTCCAAATGATAAAAAATAAAAGTAATAAATATTAATTTGGTCTTAGGATGACTGTCTCCCAAATCTTTGGTAGATTTATACAGCCATACTTGTTAAAGTTTGGGGTATGTTTCAAGGCTTCTGTTGATTCCAGGAACAACCTCTCTGACTTATAGAAGCTTCTGTGCATTACTTTTGTTTCTTTTCAATTTATCCTGTGTGTAGGGGGGTATCCAAAGCATGGTCTGCCAGACCCGACTTACCATAGCGAAAGTGTCGGATGTATTTTTTGTGTTCACTGAGGCGGATGTCCACATTTCTTCCTGTCTGTCCGTAGTAGGCTTGATGGCAAGAACAGGGCACTTCATAGACACCAGGATGTGATAAAGGAGTGCATTTGTCCTTAGGTGAACGGATGAGAGTTGCTAATTTTTTATAAGGTTTAAATACTGTGCGTAATTGGTGTTTGTTAAGCACCCTAGATATCTTTTCAGATGTGCCTTTAATGTATGGGGGATGGTGATTGTTTTGTTGTAGTCTTCTGTGGTAGATAGAGGGGATTTATGGGTAGCATTTAGTATGTTATCTATTTTACGGGGATTATAACCATTGTTTAAGAAGGTTTGACGTAGGTGAGAAAGTTCAGCAGTGAGAGCAATGTCATTGGAACAGATTGCTCTAGCTCTATGGGTTAGTGTTTTTAAGATTCCATATTGTTGAGAAGGGTGTGGTGGTGTGATTGTTTGTGTAAGTATCTCCCTGTATGTGTGGGTTTTCTGTAAACAGAAAATGATAAGGAACCTTCTGGAAGACGTGTGATCAGTGTGTCCAAGAAAGGCAGGCAGTCATTGGCTTCTAGTTCCATTGTAAAGTGGATTTTAGGATGCTGGCTATTTAGATGCACTGAAAATGTATTCAATGTGTCTGGGCCATGTGGCCAAATGGCAACCACATCATCAACATAGCGTAGCCAGAGGCTAGGTTTGAGAGTGGCTGTGTTGATAGCTAATTTTTCCAGATGTTCTATGTAGAAGTTGGCTAATGGGGGAGAAAGAGGTGAACCCATAGCTATTCCATCTAACTGTTTGTATATTTTCCCTTTCGATGTAAAATAACCTGCCTGTACTGTGAATTTAAATAGCTGGTATATATCTGGGGGAAATTGTGAATTTAGCAAGTTAAGTGTTTCAATCAGTGGTACATTAGTGAATAATGAGGTGATATCAAAACCAGTTTTAACTTATGGATCTGAGAGCTGGGTCAGAAGTAAAACACTTGACCAAAGACTAGAGACCACAGATATGAGAATCCTAAGAAAGATTAGAGGCGTGAACAGATGGCATCAATGGCAATATCATAGTAAAAACGAGGATATTAGGAATGAATTTGACATTGTCAGCATCGAGGAATGCATTAGCAGAGCTAATCACAGAATGGGTGAGGAAAGATTGGCAAAGCAAGTGTTCTCTGCCAGGTTGGCAGGAAAACCACCCAGAGAAAGACCAAGATATAGGTGGATTGATAGGGTACAAAGTGCCTTAGACGATAGAAATATAAGATCTGATAATATTGGAGTCTTGACAAGTAACAGACTGATTTGGAGGAAAATTGTAGATAGGAATTAGTAATGATGTAATTTTTTTCATGTAGTACTATCATATCCTGTACATCCCTTGAGGGTACATAGCAGGAATTTGATGATGATGACATCATTACTAACTTCCTGTCTACAATTTTCTTCCAGATCAGCCTGTTACTTGTCAATACTCCAATATTAACAGATCTTATATTTCTGTCGTCTAAGGCACTTTGTACCCTATCAATCCACCTATATCTTGGTCTTTCTCTGGGTGGTTTTCCTGCCAACCTGGCAGAGAACACTTGCTTTGCCAATCTTTCCTCACCCATTCTGTGATTAGCTCTGCTAATGCATTCCTCGATGCTGACAATGTCAAATTCATTCCTAATATCCTCGTTTTTACTATGATATTGCCATTGATGCCATCTGTTCATGCCTCGAATATTTCTTAGGATTCTCATATCTGTGGTCTCTAGTCTTTGGTCAAGTGTTTTACTTCTGACCCAGCTCTCAGATCCATAAGTTAAACTTGGTTGGAACACTATCTTGTATACAGCTAATTTAGTGTTCCGACTTATTTCTCTCTTATTCCATATCAATTTATTCAAATGACTTCCCACTATACCAACTTTATTGATTCTGTTGTTTATTTCCATATTTAATTTACCATCTTCACTAATATTGTGCCTAAGTAACTGAAATGTTTTACCTGTTCCACAGGTTCTCCATTCACAATGCAGTTGAAATTTTCAACGATTCTGCCTATTTTCATTGTCTTTGTATTGCTGACCTTCATACCATTCTATTACAACAGTTATTCAATTTAGTCAAGGAATCTTGCAGACTCATAACGGATTTACTGATAAGTATAACATCATCCACATAAAGCAAACAGCTAACATTAACATCTCCAATTTTGATATCATGTTTAATACCACTTTCCTTCATAATGTGATACATATAGATAATGAATAACAGAGGGGATAATGTACATCCTTGTCTCACACCAGATTTAACATTAAACCATCTTCGTGTACTTCCATCTATTCTAACTGCTAACTTACAATTCAAATAAAGACTTAGTATTGCTTGATATAATACCCCACTGACATCATATAACTGTAGCATATTGAATATCTTCTCTCTTGGCACCTTGTCTTATGCCTTTTCCAAATCGACAAAACTAAAATACAGATCTTTGTCATATTCCCATGCTTTCTCGACTATTTGTCGTAAAGTGAAGATCTGATCCTTACAGCCTCTATTTGGCCTGAATCCAGCTTGTTCTTCACCAAGCTTTTCTTCTACAATTCCTCTCAACCGTTTCTCAAGTATATTTGTATATATCTTACCAGAAATACTGAGTAGGGAAATACCTCTGTAATTCTCACATTCAGTTTTATTTCCCTTTTTATATATGGGTACTATGAGAGCTCTACTCCAATCATCCAGACTTTGTTCCTCTATCCAGGACTTCTGAACTTTGCAGTGCAGCGACTGCAAACTTTTATACCACCATACTTCAGCATTTCTAGTCAAATATCATCTACTCCTGCTGCCTTTCCACATTTTAAGCCTTTGATGGCTTTTTCTACTTCAAGTATGGATATGTATTCCTGACTGTATGTCTGTTGGGTGTTTTTTTATAACTGCGATATCACTGCTTGTTTCATTTAGTAATTTCTCAAAGTAATTAATCCATACTTCAAGGATATCCTTTTGTCCTGTCTTCATGTCACCTTTATCATCTCTAACTCCTTTTACAGTACTCTTTCCTTCATTTCTAAGCTTCTTCAACAACCTCCAAAATATTTTGTCACCTTCTTGATATTTATTTTCTATGTTCTTGCCAAAGTTCTCCCATGACTTTTGTTTAGCTAGTTTTACACAGTGTTTAGCTTTCTTACATTTGTCTCTGTATTCTCTAAGAGCACAAGCTGCTTATTTACCAGGAACTTTTGATATGCTTTCTTCTTTTCCTTCACTGCCTCTTTAACTTCCTGTGTCCACCATGGAGTTCTGATTTTTCTATCCTTGCAGACAACCTCACCAATGCCTCTCTGGCTAAATCAATCAGTGTTTTCTTCAGGGCTTGCCACTGAATCTCCAAGGTTTGGTTCCTGCTCTGAAACCCTTTCAGTTTTTCATGAATAATCTTTGTGTATTTTAAGTCTACAGTTCACATCTGAGAGGTGTCAACTTTAATTCGCTTTAAATCTTTCTTACGTGTTAATCTTTTCAATATGAAATTCAATTTTATCCTGCTCAAGACTAAATAGTGATCACTTCCAATTTCAAATCCTTTGTACACTCTCGTGACCTGCACAAGGGAGAAAACATCACTATCAACAATAACATAGTCAATGAGACTTTTCTTATTTCTTTCTTCTTCTCTCCATGTGAATTTTTGCACATTGTTATGTTGGAACATTGTGTTAATAATAACCATTCCATGTCCTGAGCAGAAATCCAACAAATATTTGCCATTATTATTAGCTTTGCTCTTTTTTCCAAATTTTTCCAATATATTTTTGTATGTCTGACAATCATTTCCTACTCTGCTATTTAGATCCCCAACAAGGCCCAACTTTTCCTTTTTCATTGTGTTAGATGCTTTCTCTAAATCCTCAAAAAATTACTCCACTTCTACCTTAGTAGAACCTTCTGATGGACCATAGGCACAAATAAGTCTCATTGTCCACATCCATGCCCACAGTGGGATTCAAACCCACTGTGGGCATATGCTCAACCAACTAGGCTGGTTGAGCCTAGTTGGTTGAGTGGTTAACATTTTTACACATAGCTGTTTGTAATGATCACCTGAAGGTGGTGGCAGCTCTGCTGAACTCTTTCCTCATGTCCCAAACTTCCAAAAATTCACTGAATCATTACTAAGTGACCATATGCTGATAATGATATATGCAGGAAATAATTCTTATATTTTCATGATTTTAACTTAAAATTTATACAAAATTTTTGCAAATTATTTCATAAACATTCATTTCTGTTTAAGAGGTATATTACAAGATTGTTCATAAAACTTGAGTCATCAATATCTAATTTTAAAAAGACCCTAAAATCAAATATTTGCTGCTATTGTTATAAATATTATTATGATTCAGGATCTCTATGATATCACAAGACTGATATCTAGAGAGATTCATCTTAGAAACATAAAGCCTATCATACCATGTATTCATGAATATATATATTAGTGATTCAAATAATGTTGATCCTCAAAAATTCTTTAAGATGTCAAGTATCCTAACATCTGGTACATTTCCTTGAGAGCACATAGCAAAATATGATGGAGAGCAAAATACTAAGTTTAATAATAAATATGTTTTGACAAATTCATTACAGGATGGATGTTCTTTTAAAGATTACATACTTGCTTGTAATGATCAGCTAAAGGTGGCGGTTAAAATTCTTTAAGCTGTCATTGTGAATATAAGAGAAAGATTAATTAATATGCTTATAATTAGTATCATTAAGCTAGCTTACTTTATCTTCTGGTGAACAGAAAGGAATGGCTTCTCCATTCATGCTGGTTTCATTTATATTATTTTCACAGAACATAGCCAATACAGTAGTCTTCAGTGTAACATTACCTTTAGAAAAATACTTCACTTTAATCAAGATAATAAAAAAAAAACAATTTTTAAAAAAATTAATGCAATTATTAATTTATGAAATACTTAAATTCTTAGAAGTTTGTTCAAGTATATTACAATTTATCCCTCAATGCACTTTGGTTCTGTCCAATCACAAACTACACTTTTGCCTGCATTTTTCTTCCAAACTTCAATGATTTTTTTTTTTTTTTAATATATTTTTCACATAATCCAGAAAGACTATTTTCAAGCCACTTCAGAACCCCAGTACATGGAGCACAATCTCACATCATGCTGATGAAATTCATCTCTCACATAAAGACATTTACAACCATCCATGCCCACAGTGGGATTCCAACCTACAACTTACTGGTAAGAATGGAGACACTATCCATTCAGTCAACCAGGCTGGCAAATTACTTATATATTGAACCTAAATGAGTTTCATTCATTTAGGTTTTAACCGTATAATTATAAGAAAATTCATTTAATTAGACTTGTGATATTTTGCTTGATTTCAAACCAGCATCTTTACATTATTTCATTAAGAATTAAAGGTAATTAATCATTAAAAAATAATTTAATATTTATTGCGTGTTAATAGTGAATCTCAAGACATGTTAGGGCATTCATTACAGTAAATACATGAGTGGAGGTTGTTCCAAAGGGGAGAGATGGAGAACTAACAAAAACAAAATTTGTTCTACAAGTTTGAAATTGAACTACAGAGATGGTAATCTGCTGCATGTATCTAAGCAGATTGGATGAGGAAATTACCAATGTCAATTCTGATGAACAGTGATATGACAACAGCTGGAGGAATTACATGTAGCAAAAATTGAAGGCCCATGCAAAAGATAGCAGACTGAACTGGTGAGAGAAGTTGATCCAGGTTCTCTCTTCTGTACAGCATCAAGAATTTCTAGAGCACTCGTTCAGTACTATCACCTCAAATGCAAGAGCAGTATTCATTGGCTGGATACATTGGGCCACCGGTACCATAAAAGAGGCTCTTTTATATTTATAACAACTTCTTTTATAACAACAATATTTATGTTTACAAAACTTTCATAGTTGCTACAGTCGGCTTTGAAATAATACTGGATCTAATGTCCAGTTAATTTTTATAATTTTTGCATCGCCGAACTGAAGCCTTTTGGCTCTTTATTTTAGTAAATATATATTTTTTAATTATACAAAAAAACAAATTAAAATTGAATAAATAAGTAAAAATTATTGAAATAAAATGGATACGTTAAAAAAAAGAAACAAATAGTGGCAGAATGTTCATTCCACGAACATTCTGCCGCTACAAATTATTGTAGTGGCAGAATGACAAGTAATAAAAGAGGGGTGAAATGAACAACAATATAGCTTTATTGCTTCCACCTTCCCTTACTGTTTTTCGACCACATTTCCTGTTGCTTATTGATTTTTATTATTGGAGATTTTCCTCCTTCAACCAAGGATCAATATATCTTCAGAAGTGCCAAGTGATACTTGGACAAAGTGTGTCGTGACTTAACCCCAGTATTTATATATTTTTTGGAAACGTTTTTTAATAATGGAAAAGTGGCTTAAAACTAGGACTTTGAAAAGAAGAGCAAATGAAACAGGTGATGCTGACCCTAATTGTGATACATGTGTTGTAACTGCGAGTAAATCTGATACTATTAAAGTAGAAGAAACAAGCAGTTCAAATAAAAAATACAGTAGGAAATATAACAGTTCATGTTTGGAATTCGGGTTTACTTGGTGTGGAGATGAAAGTGAACAGAAACCTCAACGTGTTCTGTGTTATGAAGTGTTGTCGAACGAATGCATGAAACCTTCGAAACTCTGATGACATTTAGAAACTAAATATTATGATGTGAAAAATAAGGCAATTGAATTTTTTCAGCGATGCTTAGAAACATTAAATCATGGGAAAGATATAGTTTTGGCCATGGGTTCAATTAATAGCAAGACACTGAAAGCATCCTATCTCTTAAGTTTGTGAAAACAGGGAAACCTCATTCTATCGGGGAAAATTTTCTACTTCCAACTATAAAAGATGTGGTAAAAACTATGTTTGGCAACAAGTTACTAAAAGATGTTGATTTGATTCCTCTTTCAAATGACACTCTCGGTCGTAGAATTAATGATATGGCAGGTAGTGTAGAATCTCAGTTAATCGAGAGAGTTAAGAAGAGCCCTTAATATGCATTACAAATAGAGCAAGACTACTGATGTTACAAATGATGTGCAGTTAATATGCTATGCAAAATATGTCGATGATACCAACATTCATGACAATATTTGGTTTGTAGAACTTTGTCATCTCAAACAACTGGAGAAGAAATATTTCACACACTCAATAATTACATAATACACAAAGGGATCCAGTAGGAAAATGTAAGGGCTTCTGTTTGGGTGAAGCTTGAGCCCTTATAGGCAGGCATAGTGGGGGTTGTTTCTAAGGTCAAGGAAGTAGTTTTGGATATGAATTGGGCACATTGTTTCATACATAGGGAAGTGTTAGCCTCCAAAGGAATGCCACCAGAATTTAAAACTGTGCCATACAACACTGTAAAGATAGTTAATTTTATTAAGGCTCGACTGTTAAATAACAGGTTGTTTTCAGTACTCTCCAATGAAGTGGGCAGTGAATATACAACTTCTGCTTCATTCTGAAATTCACTGGCTTTCCAGGGGCAAAGTTATAATAACGTTATTTCAATTAAGGCATGAAGTTTTATTGTCTGTAAATGAATGTAATTCTGATATTGCATCACTCCTTGTTGATGAAGCATGGTTATCAATTTCAGACATTTTTTCAAAATTAAACAAACTAAATCTCTTCCTTTAGGGAAATTCTTCAACTGTTCTTCATGCCTATGATAAAATAAAGGCATTCGAGAAAAAACTATTGTTATGGATTAGTTATGTACAAAACAGACCATTTGCATCTTTTCCAACATTGGAATCCTCTTTGGTGGAAAATGATATTTTTGTTGATTCTGAGTTTCTGAAAAAGGGTTTTTGACCACCTCAAAACTCTGAAACAGAATTTTTAAACATATTTTCCAAATAACTTTTATAAGAAATTTCTGTGGGTTCGCAATACGTTTCAGACTTAGTCACGAGAACGACCTTTCATTATCACAAAAAACAGTTGGCTTAAAATGCAATTCCATGATCTTGGTTTGGCTCAATTCTGGATCTCCCCTTCAGTGAGAAATGAATTTCCCGAATTATCTGAAGCAGCAATGAAAATCGTCACATGCAGTTTTCTACAACCTATCTTTGTGAGAAAGGATTTTCATTGCTCCTTCCAATAAAAGCAAAATACAGAAATCATCTTAGCGTGTGTGTGCCAATCTTCGACTGAAGTTGACCAATAGTGAGCCATATATCCAGCAACTCTGCGAGGGCTGAGAAGCTCAACTATCTCATTAAAAGTAAGTAGTAACATAATTATATCATATTATTTATTTGTTTAATAAAAATGAAAACTTTTTTTAAGGATTATACACTTTTAATAGTTTACTTCCAATTTAATTATGTTTCCATATGTATTCAAAACATGCTTTTAGAGTTATTATTATTGTTCCGGGCAACTTCAAGGAGTCGACAGACTCATCGAGGGAGGCCCTAACATCATGTCAAGAACAACTATTCGACATTGACACAGTATCTATCATACCTTGCCTTGAACTCATTTACGGTCGTAGCACC
The DNA here is from genome assembly GCF_054136105.1 of Typopeltis vanoorti. Lineage (NCBI taxonomy): Eukaryota > Metazoa > Arthropoda > Arachnida > Uropygi > Thelyphonidae > Typopeltis > Typopeltis vanoorti. Next base: position 28,751,940 of record NC_143555.1, on the reverse strand, counting down.
CACAACAGACTCTGGAAGATTATTCCACTCATTCACCACTCTCCAAGTAAAAACCCTAGCTCTAACACCCTTGTCAACCACGTTCTTGCCCAGCTTCCATGCATGGCCCCTAGTCCTCCCACCACCAGTCATATTTTCAAAAATATCTTCTGGATCAATCTTATAGAAACCCTTCAGTAATTTGAATGTCTCAATCATATCACCCCTCCTTCACCTATCGTCCAATCTCTGCAACCCACAAATCTTCAACCTATTCTCATGAGGTTCATTCCACAGACCTGCTATCATCTTGGTCACTCGTCTCTGGATCCTCTCCACTTCCTCCCCATCACGAAGAAACCCTGGTGCCCATAACTGGGCACAGTAGTCCAGATGGGGTCTTATCAAGGCTCGATACAGAGGAACAAAAACTTGTTTGTCTCTGCATGTTAAAGTATTTTTCAGAAGCCAAGTGATTTGATGAGCTGATTTAGTCACTTTTGCAATTTTGTTATAAATGGCACAGTTTTTCCCAAATGCTAGAAAACCCCGTTTTTTTAAAAAAATTACATAACTTAGTAGTTCGTAGAATTGTTTTAAGCATTTTACTGGTCCTTGGGCTTAGAAAGGCTGAGAAACACTGTTCTATGTAGATACTGACAGTTCTTTTCATCTGTCCAAAGTATTTAAGTTTCAGGAAAAATGGATACAGCAGATCTCAGGATGATCCAGATGATGGAGAAGAACTTGAGGTGAGCAGATAAGGATAGCTATTTTTTTGGTAAGGGCTAAAGGAGGTCTGCTTGCTGTACTTTTTGAAGAGTGCATACAATTTTTATGGTGAAAACTGCATCCGTTTTCTGATCAAAATTCTTCCATTCTTCCAGTTGTAGAAGATGAAAAAAAATATATATTTTTTTTTATTCTACATTTCTGGGGAGAGGGGGTAGAAGGTTGTGTGGATGGATACAGAACTCTGTTGATTTTGTTAAAGGGTAGTCACCAGCTAAAAATGTGTCCTAAATGAAATTCATTTCAATAGAGAAGCTAATGTGATCCAACAGATGGTCATAGCTCTGTTTGCTAAGGTTTTGATAACATCTTACTACTGGGAAGGGGTGTGGTGGTGGATGTACCTTCCAGTGTGGGTGAGTTTCTGTAGACTGAGAAGTATGAGGATTCAATTGGTATGTGAGTAACTAGAATGACAAAGAAAGGCAGACAGTTATTGTTTTTATTTTCAATGATGAAATGGATCCTCAGATGATGGCTGTGGAAGTGTGCCAGAAATGTTTCTAATGTATCCCCCACTGTCAGGCCAAATAGAAAACACATTAACATAGCATAGCTATGTTAATGTGTTTAACATAGCTATAACTATATTGTGGATTTGAGGGAAGCAGAATTTAGGACCATGTTTTCAAAATGGTCCATATAATGATTGGCAAGGGGCACAGCCTGCCCCCTTGGCCAATAGCTGCACCTTCAATCTGCTTATAGTTTTTTCCTTTCCAGGTAAAATAGCCAGCATGCATAGCGAAGGTGAATAAAATAAAGTTTGTGTCTGAGAAGACTGAATGAGTTCTGAGGTTTCTTTTAGGGGTATATTAATGAACAGAGGGGGGGGGGACACTGAAATTGATCATGATGTCAGTGTTGCTGAGGATCATATCTGACTAACAAGATTTGAAATGTCCAGAGTTTTCTTTTCTTTTTTAATAAGGGAAGAAGACTATTGGATGGTCACCTCCATGAAGTCCTAAGACTCATCATGGGATACCCAGACCATCAACATATAATCTATTATACCCAGGGACATTCCGTGTGGGTTTGCGCCACCTGGGTGCAAAACTTTTGTGTTCCCCCTTCCATTAAAAATTAAAAGATCCTGAAATACAATGAAAGTGTTAGATTATACCTACCCCTCAAATTGTGCTGCCCAGGTTCACTGTACCCCAACACGGAACAGGCCTGTTATACCTCTCCTTGAATCCATTAACAGACAAAGCACTCACAACTCAGGCAACCAATTCCATTTATTCACCACTCTCCAAGTGAAAAATCTAGTCCTCACGCCCTTGCTAACCATGCTATTACCCAACTTCTGGGGATGACCTCTTGCACTGCCTCCTCTGGCTGAGTGCTGAAACATTTCCCCTGCATCAATTAGATGAGGGAAAGGCATATACTGCAATTTTCTTAGACTTAGCGAAGGCATTTGACAGGGTGCCACATAATAAGCTGATATTTAAGTTGCAGCACATGGGTCTGGATGTCAGATTGGTCAACTGGATTCAGTATTGGCTGTCTGATAGGTATCAGAGAGTTGTGTATGGTGGAGCAGTTACCAGGAGGCAGAGGGTTACAAGTGGGGTCCCACAGGGCTCAGTACTAGGACCTATATTGTTTAACCTTTATATCAATGACATAGCCAGTGGATTGCAGGGGGATATTCAGTTGTTTGCAGATGATGCGAAGCTGGGAAGGATTATTAGTAATAGTGCAGATGTGGTAGCTCTGCAAGAGGATTTAAATAAGCTAGATAGATGGGCAAATGAATGGGGGTGTCAGTTTAATGCAGCAAAATGTAAGGTCTTGAGGTTTGGGAAACATCGATGGGATGCTGCATACTCTATTGGAGGAGTTATACTGGAGGAAGTAGGGGAGACAAGAGATCTGGGGTGGATGATTGATAGAAACCTGAAGTTTAGGGGACATAGTGCAAAGGTGGTGAAGGTAACACAGAGGATTGCTGCTATTATGAGAAGGACACTGACCTGCAGAGATAAGAGGGTTATCATTCCGTTGTATAAGTCTCTGATCAGACCACACTTGGACTATTGTTCTCAGATTTGGTCCCCAGGATTTGAAGGGGATAAATTAACTGTGGAAAGGATACAAAGACGGATGACAAAGATGGTTTCAGGACTGTACAAGGATAGTTATGAGGATCGGCTGAGAGAATGTGGACTGCAGAGTTTGGTGGATAGAAGAAGGAGAAGTGATATGATTGAGACTTTTAAACTGTTGAGAGGTGGTTACAGGGTTGACACTGGGGAGTTCTTTCACTTGGTTGAACAGTGGGAAGGAGTGATGACAAGAGGCCATCCCTGGAAGTTACGAAAGGAAACTGTGAGCAAGAGGGTATGGAGTGGTTTCTTTGTGTGGAGGGTGGTGGAGCCGTGGAATGCATTGCCTGATGGAGTGGTGGGAGCGAGGACGGTCAGTGAGTTTAAAGAGTGGTATGATAGACTTTGTGTTTCTCAGGAGGGGGACCTCCCCTCGATGAGTCTTGACAGACTTTATGTCTTAGGAAGGACCTCCCTCGACGAGTCTTTTGACTCCTTGGAGGCCTGAATAATAATAATAATCAATTGTATAAAAGCCTTTAAGTAATATGGAAGCTATTAGTAGCCTTTAAGTAACTTAAATGTTTCTATCATATTGCTCCTTTTTTGGCTATCAATCAACTTTTGCAATGCACAAACCCTGAATCTATTCTCAAGGGGCATTCTATGGACCATCCACCATCTTGGTCACTAGCCCTGGTTCCTCTACAACACTTCATCACCAAGAAACCCAGGTGACTAGACATGAGGACAGTAAGCCAGAAGTGGTCATATCAAGCTTTATAATGAGGAATGAAACTCCTTTATCTCTGCAGTGTTTTCTTCAATAGTCAAGTAATCCTGTGAGCTACCCTGGCTAGTTTAACAATATGTCCACTAAACTTCAACTCTATCTATGATAGAGTTGAAAAAACTTTATACTTTTCCACATTAAAATTACATCCATTATGTTTTTCCCCATATAATGTGAGCCTATTTAAAATCATCATGCAAGCTCTCTACATCACCTTGATTAACTACAACACAAAAAAAAAACAGTACTGAGCTTCGACCCCCCCCTTCAGTACATGTGCAATGAGATATGTTGTTCAACTGAATGCACATTAATTCAATAGCACATGTAGAGTCTATGCCATTACATTTAGCTATAGTAATGGTGTTAATGTTGGAAGAAACAACGTTTATTGTTGAGCATTATTTTCATTCATATGGAGTTGGTAGAACAAATAGTCCAAGCTTACGACACATTTGTGAGCAGTTATTAAAGGTTGGTCAATTGGTAGAGCATCTGCTACTAATGGCTCACGCAAAAAGTTAAGCAAGCCTGAGTGCGGGTAGTAGTTGGAAGGGTTCAATCGTTCGATGCTGTTGGCACACTCTCCCTCGATGAGTCTTCGGTCTCCCTGGAGGTGTCACATAATAATAATAATAATAAAAGTGAATTTTAGTGATTCAGTATAATTTTTTGAATTGGTGAATTTTTACTGTCAGCCTATTTGAAATCATTCTGTAAGCTCTCTTCATCGCTTTGATTAATTATGGAAGTGCACAAAAAAAAATGGTATTGAGCTTCGACCCCCCCCCCCCTTTAAGCAGTAAAACTTGGGATACTGAGGCAGTTACTACAGAGAATCCTTAAGGAGTTGGGTGACTTTTCGTACGTCATTCAGGTGGGTCAGTGTTTAACTGCAACAGATTATGCTGAATGTGCTGGCCAATGTCTATGAAATCTGCCCTTCCTCTATAACGTATGGTTCTCTGACTAAGCTCATTTCCATCTAAGCAATCATGTAAACAGAGAAATCTACAGGTTTTTTAGTTTCTGGAGACCTAAATTTGTCCAAGAGAAACCTCTTCGCAGTCAGAAGGTCACTGCATTGTGTGCAGTTTCTCACCATGGCATAATTGAGTCCTACTTCACTGAAGAGGGTAGTGTAATCGTGACCTTGAATAGCGAATGCTACATTGAGAATGTGTTGGTTCCGTTCATCCAGGATTTGCATAGGATGTGTCATGCAAAAAAAAACATTAGATTTCATGCACAGGTATGTTGCAGTCAACTTACGTCCATTTGAAGATATGTCTGTGATCCCATAAGAGAATAAATAACATTGTCGGCTATACTTACAAATAAGATGTAAGCGAGTGTGAAGTAAAAAGGTTTCTGTTTAGCAACAATGCATCATGCGCAGTGGCAACAGTGCATTCAGCAGCAACTTCAGTCAGCAATTGGTACGAGTCCTCAACAGTTCCTCTGTTGATTTTGTGTTTGAGAAATAGGTTATTTGTGTGTTTATCGTTAAATATTTCGCAATATTTTGTGCAACATGGCCCCCTACATGCCCAATCAAAAAACCTAGTGAAGAATCACAGAAAAAGAGATGAGCAATTGATTTTGAAATGCAGCTGCAAGTTATAAAGCAACATGAAGCTGGTACCCGTCAATGTGATCGCATGACTTCGGATGGTCTCATTCTAATGTGATGGCTATTTTGAAAAATAAGGATAAAACTGTACAGTCTGTGAATGGATCTGCTTTCAATAATTTTGTTTGCAACTTATACTCAATGATAGTAATCATCCATCTAACTACTACCTGATTTATCCTCCTGACCTTGGGTATACAGTGTAATATTGCTTCCTACAGATACCTCTTAACTATCCCCCATGCGCTGCAAACATCATTCCCTTGCAGATCTTCATGCTATGGCACTGCTTCAAGCTGACTCTTAATGTTTATCATAATCACCTGTCTTGTAGTCCCACACATACCTCTTCTAAACTATAATTTCTATGTTTTGCTACCTCCCAAGTCAAAACCACAGGATAATTTTCCCCAATCAGAGGCAATGTACACACGTCAGTTAATGGCAGGTCTTCTGATTCTATAATAAGTTCCAACACTTCATACCCGGTGTCCCTTCCATCGCATTCTGATTCAAGTAATTATCTATAAGTCAGTGTATAAATTCCATTTCCTTCCTGCCACATGATCTTTCCTCCTGCACAGCTATGTCTCCAAAGTTGAAGTCCCTAAGACAATCAAACAGGTAAAAAAAACAAGATCTCAAAAAATACTGCATCGACTGAGAATAGAAGTTGCTATATCTCAAGTAAACAAGATCAAATTTCCTCTGCTCTCCAACTGTCGACCCCATTTCAAAAGCAGACAAGTTACTAGTTATTTAATAGAGACATGCGCATTAGACATACTATATTTTTTTGAATAACAGATTCACACACGTAAAACTAAATATAATTTATTACTCGATACATTTTGCTCAATATATCATGAGCTTCTTTCTACAACAGAAAAACTGGTAACGGCAACATTTAAATTCTGATGACAAGAAACGAGTCATATAGCATGCACAAAATATCATGTGTCTTGGTCGCAGCTATCCAGGAGGAGGAAACACTAATTCAGAGAAGTGGGAATAAGATGTATCATTAATTAGTTTAAAAATAATATATAAATAAATATTATATCTACTGTTGTTCATCTTCTACATGGATACACTTTGAAGGAAAGCAGTATTAAACCTAATATCAAGATTGGAAATGCTGATCTCAGCTCTTTACTTAATGCAGATGATGTTATACTCCTAAATAAATCCAGAACAAGTCTGCAGGACTCCCTGAACAAACTGAATAACTGTTGAAATAAATTTGGTGTCAAAATCAACATTAAAAAGTCAAAGACAATGAAAATAAGCAGAAATGATTGAAAACATCAACTGCATCCTGAATGAAGAACCTATAAAACTAGTAAAATATTTAAGCTATTTAAGAATAATTTTTAGTGAAGATGGCAAATTAAATTGGAAATAGACACCAGAATTAACAAAGCTGATATGGTAAGGAAGTCAACTGAATAAATATATATGTAATAAGAGAGACATTAGTCAAAACACTAAACTAACTATATACAAGACAGTGTTCAAACCAATTTTAACTTGTGGATCTGAGAGCTGGGTTAGAAATAAAACTCGAGCAAAAGACTGGAGACCACAGATATGAGCGTCCCAAGAAAGATTAGGGGACTGAACAGAAGACATAAATATAAGCTCTGATAATAATTAACACAATAGCTATTTGGATTATAAGATCATAGGTTTAACATATATATGTACACATCTGTCGACTAGTTTCGCTAGCAAAACTGACTAGCTCTGTCAAGACTAAATGGTGAAAAAAACTACTAAATGCAAAAACGAAGGAATGCAGTAACGGTTTACAACAAAATTGGAAAGCACTACGTGACATGGTATGAGTGAAGTGATATACTTCAGTCATTATTATAAATACACTACATAGTTTTTGGCGTACTGTAGTTCCACTAAACTTAATGAGTTAATAAGATTCTTCCATATATCCTTTAATATTACTCCTTGGTTTCTATTAAGGCTGTTACCTGTTCGTAGGACCACAGCAGCTTCTTTAAATAATCGATATCTGTAATCTTCCTCCATGTAAGGCATTGAGCTGTTATCCCAATCTATAGCGTGTTTGAAATTGAGAAGTGATGCGCCAAACCAGAGGTGTCTGTTCTGTTATGATTAATGTCTCCAACATGTTCCTTCTGTCTAATTTCTAAGCTTCTCGAAATGTATGATATTTGGCCTATGTATGATAGTCCACATGTACAAGGTATGCTGCACACATATCTGCACATTTGAAAAAAGGAACACTGTCTTTAGGGGATCTTAAAAACTGTATAGTGATAGTGGTCAGTTTAAACACAACTCTGATGTTGTAAGATTTTAAAATTTTAGCTATTTTGTTACACACTGAACCAACATAGGGTATGACAATGGTTGATACATACTGAGTTGCTAAACGTTGTTGCTGGAGGTTGTTTTTAATAGAGCATTTTATTGATTAGGTTTAAAGGATACCCATTTTGAGAAAGAGATTTGGAGACATGGGAAAGTTCTGTACATATGTCTTCTTCGTCCGTGACTATGTTGTGGGCTCTGTTTCGTAGCATATAGATGATGCTGCATTTTTGTGTATGATGATGATTTGAAGAATAATGGAGATACTGTCCAGTATCAGTGGGTTTCCTATATATAGAAAGTTTAATATCATCACTCTCTACTCTTCTGATAAGTACAGGTATCCCTTGCTTAACGCGGGATTTGATTAATGGGCCAAAATTAATTGCTGCAATCACTTGATATATATGGCAAGAGTTTTGATTAACGCACCTTTAACCCTGCAGAGCTCGCAGCTGATCTGACAGATACATGCAAAATGTTTAATATAAATATTCTTACACAAGTCTGTGTATAGCTTGGAGGTCATGAGTAGCTATGCATTCATATGTTACGAGTGATATTCCATTTGCTGTCAGCTTGATTTAACACATGTTACGTAAAGGTTTGTGATATTTGACAATAAAATTGTATCTGAGAGATACCGCGACCTCTGATGTCAGTATAGTATGGTTTAGATGTTTTTTTATTCTTTGTTCAATAATTTCTAGATTATAACTGAAATTAAATAAACCATCATGTATTACTAAAATAGAGAGCCAAATGCTTATTTATCATACATGTCCTCTAGATGTGCTTTACATTATGGAAAATACTACAGAAAGTGATCTGGAGCTTATTCCACCTTTACTATGAGTTGTCCATAAGGTTGATTATGCTTGCATCTGCCGAAACTTTTAGTTTCTATATATTTCGCACGAAACTCTTTTAGTTTCTATATTCGGCTATGAAATAATGTTGGATTCAATAGCCACTTAATTTGTACCATCATGTATTATATTTGCAGTGTTTTTTTCTTTGTTTTATTGCATTTTAGCACATACTAGTAATGAATGTATCTCAGATATACCGCGATCTACGCTGCAATTTTTACCACCGCCAGCTCTGCAGGGTTACATTTACCACGCAAAAACATGCAAGCCTCATGGCGTGAGCATAATGACGTCATTCCTCCTACGAATTATTAATGCAGTAATCGATCATCGACAAATTGTAATTTTTCCCATCGATTATTAGATTTGATTAATGCGATTTTGATATATGCGGAAACATCAAGGGATTAATTAACCGCATTAATCAAGGGATACATGTGTATCCAAAAAAGGTAATTGATGATTGCTTTCTAGCGCTAAAGTAAATTTTATTTTGTCATGAGAAGAATTGATTTTTTTTTAAGAACTCGTAAGTGTTCTACTTTTTTTCTCCAGATAATAAACACATCATCAACGTATCTCCACCAGATTGTTGGTTTTGGAGTAATGTTAGCTAAAATCTCATTTTCTAATTTCTCCATAAACAAGTCCACACGTGGTGGTGACAGGGGACTGCCCATTGCTAGTCCTTCTAATTGCTGGTATATAATGTTGTTGACTTTAAAGAAGTTAGACTTAAGACAGTGATTGAAAAGTTGTGTGATATCATTAGGAACGAGATCTTTTATAACGTCTATGACTTCCTCAACTAGTACGTTTTTAAATAAGGATACAACATCAAGGCTTGCCATCATGTCTGTCTTGGAAAGCTTAACGTTCTTAAGTTTATCTACAAAGTGTTGAGAGTTCCTTATGTAAGACTCTGTCTGATTTTACCTTGTAATCGGTTGGCGAGGTGTTTGGCATAGTAGATATGTGGGGGAGAATCTGCCATCTACTATAGGACGGAGTGGAACATCATCTTTGTGTACTTCGGGTGCACTGTAAAGGCGGGGTGTTATGGGATGCGAAGATTTTAGTTTTCTTTTTAACTCATGAGGCCAACCAGTCATGTTGCAAATCAGAAGATTGGTTTCATTATGGTTATTCATGGTTGGATCTTTATTTAATATTTTGTACATGGACCGGTCAGATAGTAACCATAACGAAACCAATCTTCTGATTTGCAACATGACTGGTTGACCTCATGAGTTAAAAAGAAAACTAAAATCTTCGCATCCCATAACACCCCAATTCTAACAACTCAAATATGCAGGTGTGTACATCATACCTTGTACATGTGGACTATCATACATAGGCAAAACTTCGAGAAGCTTAGAAATTAGACAGAAGGAACATGTCGGAGATGTTAATCATTATTATTATTACGGGTATCTCCATGGAGTCAGTAGACTCATCGCGGGAGACCCAAACTAGCAAAACAATATGTCATATCTCTTCTTGAATTCATTTACAGACGAAGAGCTCACAACTAAGTCAGGCAATGAATTCCACTCATTCACCACCCTCCAGGCAAAAAACCTTGTTCTGACACCTTTGTTAACCACACTCTTCTTTAATTTCCAGAGATGACCTCTTGTTCTTCCATCACTATCACACAGCTGAAACATTTCCCCTGCATCAATCCTATAAAAACCTTTTAGTAATTTGAATGTTTCTATCATATCCCCTCTTCTTCGCCTATCAACCAATCTCTGCAATCCACAAGCTCTCAATCTATCAATGTAGGGAGCATTTTTTATATCACTCACCAACTTGGTCACTCTTCTCTGAACCCTCTCCACAGCCTCCTCATCTCCAAGGAATCCAGGTGACCAGACCTGAGCACAGTAATCCAAATGTGGAAGTATCAATGCTTTATAAAGGGGAATAATAACCTCTTTATCTCTGGATGTCAGTGTGTTCCTCAACAACCAAGTAATCCTATGTGCAATCTTGGACACCTTAGCAATGTGTCCTCTGAACTTCATCTCCCTATCTACCAATACCCCTAAGTCCCTAGCCTCATCAATCTCTTGGAGTACCTTTCCATCGATGTAGTACACAGCTGGTAATCTTTTAATCCCAAAATGCATGACTTTACACTTTTCCACATTGAACTGACATCCATTTTCTTTTGCCCATTTTACCAGCTTATTTAAATCCTCCTGCAAACTTTCAACATCATTGATTTTTTATTGCACTACACAACTTTGCATCATCAGCAAACAACTGAATATCTCCCTTTAAGCCGTTTCCTATATCATTTATATACAAATTAAACAACATTGGCCCAAGCACAGAGCCCTGAGGCACACCACTGGTCACCTGCCTCATTCTGGACTCGGCTCCTCCATACACCACCTTATGGTATCTCTCCCTGAGCCATTCTCCTATCCATATCACCAATTTAATATCCATTCCCATCTGCTCCAATTTGCGTAACAGTGTTCTATGGGGTATCCTGTCAAAAGCCTTAGCAAAATCCAGAAGTACCACTGTGTAGCCAGTTCCTTTGTCCAACTCAGATGTTATTCTATTATGAATAGTTAATAGATTGCTAAGGCAGGATCTACCTTTAACAAAACCATGTTGGCCTCTATAGAGTATCATATCCTGATCCACCCATTCTTGAATTTTGTCTTTAACCAACTTTTCCAATACTTTTACCACTACTCCTGAGATGGTGATTGGTCTGTAATTCAATACCGCAGTTTTAGAGCCACCCTTATGCAAAGGAACCACTTTGCCTAACTTCCACTCCCTAGGGACCATACCAGAGTTCAAACTTAATTTAAATATCCAGGTAAGAGGGGCTGACAATTCATTTGCACATTCACGCAACACCCGAGCTGATATTCCATCTAAGCCTACCGCAGTGTTTGCATTAAGTTTTGCAATATATTTAATACCTCTGATTCTTTAGCTTCAATTCTCACATTAAGTATTGCTATAGGTATAGAGATATCCTCACTTGGGTGATAGACTTTTGAAAAGTGATCACTCAGTAACTCGACTATTACATCTGATTTTGTCACCTCAATACCATCAGCACCCACTAAGGTTATCCTTCCGAAGTCATTCTTCCTCTTACTTGCCACATAGCGGAAGAACTCTTTGGGATAACCCTTGATCTCTTTGGCTAAGGTCTTCTCATAATCTGATTTAGCTTTTCTTACTATGCTGGTAACCTTCCTAGCTTGAGCCTTGTACTGCTCATGGGTGTCCTGATCTCCTTTCTTCTTGTAAATTCTCCATAACATTTTCTTTTTTTGCAGTTCAAGCTTGATACTACTGCTCATCCATCTAATGCCTGCCTTGTTTGACCTCCTGACCATGGGGACACAATCTGATATTGCTTTCCTCAGATACCCGCTGATTTTATCCCAAGCACTGCTAACATCTTTCCCTTGCAATATGTTCTGCCATGGGATGGCTGCAAGCTCACTCCGAAGCTTGTTATAATTGCCTAACCTGTAGTTCCGTACATACCCCTTCTTAATAGAAAAATCCACAGATTTTGCAACCTCCCAAGTCAATACCACATGATCGCTTTCACCAACTGGAGGTAACGAGGACAACTTACTTATGCATATAACCTCTGAACCAATAACCAGGTCCAACACTCTCACACCACGTGTCCCTTCAGTTATGTGCTGTTTCAAGTAATTATCTCGTAGAAGATGTATGAACTCCATTTCCTTTTTGCTACGCGATAATTCCTCCTTCCAATTGATATCACCATAATTAAAATCCCCCATAATAATCACTAAGCCTTCACTCATTGCACTAAGTTGCTGATGCATGAATTCAATATCTCCCCCCGTACTCCCTGGCCTATAGCAGCATCCAACTGTATATTTCGTTGCGTTGGTCACTATTTCGCACCAGACTGCCTCAAATGAACTCTCATTCACATGTCTATCATCATGATATACTACTTTCTTTGGCTGCAAGACATCAGCTATCATCAACAGTACTCCTCCTCCTGTTCTATCTTCTCTATCCTCCCTGAAAATACTGTACCCATCACATTCAATTCCAGTGACCACATCTTCTGCTGACAGCTAAGTTTCACTAATGCCTACAACTTTCGGTGAGATTTCACTGACTAATGCCAAAAATTCTTCTCTCTTATTTCGAATGATTCTAGCATTGGTATACAAAAATTGCAGATTCCCTCTAGATCTTGTACCGGCTTTAGAACTGATATGTAAGTCACTAACTACCGTAGTCCTATGCCGATTTTTATCCCCTCTCTTCTGCAATTTATTCTGCCTATAAGGATCAATAAATACACAATCAGTGCTAAAGTTTCTCTCTCTTACACTCAACCTTTTCAATATTAGTTTCCCTGCCCAATAACTTCAACCTGTTCAGAAAACAATAACTTCTTCAATCGCTTATGTCCTTCCATGTTAAGATGCAGTCCATCTCTAGCATACAACTGCCTTTTTCCTTCAAACACACTCCAAACATCAACAAACTCCAGACCTTTTTTTCTACACATTCTTGCAATCATATCATTCATTATCATTGCTCGTCTACTTAACTCGTAATTGTCAAAACGAGGCAGCACACACACTATTCTCCCATTGACACTTTTCCTCTTCACAATATCTAATAATGTTCTTAAATCTTTTCCTACCCGATTTATACTACCTCTCAGGTCATTCGTACCCACCATAACTATCATCTTGTCTGCTTCATGCCCTCTCTTTATTGCTAAAGCCACTCTTTCTATTGTCCCATCAGCCAAGCACTCCTCATGCATACCACTCTCCATACCCTTAATCATAGAATCACCATATATTTTACCACTCTTAACTTCATTCAAGTCCACACTCATGGACTCATTCTCTACACTATTCAGCATGACTCTCCCAGCTTCATTACTCAACTCTCTATTACTTACCCCCCCCCACTCTCACTACATCTCATTTCTTCTAGGCCACTTGTGGTTTTATTATGTTGACTCCCAATCACTCCCATACTATTTATTACTGAATCATTCACCAAAGACTCACCCATATGTAATCCTGTTCTAGTTACTTCAGCTAAAGTAATCTCTATAGTCCTAATTTCTCTGTTTAACACATTAAACTCAGCTTTAACTTCCAGTATCTCCTTACCGATCACTTCCTCATGAAGAAGATGGTCATTTTTCATTTTCATAAACTCCCGCCGAAGTTCTTCCGCTACGGTCCCGATGTCAGCTTCCATTCCTAAACGCTCCAGCATATCCCGACACTTCTCACATACGTCGACATTTTCATTCTTCTCATTTTGCCAGACCGACCACAGATCCTTCACATTTTTTGGTGCATACATGTAGCAGTTTCCGCAACGCATCCATTGCGAAAAATCTAACGCTGAGCCAGCCTTTCGTGTAGTAGTAGAAGTCCTGCGCGCCGCTGACGTACGTTTCTTGTTGGACGCCATCTTTACACGTTGATATAGTGAAACAAACGGCAGTGAAAACACAATATATACAACACAGTTCTAAACAATAATACCACTGAAGGACACTTGTTTCTAACCGATGCACAATTGCAGCACAATTTGTGACAAAAAGCCACACTATATTTAACTTTAAAAACACGTTTTCTAGACTAGCTAAACTCGACCACCACATTTACCAAGGACACTAGCACCATCATAACAGAACAGACACCTCTGGTTTAGCACATCACCTCTCAATTTCAAACCATGCTATAGATTGGGATAACAGCTCAATGCTTTACATGGAGGAAGATTACAGATACCGATTATTTAAAGAAGCTGCTGTGGTCCTACGAACAGGTAACAACCTTAATAGAAGCCAAGGAGTAATATTAAAGGATATATGGAAGAATCTTATTAACTCATTAAGTTTAGCAAAGCTACAGTATGCCAAAAACTATGCAACACTTATTTATAATAATGAATACTAATGAATAATAATGAATAGTGAAGTATATCACTTCACTCATACCGTAGTGCCTTCCAATTTTGTTGTAAACCGTTACCGCATTCCTTCGTTTTTGCCATTTAGTCTTGACAAAACTAGTCAGTTTTGCTAGCGAAACTAGTCGACAGATGTGTACATATATATATTAAACCTATGATCTTATAATCCAAATAGCTATTGTGTTAATTATAGCTAACAAAGACCAAACATAATTTTTAACAAGCTCTGATAATACTGCAACGTTGACAGATAAGAGGCTAATCTGGAGGAAAATTGTTGATAGGAAGTTAGTAATGATGTAACTTTTCATGTAGTACTAGCATACGATCCTGTATGTTGGCAGAGTGGTTAGCTTATCTGCTCTCCAGCCAAAGGGCTGTGGATTCGAATCCCACCATGGGCATGGATGTTTGTGATTGTCTGTAAAACAAATCTAGTGATGTTGGGTGGTAGATGGCGTTGGTGTAGATGATGATGATGACAGTAGTTGCGGATGGTGGAGACAGAGTTGTAGAGTAGGTGCCCTTCCTCAATGAGTCTTTGAACTCCCTGGAGGTGTCATGTAATAATAATAATAGTAATAATATTCCCTGAGGATATATGTCAGGAATTTGATGATGAAGATAAATAAATAAAACTATAAGTAACTATAAACAATTAACTGCAATTGCTTCCCAAAACTCAGAAATACAGTCTGTGTGACTAAGATTACTAAGCACAGGGCTTCACATGATTCAAAACAAACTATCAAATTTAAACCTACTATACTGCAGCATCCACCACTGGAACTATACATGTAAATTACATAATGAAATAAAGAATTTAATATAGTTCGCTAATATTTCATGATGCATAACATACCGCATCTGAGTGAAACATACAACTAGCTACTGCATGAAGCAAGAAAGAACTGAATCAAGGTACAAAGTTTCCATTCTACTGCTCTACGGCCAGTCACATGGGTTCTAGTTAGTGTTATTACATGACACCTCCAAGGAGTCCAAAGACTGAACAAGAGAGGGCACCTACTCTACAACTATCCATCTCCACCACTCAATCCACCAACTACAGCAAACTGCAACTAACATCCTCATCTACATCAATGCTATCTATTGCCCATGACCCTACCATTAGTATTTTTACAATCACAAACATTCATGCAAATTCGTTGAGAGCAGATACAATAACTACTTGGCCAACCAGGCTGGTACTTTTCAGACAATGGGAACGTAGGACTTTAGTCATTAACAACTGTAAGCAAACACAGCCAAAATGCAAAGGAGAGTGAAACTCTCCTTTGCGTTTTGGATATGCATCTTGAATATCATAAGGAGTCATATATCAAAAAAAGTATTCATCTATATGAACATGGAAACATATACAGATATTTATCTGTAAATGTGTGTGCATAATAATAATTAAAAAAAAAAAAAAACATTTTGTGTGCTCATGACAGATGCATATTTCAATTTGAAGATAGGATTACTTGCGAGTGTTCAGTCACCATTTCCTAGAATTCGGAAACTTTTAGAACATCATTCTGAATAAGATTGAGTTGATTCCAAAGGGCTTCATAACATTCTTTGAAAGAATGTTTCAGTAAGGAAATACCGTGAGTAGATATATTACTAACTATTATAATAATGGAATTAACTCACGTCAATTATTCTTTATTCATAGAATTTTCACCTGAGTATCACAGGCATCATCAGTACAGGTACAAGGCTAATTAAACAATAGCTGTTATATTCATAAAACGCTTTGTGAATATAACAGTTATTGTTTAATTAGCCTTGTACCTGTACTGATGATGTCTGTGATACTCAGGTGAAAATTCTATGAATAAAAAATAATTGACGCAAGTTAATTCCGTTATTATAATAGTTAGTAATTTTTGAAAGAACTTCTGTGAAGAACCTTTGTGTTGTAATACAGGATGCTGTGGCTAATAGAAACTTCATGTTCTGCAAAGCCAGATTTCTCAGCCTGTAAGAAATCAGTGTATTCCATATGTTTTAATCATCATATGTCTACAGCATGACCAGTCTAGCCAAATTAGGAGAGGTGTGGCAGTAAGAATTGGGGAAATCCTACCCGAGAAGCTGCTAAAAAAGATACAATTTCCTCAATCCTAACCCAAAAATCTGACTTTGGCAAGGCTAAAAGCACAAACTACAGAGAAGAATACTCTTAGTGCAATGCAAATAATGATAATGGCAGTTTTTTTATAATTTAACTTCACCAATGCAAAGTACCTCGAGTTTCAGTGCTTTCATTTATACTCTTCTCATAATATATAAACAATCTTTTTTATTTCAGTGCAAGAAGATTCTTTATATGCTATAGGATGGATTAAAGTACTGAGCCCTGAGGTGATAAAATTTATTCATTGAATTGGCAGGAATGCTTATGATGTCTCCTGGGATGTGGTAAATTTCATTTACCTCATCCCACTACAAAACCACAGTCCTGCTTCTTGGAGGCCTGAAGAGAGTGGGGTTCCTGGAATAGGTAAAACATAAATCTAAAAATAATAATAAAATAATAATTAACAAAATAGTAATTAATCATCATCATCAAATTCCTGCCATGTACTCTCAAAGGGTGTACAGGATATTATAGTACTACATGAAAAATTTACATCACTACCAACTTCCTATCTACAATTTTCCTCCAAATCAGTCTGTTACTTGTCAAGACTCCAACGTTATCAGATCTATCGTCTAAGGCACTTTGTATCGTATCAATCCACCTATATCTTGGTCTTCCTCTGGGTTGTTTTCCTGCCAACCTGGCAGAGAACACTTGTTTTGCTAATCTTTCCTCGCCCATTCTGTTTAAGTGACCATACCATCTGAGATTAGCTCTGCTAATGCATTAAAAAAAAATTACGTCTTGTCTTCCAAAGCTACATTTCCTCCACACAGCTACTCACCATTCAAAAATCAAATTTTTTTCATTTTAAAAACGGTTCTAGGTCTGAAAAGATGCTGCGTAAATTTTTAAAAATTCAGATTCTGTTCAAAGGACAGCAATCAGATGATCGATTGATAAGCTTTTCTCTTACCAAATTATTCTTTGCCTGGCACACACATGCTTTTTCTATGCAGCTTTCTACAAATATTTCCATTAGTATTATTCATCCAAAAGTTAATCTATAATTCCATTACTTTCCTCACAACCTAATAAAACTAAGATATCCATAAATAACCAGTTTTCGGTTCAATTTCAGGCTCACATACTTGCTAACATTTATAACTGTTTTATCTCTGCAGGTCAGTGTCCTTCTCATTATTGGAGCAATCCTCTGTGTTACCTTCGCCACTTTTGCAATATGTCCCCTAAATTTCAGGTTTCTATCAATCATCAACCCCACATCTCTTGTCCCCCCCTACTTCCTCCAGTATAACTCCTCCCATAGAGTAAGCAGTGTCCCATCGATGTTTCCCAAACCTCAAGACCTTACATTTTCTCCTCCAGTTAAAGTTAAACTTCCTCCAGTTTAACTCCTCCCATAGAGTATGCAGCACCCCAAACCTCAAGACCTTACATTTTGCTTCATCCTCATTCATTTGCCCATCTATCTAGCTTATTCAAATCCTCTTGCAGGGAACTCTGCATGAAAAAAACCTGTTCCTCACTTCCTTACTCATACCCTCCTTATACAGCTTCCATGGATGACCTCTGGTTCTCCCTTGATCCCCCACTATTTTCTGTTGAACCTCTCCAGCATTGGTCCTATAACAACCCCCTTAATAACTTGTAGGTCTCTATCATATCTCCTCTCCACCAGACTCTGCAAGTTGCATCTTCTCAATCTTTCCTCATACTCGATATTCCAGAGATTAGAAACTACCTTATTCAGTCGCCTCTGGACCCTTTCCAACATCTCTTCATCCTTCTGAAAACCACATGACCAAATCTGGGCACAATAGTCCATGTGTGGCCTAATCAAAGCCTTATACAATGGAACAAGAATCTCCCTACTTTTGCAAGTCAGTGTCCTTCGCATAATTCCCAGAAGCCTTTGTGTTGTCTTCACAATTTTGGCTATGTGTACCCTAAAATTCAGATCCTTATCCACTATCACCCCCAGATTTCTTATTTCCTCCACCTCCAACAATATATCCTCACCAAGCATAAATTCTGCATCCCATTTTTGCTTTCCAAATTTTAAAACCTTACATTTTGCAACATTGAACTCATATCCCCATTCCCGTGCTCAATCACTCAATTTATTCAAGTTTTCTTGTAAGGTCACAACATCTTCTCTACTCTTCATGGTTCTTCCCAACTTTGCATCATCTGCAAACAACTGAATATCTCCATCCAAATCTTCAGCAATATCATTAATATACAAGTTAAACAGCAATGGCCCTAAAATAGGCCCCTGAGGCACACCACTAGTAACTTTCTTTTTCCTGGATTTTGCTCCCCCATACACAACTTGTTGATACCTATCAGATAGCTAGTCTCCAATCCAATGCACCAATCTAATATCCAACCCCATCCACTCCAGTTTGACTATCAACTTATCATGTGGTAATCCATCAAAAGCCTTTGCTAAATCTAAGTATATTACTGTGTATCCTTCTCCTCTGTCCATGGAAGCAGTCACCTTATTGTAATAAGTAAGTAGATTAAGTAGAATTGTAATAAGTAAGTAAGTAGAATTCAGCCATTATGTTTGCTATGCTATTTACTCTAGATTTATGCCTGGTTTCTGATGAGAACCAACAGCCAGTTAGAAAAAGCTGGCAGTCCAGTAAAATGAGTAAAATGTAATTAAAGCACTAATCAAGGACAATATATGGTACCCAGCAACTCTGATGCAGAAGGTTATATTCTCATATGCTCTGTAATAAACTTAGAAACTTTTTTAAGTTTCTACCTATATTTGGCTATAAAATATGTCTGGGTTCATAATATGTTCCATTTTAATATCTTACCTATGCAAAATTGAAACCTTTTGGCTCAATATTTCAGTAACATATATATACATTTCGCATTTTGTTATATGTTGTTGTTGCTGCTTGCTCTCCTTCCATATGTATCTTATTTTTTTTTTAAATCCTCTAAATCTAGAAGTGACAAGGATGTTAATAAATAACATGTACTCATATGTTAGTGATCATCATTATCACATCACTCCGAAGTTAGGATTTGCAGAAGGATCACATTAATTGTTGTCTGTTACAATGAACCTAAAATTCATTCATTGTTAGTATACTTACAATCCAATGTTCTCTACATAAAAAAATACTTATCACTCCTTTGCTTCACATTTCCAAAAATGGCTTCGTGTTCTTTCTCGACTCTTTACTTTTCCTTCATTCTTTCCTTTGAGAAATATCATAGATACTGATTTATTTGGTAAGCTTCTCTCAACCATTTATATTTATTATTGTTATTAACATTAGGACTCTGTTGTCAAAAGATTCATTCATATTCTCCTTGTCACATGCAAGGAGAATATGAATGAATTGAATATGAATGAGTTGAAGACACAGTTCTACAAAGCTTGTAGAACTGTGTCTTCAACTCATTCATAATTTCCACATTCTCAGTCAATGCATGCATTTCACTCACCAATCACTCTCCATAAAGAGAAAATCTTCTCACTCCACTACTTACATCTTCCTTATTAAACTTCCAGAGATGCCCTCATATTTTAACCCTCTCTTCCTCCTCCTCTTCCATTCTGTGAAAAATCTCTTCCACACTAATTTCATTAACATCTGCTTACTGACTTCATCATCATCAACAGCCCTCTTCAGTCCACTTCTGGACGAATGCCTCTCCATGCTCCTTCAATTTTAGCCAGTCTTGTGTATCTCTCCAACATAAACATCCACGACATCTTATTATCTCATGTCCCATCTTACCAATGGTCTACCTGGTTTCCGATAACCAGTTCTTGGTGTCCATTCTGTTATCATACATTTTCATCATGTCCTGCCCAGTGCCATTTGTCTTTTATTTGCCTTTTATTACTAAGGCAATGTCCATTACCTTTGTTTGCTACCTTATCTAAGTATGTATTATTCTTATATGTCTAACTTCTGTGTCTTAATCATATTATATATATCTATGTCTCATATCCTATAATATGTTTAATTCCTATCACCTCTTTTTCTCCTGTTTAGTAGGATTCTGAGGATTACATTTCCCTCAATACGTTTTTATAGATTTCAAAAAATATTACTTTTGTAATGTAAATTGAACAGTAGCAGCTTAAGAACATTCTGTACTGTATACAGTAAATATGAAATATGTATATTGCATAATATCCCCTTGAGTTATTTCCTTTGAACTCCTTGTTATTTTTATACCTTATTATTGAATATCATTTTAAAATATCTCCATTCTGAAATAGAATTTTTTTCCACTAAATATTTTTTATTGCAGTTTTTGAAAGGAAAATTAAGAAAGAAAATCATTCCGTGTAATTTTCCTGTGTTCATTAGATTAATCTGTCAAGCAACTGAATACTCATGAAAAGGTATAGTTGAAGAATATTACTTATATTATAGCATTAAATATGATGTATCATACTAAAGTGATGCTACAGTTACTTGCTTTCAATAATATTTTAAAACATACAAGACTAAATGGCAAAAGACATTGAATAACAAAGCATAAGGACAGAGGCTGCATGTTGCATCATCATTAATATTATATTGCAGTGGTAGTTCTGACACTTCATCTTGAGAAACCTGTTACTTTACAACTCTGATGTTGTTGGAGTCGATGTTATTATTTTTTCTTAGATATTTCAATGTGATCTCCTTAGCTTGTTGCTTGATAAGCTACTGAGAAATCACTTAGGATTGAAATCATAAATAATGATCGATACTATGAAAGCAGCTACAAGTCTGTAAATAATTATAAGAGGAATGAAACTGTTGATGCTGTTGATCAAAAGATACGCAGTCGTCAAAAACTAGTTTATGGTTTTTAGATGTATTTTTCAATAGTGAAAAGACTTATTTTTTTTAAATAACTGCATTTTTCCATTAAACTGTTTTCTTTTATTAAAATTTGTTTATGAAATTTGCTTATAAATTACTTTGTTCAGATTACTTTCAAGTCCACTGTTGGTGTTTGAAAACAATTGCTCGGTTGTCATACCAGCGGAACCCACATTTCCAGTTGATTCAAACTCTAACTAAGCAGTGATTAACAATCACTGCTTTGTTAGAGTTTGTTAGAGTGCTCTTTAGGTTTCTTAATTTGTTTTGTCTCTCTCTCTCTCTCTCTAAACTATCATTAGTATTCATATGTTTAGCATGACTTTATTTGATAATGTAGTAGCTTTTTTTTTTTGTTCCTTCTATAAAAGAAAGAAAGAAAGAAATGGATTCCACAGGGCACAGTATCAGGACCGTTATTATTCAGTTTTTATGTCAATTATATTCTCATTAAATTAGGCTGAGGAGTGTTATCTGGGATCACACAGATGAGACGCTGCATACTCTGATGATGACACTAAACTGGAGGAAGTGAAAGAGACAAGGGATCTTGGAATGATGATGATAGAAATTTAAATTTTAGGGAACATATTGCAAAGCTGGTGGAAACAAACTTGGAAGATTGCTGCAATGACGAAAAGGACACTGAAAAGCAGAAAAAAATGGTGTAGTTCAATTATATAAGGCCTTTATAATATATCTGCATTCACTGGGATTCAAAGAGAATGAAGAAACTTTAGAGGGGTATACCAAAATGAAGAATAATACATTATATCAGGACTGTGGAATGTTGGTTATAAAAATAGATTGAGGGCATGTAATCTGCAAAGTTTGGTGGATAGAAGACAAAGAATTGACACGACTGAATTACTTAAGCTGTTGAGAGATATTTACTGCATGGACATGGGCAGATTTTTGGGTAATTTAACAAGGTGTGGGAAGCTATTCCTGGCAATTGAAAAAGGAAGTGGTGAGTATGATAGTGAGAAGTGGCTTTTCTTGTATGGAGAGTGTTACAAACTTGGAACATTATCTGAAAGGGTGGTGAGCATGTGACAATAAATGAGTTTAAGGAATTGTACATGTTAGATTTTGTGCTTATATGAAGTGGACCTCCCAAGACTGAGTCTCATAACTCCATGGAGGTCCTGGATGATGATGATGATAATAATAATTTCATTCTCTTTATTCATCCTAGCGAAATACAGTTGTCCACATGTTATTACAGTGTAGATGCACTCGACATAGCACACAGAGCTGAGGCTGAATACTGAAGTCAGCGTTAATTATTACAAAAGCCATAGGTATTAAACAGAATATCTGCATCTTTCACGCCAAGCATATTTGTACAGAAGCAGCTGGATCCAAACTATCAATACAAACTGCCTGTAAATGTTTCAAAATTCTAAGGCCTATTTGCGTTTACCAACTCAAAACAAAGGCTATTTCTTCTATGATTTCGCCGGTTTTACAGTTCAATAAACGTACAGATATCACAAAGAGAAGTTACAATAAAAAAATAAATAAGTACATCAAATATTCATTACGAATACATGCTCTAAAAATAATGCAACCAGCAAAGTTATTTACTTACCGTCACGTAGATCTCATAGTGTAACACTCACAACATTTACCACCCTTCTGCTATAACGCAATGTTTACACATTCACTGCCGATTGCATAAATCTTACAACGCCACCTATAATTCCAATTCATACTTAAAGGAAATAAAAAAAAAAATAAAGGAAATTAAAAGAAAAGTGTCAGGCCTGTGTAGCTCAGTGGAAGTGACGCTTCCGTCCGCTGCGCTTGGTCGCTCGAAATTAGACTTACTAGAATTAGGTTCAGGTCTAGTCACTAACTGGAGGAAGTTTTCTAAGCCTATTTTCGACCTGTTCCTGGGTTAGTCGATCTCTGGGTAAACTGGTTTTTCTCCGGGAAACTCGGATTTTTCGTCTCGTGAACTCAAGATAATCGAATATAGTATCCACATTCTTTTCAGACAGTAACATATCCTGTTAGGGCTGGGTACCAAGAGATGGGATCACTTGAATGTCAGTCTCTTCATCGGTGGCTGCCTATAATTACTGAGAGACATGGGCCAGCTATCTCTGATTGGCTACCGATGTTAGATTGAACTCCCTGCTCAGTCTCTAAAAGCTAGATAGGGTATAAAGGCCTCACCTACTCCCTATAAGGAAATATTTGTATACACCCAACCACTGAGCAGACCCGCTCATATTCCAGGGGAAATGCATCCACTGACAAAGCCCCGATAGAGGCTACGCCGGAAAACACCAATTCCTGGAGACTCAAATTGCTTTAAACGGCTTCAGTTCGGCGATGCAAAATTATATAAGCAAAATGGATATTAGATCAAGCATTATTTCTAAGCCGAATGTAGAAACTATGAAAGAAATAAGAAACTATATAAATAAAATCCTTTCTAAAAATTAGACGACTTCCCAGATCACTCTAAACAAGTAACCAAACGATCGTCCAACTCGGCGTTTGTTTCCACTCAGTGACAGGCTCACCCAACCATTGAGCAGAACGACTTATATTTCAGGGGAAAACATTCAATGACACATTCCCGAGGGAAGCCATGCCGAAGCCGAAAACAACAACCTCCAGAGATTCAAAATGCTTTCTCAAGGCAAAACTCTCCACACATTCTCGAAATCTTAAGCCTATTCCAGTGGGGTACAGATCCACAAGAAACAATAAAGAAACCTTAAATGAGTAAAATCTCTCGCTCAGTACTAAGGAACGTGAAATGCCCGAGCAACGTAAGCAGGGCCGACGGAAGCGGGCATGCGACCTTCGCTCCGAAGGGGACGCAGCCACGAGGGAACGGTTCATAAGTTCATTTTCAAGAAACAAAAAATTCTTAGAATGATCAATATTAAAATAAATAAGGCCGGATACACCGAATAAAAATTTTAAAAAATTGTATATTGACGCATCTTTGATCAGCCGGCTGTTTATTTTGCGAGAGCAGAATGAATGCTTGCCTGCAGAATGCTGTGTCTACTGCAGTCTATCTAAAGTGAAACGGTGAACGGTTTTTATGTGCAGAAACGAATTTTTGTAAAAAACATTTGTTGCTAGTTAACCAGTCATATGGTACGCATCTCAGTAGGCTACTGACAGCAGCGCAGTGCGGACTATTATTTCGTCTCTGTGTCGTGTTGTGTAATAATTTCTTGTGGGTATAAAATAGAAATGGAATCAAAAATTAAAAAAAAAAGTTATCCGGTGCACAAAATCGTAAGCGTCATGCTACGAAAGAAGCAAATATTAAGAAACAAACTGGGGGGCTCTTAATAAATTTGTTAAAATATTAAAATATTCTGATGCAGATTTTAACCAACTCGATACATCAGAAATCAGAGTGGAAGAACCGTGCATATCATCCAATTTGTATGAAAGTACTATTGCAACTATTGAACAGGATGGCAAGACACATGATTTAAGTGAAAAACAGTTAGGAGAAGATTTAGTTGTAGTTGACCACGAAACTAACAGATTGTTAGTCTCTGTAAATTTAGAAGATCCAAGTGAATGGGGAAATATTGATGACAAATTACGAGTTGTTTTAATTGAAATGGGACCTGTTCAAAAGAAAAATATAATATATCTCAGATATACATATGGTCGTAAATTTGGCGACACGTGTTATAATAGAAAAATGGAAAACAGGGAGCTCGTGCCAAGAACATGGCTCATTTATTCCGAAACTTTAATTCTGTTTTTTGCTCTTGTTGCAAACCTTTCGCACCTACCGAATCAAATAGTCATGTAGAAGGTAATAATGATTGGAGAAATGTAAGTACAACTTTGCATAGACATGATACTAGTTTAACTCACATGAAAAATTTCTAAAATGCAAGGAACTTGATAACAATTTAATAAACAAAACTACTATTGATTGCCAGACTCAAAGCATGTATGAAATGGAAAAGAAACATCGGACAAGTGTTTTAGAACACTTGATTAAAATTATAAAATTCCTTGGTAGACAAAATTTAGCTTTTCGCGGATCATCTGATAAATTATATGAAAGGAATAACGGCAGTTTTTTAAAATTAGTCGAACTGTTTGCGAAGTTTGATCCCGTTATGGAAAAATCATGTTGAAAGGGCCCTACAACGAAACAATGGGATACACTATTTGAGTAAAGACAGACAAAATGAAATATTGGAAACTAAGTAACGCAATCAGGGATACAATTTTATTATCAATTCGAAAATCTAAATATTATTCCATAATTTTAGACTGTACACCTGGTGCAAGTAAAACAGAACAAATGACCATTATTATTCGCTTTGTTTCCTGTGACAATGGAATTGTCAAGATCAGGGAAAACTCTAGGTTTTGTAGATATATCAGATTCCACAGGACGTGGTTTATGTGCTACAATAATGGAACAACTGGAAAAATGGAACATCCCATTGAAGACATGCGAGGTCAAGGGTATTACAATGTGGGAAATATGAAAGGAAAAAAAAAATATGGGCTCCAAAATTTGCTTTTGAACAAAAATCCTCGAGCTTTTTACGTGCCATGTGCTGCTCATACTCAAAATTTAATCATTAACGATGCAGCCAAAGTGAATGCAGATACAATTAGTTTCTTTGCAATTATTCAAGAAATATACAATTTCTTTTCATTCTCTTACAAACATTGGACAATCCTTTTAAAGTTCGAAAAAAATTAACATTGAAACAGCCATCAAAAACGCTATGGGAAAGTAAAATTAATGCAATCTGCCCTCTACGATATCAGTTAGGAGAAATTTACGATGCACTTTTTGAAATTTTAAATAATGAAAATTTTAATAAAGAAACTCATAATGAAGCACAAACATTATGTGCTAAAATAAAGGACTACAAATTTATTTGCTCTCTTATAACTTGTCATGATTTACTTAACAGAATAAACCTGTGAGTAAAATGCTTCAAGACAAAAATATGAACATTACACTTACTTTATAATCTATCAAAAACTTAAAAATATTCTTATAAGTTCGCCCACCGTTTATATGTCTCTGCTTAGCGTCTTGCAAGAAGTCGATTCATGCTGAAGGGGAGAAAGAAATGAAGGGCGTACGAATTGGTCGCCAACACGCGAAATCACGTGCTTTATAGGTAAAATTTTCCAACTGTTATACAAGAAACATAGTTAACTACAATAATCATAAAAGAGAAGTTAATTTTCCGACCTGTAATAATAAACAACTCATCCCACAATACCCCATTGTGGGAATGGATTCTCCTTTTTCTGACATGCGCAGAAGTGTCGAAGGATCTCTAATCAGTGGGCAAATTTATAGAAGAGTAGCGATCAGATACAAATTTTAAAGAAGTTCTAAAATGGTGGGAGAGAAAGCATGCCACTACATATGAAGAACAAAGTAAGATGGAAAGGCTTCACTCCCCACCCAGCCCTCGAATACTCTAATAGCATTGGTGGTAGAAGTAAGAAAAAGAAAAGTCAGTGACCACTCTACAGATACTGGAATTAAGGCATGGTCTGACATAAGGTACCTCGGGTTAGCTACTCACATAGTCCCTAAAGTGAGCCTGAGGGTGGTCTGACACTAGGCGATGAAATTGATCTCCCAGCAAAACACAATCACCAATATCCATTCCCAAAATAAGAATCAGAACCAAAGATTCTTAGCGAAAGAGACAATGTGCTAACCACTCAATTATTTAACAACAGCATAATATTTTTGTAGCTCCCACCCACGAAAGGCTTCTATAAACCTAAAACACATTCGTACCGTGAGCGGGCAAAATTTTTTTTTTTTTTTCATTCTTCTTTTAGATTAAATTTAGCAAATAAAAAGTTTTAAAAAAGGTCGGAAATAAGGGTTAGCATGGACTACTAAATCTAGATAAGATTTTAACTCTTCTTTTTTTTTCTTTATTTTACATGAAAACTAATTTGCAGTATAGGAAAAATGGACAAATACAATGGTCTGTACTTTTCAGTCCTGGTTGGACAATGGATATTTCCATTCATGGATTGAAATCCCACCATAGGCAAGGATGTTTGTGAATGGCTTTAAATGGAAGATAAATATCATTACCCTGCATAAGACCACTATCTTCTGTATACTGAAAGCCTAAAATGTTTTATTTTATTTCATTAAAAAAAAAAAAGCTTATTTGATCCAGGGTACTAATATTACATAGCTTTGCCGCCTTTTGTGGGTGGAAATAACAAATAAACGAATATTATATATATACATTAACCATGTACGAAGCTATTTGAAATGTAATATTGAGAAGGGTTAGTCAAATAGGCTAGTGACTTTCTCGATTAGCAGAAGTGAAGAACCTGTTGCGAATGTAACCAGTAGAGTAAGAGAGGGAGGCTAATCTTTAATAAGAAGAATGACATTTCTAAGAGTGGTATCGCCCTTCCTGATCGCAAGTGATCTACTTATAGCGAAAACGCACCACACACACACACACACACACACACACACACACACACACACACACACACACACACACACACACACACACGCACGCACGCACGCACGCACGCACGCGCACACACACACACGTTTCGTAAATCAATTTATTCATATGTTTCAACAGTCATGTTATATTGCTAAACTCTAAAAATTCCACTGAAATTGTAAAATAGCTTGTATGTCCTTTTTTGGGGGCCATTTCTAGCCCCTTTGTGTGAAATCACTCGAAGAAAATTATAAATCTGTTTCTATCACAAGCTAGAGGGAAATTTTCTGACGGATTTTGTTAGCTGGATCCTAAGTTAGCCAATCTTTGTTTGAGGCAAAGTGGGATTTTTTTTCCTTAACAAAAATTTCGGTTTTTAATTTTTAAATCAAAATTGTTTTTGTTCGTTTGAGTTAACCACGCCAGTTTAGATGGTAATGTACAAATTTCGATTTTGGATAAAGACACAATAGCAGTTTTCTATGGTATGTTCCCTCCTTAAATTATTGTTAGGCATGAACTGAGATATCGGCGAGTGGGGCCACTGTCCATCGATTTTCATGAAGTTGTGGTCAAAGACTGCTGCCTGCACTTCTCAGGGACTGAAAAAGGTGTGTTAGAGGAGTTATTCGAAATTGTCATTAACAAGTAATTTTATTATTTTTTTATACATATGAACTTTCTTCAGTTTTCCACCTGAAACTCTGGTTTACTATCCGGCAAAACGAGAGAACATCAGCAAAAAAGTACATCCACCAGTCAGATATAATACATTGGCCTTCAGTTGTACCAGTCTGGGACCTAATTCGAAAACAATAAGTATTAGCTGATTTTTTAAAAATAATCTGAACATTAAAAAATCAGCAACGTCTTTTATTTCCTTATAGGGAGTAGACGAGGCAAGGACTAACGTCTTTCTACAGGCGGTCTAGAGCTGAGGATGCACGTGCTAGTTCTACTACGCACACAAGCGTTTGAATTTATAAAATAAAGCTGCATCAAAAATTACTTCATAAATCCAAATTCAAAAGATAAATATCTCATTGAAGTTAAAGCATACCTAGCCATGCTAACTTCCATAGCATTAGGTCTGCAAAACAAAGACCATTAACAAACAGTTTAATCAACGACCAGAGAAACTTTTTTCACCTGTTTCCAGCATCACTCAAACTCGGGTGCAGTCAAGAAGACACTGAATTTAATTTCAATCCCAAAATTCAGAAAATAATCTTCGGAACCAAGATGGACACACGAGGTGTCCCGACATGAAATGAATTATATGTACATTAGAAATCATCGCTAATCTATTTCTTCTTCATGTAACTTCCTCGGTGAGAGGGTGCAGCACCATGTCCTTCCAGTTCTCTCTGTTGCTGGCTTCCATTTTTGTTTCTGCATAGCCATGTAATCCTGACCATGATCTTATATCTTCAAGCCACGTCCTTCGTTTTTTGTCTCTTTTTTCCCATAATTTTTCCTTCTAAAACTGTTAGTATCTTCTGTCCTGCTGAATCTCTCAGTACATGTCCCACCAATCTAATTTTTCTGTGGATCATTTCAATCCTCGCAATTTTGTGCATTATTTTTCTTTGGAATTGGTATGTATTAGGATGCTTAGCTATTAGAACGTTTAAATTCAAATTCGATCATGGTGCGTGATGAAGAATACATAGTTACTTAAAAGTTAAGATAATAGAGTGGCCAATTCCATTAACGTTTAGAGAAGAAAGACTTCTTGAGACTGTACTTGTTTTTAAAACCATGGGGAGAATGTTATATTGGTATTAATTCTGCATCTATGAAATAAACGGACTACTTAATTAAATCTTTAAATCTGTCTCCAACCATTTTGAATATTTATGGGTGATTTGAAATGTGTATGATAGATATGTCCAGTAGTTGTAGATTTTCTAGGAGGGATGGGTGGACGTTCTGGACTTTGAGTTGCGAGTGAAATTTCTTTTTGGCTTCATTGTAATTGTAATGTTACATAATTATATTTTAAAGCATTCATGGGTAACTTCATATCCATTTAAAATAAGCTGATTCCTTAAGGTTCAAAGTTAGAATGCCAGGATATGACAGAATTAGTTAGGAATGCAGAGAACACCTATGAAGTACTTAAATTGATGTACAGTCTTGATTGATGTACAGCACATTTCAGAAATGACACATTTCTGAAATGTGCCTTTTTCTTTCTCTCTTTTCTTTTCTTTTTTTTTTTTTAATATATTATTATTAGAGGATGCTAAACAAATGAATATATAACAATTCGGGGACTTACAAGTTATATTCTATCTTTACTGAAACATTTTGTATTTATTTTAGATTTTAATTTTATATATTAAAATTAAATGCATCATGGGTATATATCAAGAAAATATATTGAAGTTCTATGGCGAAATTCCAAAAGAAAAACTGTTCAAATATATATAAATTATATGTAAATTATATGGTAATAGATGGAATATTGCACTGAGCGAAACATGGTTTATATTAGTTTTAATCAGCAGTTACATGTTAATCTCTGCTCTTAACTTTATTAGATGCTACATTCTTAAAGTAAACTAAACTAAATAACTGCCGACATAAACATGGAATCAAAATTAGTAATAAAAAGACCAAAACTGAAAATACGCCGGAACCGAGAACACTTCGACTGCATTTTGAAGTAAAACAATTCAGCTATATTTATGCAAAACTTTAAGGAAGATGGGAATTAAGTATGGAATGAAAGAGCCTGTGTAGCTCAGTAGAAGTGGCGTTTGCACTCTACAGCGATTGACCGCACGACAAAAAGCGTTCGAATCTAGCCGTCAACTAGAGGAACTTTTTCTAAGTCTTTTCTCGACCGGTTAGGTTAGGTTAGTCTGCTACAGTTAGTCGATCTCTGGCACGAGCTAGCGGGTTTTTCCTCCCGGAAACTCGGATTTTTCGTCCCGTAAACTCAAGAAAATCGACCGTCGAACCCACACTATTTTCAGACATTAAATATATTGTGTTAGGGTCAGGGACCACCAGATGGCTGCACTTACTAGCCGCCTTCTTCACTGCGTACTGATTAATTAGTGATAGCCTTGGGCCACCTATCTCTGATTCGCTACCAGTGGAAATTTAAGTAAAATTTAAATTTCCACTGGTAAATTTAAGGAAATTTAACTGCCCACTCAGTCTCCAAAAGTTAGATAGGGCTTAAAAATGGCCTCGCCTACTCCCTATACGGGAACATAAAGGCGTTAGCTGATTTTTTTGATTTTGATGAAGAATAGATTTAGCTAAGCTGGCATGGTATCCATTGAAATAAATTTATATATATAACAAGAGAGAAATTAGTCACAACACTATACTAGCATTATACAAGATGGTGTTCTAGCTAGTGAGAGCCAGGTTAGAAGTAATACAGTTAATCAAAGACTGGAGCACATCAGATACGAGAGTTCTGAGAAAGATTAAGGGAATAAACAGACGACACGAATGTAAGTATCATATCAAAAACGAGGATATTAAGAAAGAACATGACACAAGCATTCACAAATGTGTTAGTATAGTTAATATCAAGTGGTATGGTCACTTGATATTTTAAGTTTTAAAGTTTCAGTTTAAGTTTTATTGAGTTTTAAGCAGCAATGCAGAGGCTGACCCTGGAGAAGCAGTAAAATTTGTAGAAGAGGCAATAGGGCCATACCGTCGGTTGTATGAAAAAAAAGAAACACAAAATAACCCCCAAACTACATTAGCGAAATTTTTGTTAAGAATTAGAATAATAAAATTTATATTCTGAATATGTTTTATAGTCTTTCAGCTTCATGATTTTACTTTAACCAGGCCTGAGATATACCTTAATTTTTTTATAAAAAATTAAGGTTCAAAAAAGAAATTTGTGCAACGAATTATACTTTTTCCCATAGGTTATTATATTCGATTAGTGCGCATTAGGCGCACTAATCGAGGGATAGGTATATATATTTTGTCATACTCACACAAGCACACGTACATATGTGGATATTTATAAAAATAATATCATTATGAACATTTATATATAAATGTTTATATATAAAATTTATTAATCAAAACTTAATATCAAAACAAAAATTAATAAAATAAATTTATTAATCATTTGAATACATATATGATTATTCCTAATATCTGTATGGCAAGAAAATTATTACATCTTAAATACAAAAATTATGAAAAATTAATCTTTCGGGCTTTTGCTTTGTCAAAGTGTTGAATTAATTCATCTATATTGATTGTAGATACAATTTCATGCTCTATAGATATTATTGCTAAACCAGTGAGTCGTTCCTGAGCCATCGAAGAGCGAGAGTAAGTTTTTGGAAGTTCTAATTTCGAGAAACTCCTTTCTGAACTTGCTACCGATACTAGAAATGTCGAAAAAATTCTCAGAGTAATAAACACATTTGGAACACTATTTTCTAAATTATTTTTGCATATGTGGTAGGACATCTAATAAGGAAGTATTTTCTGGAATTCGCCTTGCTATTATTTGTAATTCACTACATAAATCTGTTCCGTCAATATCTCTAGAATTATCATGTGTTAAATAATTTTCCAATATCAAACATTTTTTAAGCAGTTCTGCTGAAGTAATTTTTTGAAATTCATAAACGCCTCCGTAGCGTAATTGGAAGAACGACGGTACATTGCGCCCTTCGATTGGAATAGGCCTAAGTTCGATTCTCGTAGCGATGGGAGGAATCTTTATCTGGACGATTTCAATCGAAGGTGAGTTAGCCGATCTCATTCGGAGGTAGCAGGTTTTATTCTCCCGAAAACTCGGGTTTTTCATCCCGCATACAGACATATCGGCACTTCAGAACACACGCAATTTACAGACAAAAAATACTAGTTGTGGTGGAGGTGAGCGGTAGATGGCATTGATGGAGATGATTTGTAGTAGAGGTTCGGTGTAGTCGTTGAGACAGTTGCAGGTGACCTCCCGCGATGAGTATTCCGACTCCTTGGAGGAATCAGGAATAATAATAATAATAACAATATATTTAAAATAAAAACAAACTTTTCGTTAATTGTAGACATGTGCTTGAATTTTTCACCAACAGATGCAATTGTGGTATCAATAATTGAAAAATAAAAATCTACCTTAAATTTTTCTTTAAAATCTGTTAGGAATTTATCATCTGCTTCATACACAAATTGTTTCTTCTTTTTTTTCTAAGTCTAACTGTTTCTTGATCAAAATTAGGCGTTGCACCTAAGTCCTCAGCGATTTTTTCCGCATCTCTTAACATCTTTTCAAATTCATCCTAATTTTGGATTTTCATTAAGAAATTCTTTGTATCATTAATACAATTTATGGCACAATTTATACCAAGGCTTGTATTCTGAAGTTGTTTATTGTAAAGTTTATTTCAAAAAGTATATTATACCACATTACTAAGGATGCGATAAATTTGAACTTCCTTAAAGTTTTAAGAAGACTACTTGCGTCTAATTTCATGGTATTTCCACTTAATCCACATAAACTATCATCTTGAGATATTTCACGCAGTGCTTCGCAAACATCGGACAAATTATATCTGAGGGGCTTTAACGAGTCAATTCGACTCTCCCATTGTGTATCACAGACTGGTTTGAGTGTAAATTTACTTATGTTTCTTTTAAGGTATTCCCATCGACGAGTCGAACCGGAAAAAATACATATAGACGATGTATCGCGTCAAAAAATGCTGTGGCATCTCAAGTATTAGCATGCAATTCAGTACTAAATTTAATGAATGTGAACTACAGGGTACATACATTGCTCTCGGGTTAATATTTGAAATTCGTCGGTGCACATCTTTTACATCACCTTTCATATTACTGGCGTTATCGTATCCTTGACCTCATAAATCTTGTATTGGTAATGAAAATTTATCTATAGTCGCTAGTATTTCATTTGATAAAAATTCTCCAGTGGTATTTTTTATTTCTATAAATGCCAAAAAGTGTTCTTTTATAGAAACCGTGCTATTACTAGTGTCTACGAATCGAAGTACAATGTCATTTGTTCCGTGTGACCAATGTCGTACGTAGTCAATAATTATGAAAAAATATTTTGGGGCAACAACAGATTCTAAAATTTTCTTTTTTATCGCATTGGCAAAGATGTTTATTATTTCATTTTGAATATCTTTACCAAGAAAATGCACATATGTATCTTTATCTTTTATTCTTCGAAGTTGTTTCATTCATTATTGGATCAAACTTGGCTAGAAATTCGACAAATTTCAAAACATTTCCGTTTCCATACGAAAACAATGTCTCATTTGTTCCTCGAAATGATAAATTTTGAATAGCTAACGTCTGAACTAAAGCAAGAGTCGTTCTAATACTTGCACCCAATGTTTCTCCTCTTTTCTAATAACTAGCAAGTTCTCTTCATCAATTTACCAGTAATTTTCAACGTGTCTTCGACTGTGTTTCATGCGCAGCTAAAATAGAAAAGCATTTTTAAAGTCCCTCAATCCAGAATCAGCAAGGTTAATCTGCCATTGATCAAATAATAAACAGCAGAAGCAAAATGCAGAATCCGTGGATTTTGAATACAATAATCACAAACGCTGCGTTGTCAGAAAAAAAATAAAAAATCAGCTAACGCCTTTTTATTCCAGTATATACGGGAGTAGGCGAGGCCATTTAGCCCTATCTAACTTTTGGAGACTGAGTGGGCAGTTCAATCTCCACTGGTACCCAATCAGAGACAGATGGCCCAAGGCTATCACTAATTAAGCGGTACGCAGTGAAGAGAGACGGCTCAAATGTGCCGCCATCTCGTGGTCTCTAACCCTAACACAATATATTTAATGTCTGAAATAATGTGGGTTCTACGGTCGATTTTCTTGAGTTTACAGGACGAAAAACCCGAGTTTCCGGGAGGAAAAACCTGCTTGCCCGTGCCAGAGATCGACTAACTCGGGAACCGGTCGAAAAAAGGCTTAGAAAAATTTCCTCTAGTCGCCGACTAGACTCGAAACCAAGACTTCCTTCGTGCGGCCTAGCGCGGTGGTGTGCAAACGCCACATCCACTGAGCTACGTTAAATAGTCTTCGAGTATAATGAGTCATTGAAAATCTTCTATTATTGTTATCTTTCGCAAAATCAAAATTAAGAATCTGTTCAGGTCCATGTAAAACTAATAGTTGACGGCATTGATTGATATTGGAAAATTTTACAGAACACCAAGTTGCTGGATCATTATAATTTAAATTTGTAAAATCAAATCCTCTTATGATTCGATCTGTAGAACAACCACCTCAGAATCAACAATACTCATGATCTGTAGATTTCTCCTTCGATATTTTAATGCAATTTTTGGTATCTGTAGAATTCTCCTCCAATTCATTAATCGAAACTATAGACGAATTATCAGACGAATAATCTTGAAGATTTTCTTCTTGTATGCGATTACGATCTTCTCGGAAAGATATTTTAAAAATGCATCTACTTGCTTTTTTTTAATCTTTCTTCCTTTTCCGCTTTACGTTTGCGATATTGAAAACCCATTTCTTTTTATCCATTTTCAAAATCAAAAATCCAGTAACTGAAATATTTATAAATAAAAATAAACTTAATAATAAAAAATATGGACTTTAAACTATTCAGTAATTCACAAATAAATTTTTATACATTTACTTAATGAAGTATTTATCAACTATATATACCTCAAAGTTATAACTATATAACTTATCTATCATACATTTATTATTATTATTATTATTATTATTATTATTATTATTATTATTATTATTATTATTAACTATATATACCTCAAAATTATAACTATATAACTTATCTATCATACATTTATTATTTTTATTATTATTATTATTATTATTAAAACCTCCGTGGAGTCAAAGACTCATCGTGGGTGGTTCACTGTTATACACACAGTTTATCATACTGTGCCTAAAATATATTCGCTGTCTCTGCACACACACCACGCTCTCGGGCAAAGCATTCCAATCACTCACCACTCTCCATGCAAAAAACCTGCTCTTCCCTCCCTTGCTCACACCCTCCTTATACAGCTTCCAGGAATGACCTCTTGTTTTCCTGCTATCCTCACCCATTCTGTGCAAAACCTCCCTGACATTAATCTGCTAATAACCTCTTAACAGCTTATATGTTTCAATCATATCCCCCCCTCCTCCTCCTTCAATCCACCAATTTCTGCAAATTGCATTTTGTCAATCTGTCTTCATACTCTACATTCCAGAGAGCAGAAACACCTTAGTCAATCGCGTCTGAACTCTTTCCAACGCAGTTTCATCTTTTTGAAAACCAGGTGACCAGATCTGTGCACAGTAATCCATATATGGCCTGATCAAAGCCTTATACAAATGAAACATAACATCCTAACTTCCAGTGCCGCGCTGTGGGTAGGAGGCGCCCTTGAGCAAAATATTTTTCAGCGCCCCCCCCCCATAAAATAAGTTTCCATGAAAAACTTTTTGCGAAATATTTTACTTTGTTAAAAGTACAAAACAGGTTATACGCATGCATAAAAATAAATATTATTTAACAGTAGCAGAACATTGTAATCACTGAAATTCATTAATAAGGAATTTTTAATAATAAGAATTTTCAAAAATGTTTATTCCTTGATATATAAATACAACAGAACGTATATATATATATATATATATATATATATATATATATATATATATATATAAACAAAAATCACTTTTATTTTAATATAAAAAGAAATATTACATAACAAAGATAATTTGGAGATATGCGTTTATCTATGTAACAATTAGGATAAATGTGGATTTATTTCAGATATTTATCCGTCTTGCTTTAGCCGCCACAAAATTTTTAATATCTTTCATGTCTAATGAATCCATAATATTATTAATGAATAATATTAATGAATCCAAATAATATTAATGAATCCAAAAATTGCATTTATCAATTGATATAATTGATAAATCCGTTAGACGCTCTCCAGACATTGTTGACGCAAATATTTTTTTATTAATTTCAGTTTTAAAAAACTTCTTTCCCCTGATGCTACGGATATTGGTAATGTTCAAAAAATACGCATCACAATCGCAGTATTCGGAAACGTGCGAGTTAATTAATTTTCGTATATATAATTTAAAACATCCTGAGGAGCCGACTCTTTTTTAATAAAACATTGCAAAGTTTTTAATTCCTCAAATAAAGTCATACCATCAATATCGCGACTGTCGGAATCTTAATTGTCGCTCAGTTTTAAGTGCAAATCATTACAATGTTTCATTAAATCTTCATCGCTCCAATCTTTTAATTTGCTAATGTCTCTTATAACTTTAAAGTCCTCGCTATGTTGTTTTAAGAGTGTGAATCTTTCCGTGACTGAAGTTATTGTCGTGTTTAAAATCGCGAAGAAAAAATTTATTTTAAAATTTTGTTTAGGATCATGCGTTGTCTCATCTGATGCTTGATAACCAAACATTTTTGTTTTTGTTCTTTTGAGAATGTCTGGAAAAATAGGATCAATATTAAGATCGCTTGCTACTTCTTTTGCAGTTCTAATAATATTTTGAAAATATTGGTCTGTTCGGCGAGTATTTAATTCTTGTATAACATAATCATGATTTTCTGTAATTTTTCCTATATCAAATGTCGGATTCTGCATTATTTTGCTTGCAACATTTACGAGACTTAAAATTTCGTACCAAACATGAACAGAGCAAATCTTTGAAATTAAGTTGTCTGCTTGAACTATAGAATCGATATCTTTAGTTTCATCTTCCGTAATATCAAAAAGAACCTGGTAAATTTCCTTGATATTATTTTTAAGTGGCTTTATTGCTTCTACTCAACTTTCCCATCTAGTAGCAGAAAGTGGTTTAAAATTTAAAACACGAATATATTTTTTAATATAGCCCAACGCTTCACAGATATTGAAAATTAATTACCATATATAATTCCTGTATTAACCCAAAAAAAATTTAGTTTCACAGGATATCTTGGCTGCATCGTTAACTACCAAAATTAATGAATGAGCAGCACACGGAATAAAAAAAGCCCTAATTTATTTCAAGGATTTTTTTTCTGCAGTCCATTATGTTTACCTCGCATATTTGAACAGTTTAAGTAAGCTTCGCAGTGTAAATCCGAAATGTTCATATTCAATAATTTTAAATAATTTTTACTAAATTGAAATAGTCTTTGTCCATTGGTATCTTCAGCAGATTGAAAACCCAAAAAAGGTTCATGAATTTTTCCTATATTTGTATCTTTATTTTGATTAACAAATCTAATAACAATAGGTAGTTGTTCTGTGTGGCTTATATCCGTAATACTATCAAGAATTAATGATTAATATTTCGCCTCTTTAACCATTTCTAAACGTTTTTGTTTTACAGCTTCAGAAATTATACAAGCTGTATAATTGAGAGGAGACCTCCACATATCCTTTAAAGGAATGCGGAGAACCGACCAAGGCTTCTGACCTAATGTCCAATCCTCACCTTCTTGTGGTGAACCCTGTTGGGTATCTACTTGGATACTGAACGAACGAGGATGGGCTGGCAATTTGGGATTTAGCCGACCAAATTGTATTCTTATTGGTTAAACCAAAATAAAAAATGATGGTAGACAAAATTTCATGCCGGATGGGCGTCGCCGGCTAAACAAGGCCCCCGTTCTTTTCACCAGGGAACCAGCGAAAAGTCAGCTACTGGAACAAATCTGAAAACAAACCCCAACTCAACATCACCAGAGTTAAAGATCGATACTATCAACGTAAGAAGCCTGAATGACAAAGAAATGGAGCTAGCTGAGGAATTAGGTAAATCAACATAATAGGGGTGACTGAAACAAAAAAGACAAAAACTGGTGATAACTTTCTGAGCAATAAATACAAAATGTTATATTCAGGCAATGACAAGCAAGGAAAAGAAGGAGTAGCCATAGTATTCAACACAAAATACGAGGCTAATCTATTTGAATGGCAGTCAGACTCAAGTCGAGTAATGTGGGTAAATATGAGAATGGGGAACTGGACAATGAGACTTATTTGTGCCTATGTTCCCACACAAGGTTCTACTAAGGTAGAAGTGGAGGAATTTTTTTAGGCTTTAGAAAAGCAACTGACACAATGAAAAAGGAAAAGTTGGTCCTTGTTGGGGATCTAAATAGCAGAGTAGGAAATGATTGTTAGACATATAAAAATATTTTGGGAAAATTTGGAGAAAAGAGCAAAGCTAATAATAATGGGAAATATCTGTTGGATTTCTGCTCAGGACATGGACTGATTATTACTAACACCAGGTTCCAACATAAAAATGTGCACAAATTCACATGGAGAGAAGAGGCTAGGAATAAGAAAAGTCTCATTGGATAGTGATGATTTCTCCCTGCTGCAGGACATCAGAGTGTATAGAGGATTTGAAATTGCAAGTGATCACTATTTAGTCTTGAGCAGGATAAAATTGAATTTCATATTGAAAAGAATAACATGTAAGAAAGTTTTAAAGCGAATAAAAGTTGAGCAGCTCTCAGATGTGAACTGTAGACTAAAATACAGAAATATTATTGAAAAGAAAATGAAAGAGTTTGAGAACAGGAATCAAACCTTGGAGATTCAGTGGCAAACTCTGAAGGAAACATTGATTGATTCTGCCAGAGAGGCATGTGGTGTGGTTGTCTGCAAGGAGATAGAAAAATCAGAACTCCTTGGTGGACACAGAAAGTTAAAGAGGCAGTGAAGGAAAAGAAGAAAGCATATCAAAGGTTCCTGGCAAATAAGTCAGCTTGTGCTCTTAGAGAATATAGAGACACATGCAAGAATGACACTGTGTAAAACTAGCTAAACAAAAGTCATGGGAGGACTTTGGCAAGAATATAGAAAATAAATATCAAGAAGGTTGCAAAATATTCTGGAGTTGTTGAAGAAGCTTAGGAATGGAAGAAAGAGTGTTGTAAAAGGAGTTAGAGATGATAAAGGTGACATGAAAACGGGAGAAAAAAGATATCCTTGAAGAATGGAGTAATTACTT
The DNA here is from genome assembly GCF_054136105.1 of Typopeltis vanoorti. Taxonomy (NCBI): domain Eukaryota; kingdom Metazoa; phylum Arthropoda; class Arachnida; order Uropygi; family Thelyphonidae; genus Typopeltis; species Typopeltis vanoorti. The sequence continues at coordinate 28,712,012 of NC_143555.1, read as the reverse complement.
TGAAAAACTGCTACATGAAACAAGCAGTGATGACAGCACAGTGGTAAAAAACACTGACTAGGCATGCAGTCAGGAATACATATCCATACTTGAAGTAGAAAAAGCCATGAAAAGCTTGAAATGTGGAAAGGCAGCAGGAGTACACGATATTCGACTAGAAATGCTGAAGTATGGTGGTATATGAGTCTTACAGTGGCTGCACTGCATAGTTCAGAAAGCCTGGACAGAGGGATGAATTCCCAATGATTGGAGTAGAACTCTCATAGTACCCATATATATAAAAAGGGAAATAAAACTGAATGTGAAAATTACAGAGGTATTACCTTACTGAGTGTTCCTGGTAAGATTTATGAAAGTATACTTGAGAAACGGTTGAGAAAAATTTTGGAAGAAAAGCTTGGTGAAGAACAAGCTGGATTTAGGCCAAATAGAGGCTATCATAATCAGATTTTCACTTTACACCAGATAGTTGAGAAATCATGGGAATATAACAAAGATCTGTATTTCAGTTTTGTTGATCTGGAAAAGGCATATGACAAGTTGCCAAGAGAGAAGCTTTCCAATACGCTACAGTTATATGGTGTTAATGGGACATTATATCAAGCAGTACTTAGTCTTTATTTGAGTTGTAAGTCAGCAGTTAGAATTGAAGGAAGTACAGGAAGATGGGTTAATGTTAAATCTGGTGTGAGACAAGGATGTACATTATCCCCTCTGTTATTCATTATCTATATGGATCACATTATGATGGAAAATGGTATTAAACATGATATCAAAATTGGAGATGTTAATGTCAGCTCTTTGCTTTATGCGGATGATGTTATTCTTCTAAATAAATCCACTACAAGTCTGCAAGATTCTCTAAATTGAATAGCTGTTGTAATAGATATTCTTGTGTCCAATTTTATGATTATTATTCTATCTAGTGAAATTCTGCTTATCAATGTTCAACTATTATCTATGCATGAGATATCACCCCAATAAACAAATATTTAAGCTATTTCTCCCCTTATTGTCCCTAATATTTATATTATACTGCACCTTTTGGGACATTTAGTTTGAGATATTAAATACAAAAACAAGGAGCAATTACTAAAATTATGTCTGAATGTGAAACAATATTGCAGTCGTGAACACTTTATCTCATTTTTAACACATTAATTTCCCGCGTGATTAGGTTCGTATGTTTTCAAGTGGTGCATTGGGCAGCAATTTTAGACAACTGTTTTATCAATTAACAAAGGTTTATTAAACTCATTAGCATGGTAGAATTCAATTTCTAATATAATTCAATTCAATACTAAGAAAATATTTACAAAATAACATTAGTTTATCACAAGTAATTTGGCTAAGATCCTATATGGGTATTACGATCATGCTGCCATAACAAAATCAACACATAAAATCATATGTACAATCCCAGATCTAATTTACACCTTAGTTAACCCTATATTAGTCTGAATATACGCTATATGCTGTAGCACATGGACATATATGATCAATTCACTCTATCTAACTATCCAAAACTATGTAGAATAAATTATCCTTTCACTGTACTAACACATAACTTTGATATTTAAAACTTTCCTATAAGTTACAATACACATGCATAAATTTCAGGACACATGACTTATATAATATTTATATTAACAACATACTTTCATTATAATCAGTCATGCACTAAAGTCCTAGTATAACTTTGCTTAGTCTCTTCAACAGTTCAGTAATAGAATAATGATAACGAGCCTGTGTAGCTCAGTGGATGTGGCGTTTGCCAACCACGGCGCTTGGCCGCACGAAGGAAGGGTTGGTTTCGAGTCTAGTCGGCGACTAGAGGAAAATTTTTCTAAGCCTTTTTTCTAAGCCCGAGTTAGTCGATCTCTGGCACGGGCAAGCAGGTTTTTCCCCCCTGAAACTCGGGTTTTTCGTCCTGTAAACTCAAGAAAATCGACCGTAGGACCCACATTATTTCAGACATTAAATATATTGTGTTAGGGTTAGGCACCACGAGATGGCGGCACATTTGAGCCGTCTATCTTCACTGAGTACAGCTTAATTAGTGATAGCCTTGGGCCAGCTATCTCTGATTGGGTACCAGTGGAGACTGAACTGCCCACTCAGTCTCCAAAAGTTAGATAGGGCTAAATGGCCTCGCCTACTCCCCGTATACGGGAATAAAAAGGCGTTAGCTGATTTTTTTTTTTTTTTGGATAACAATTACAGACGATTTTCAGTTAACACGAGATTTTTACAGTACCTTTTTCTCTTGAGTTTTCTATATTGACCTCTACTTTTTTCCGATTATTCTATCCTGGTATGATCTCTCTTATAATCTGTTCTTTTAAGTTCTTTTGGCATTAAACTGTGCTTACGCGATCTTAACTTTTCGTTCTTGAATTAAGGACACACTTTGAATCATCTATACAATGGTTGTGAACCTCACCACGTGGACACAGACTTCTTTACAGATTTCCTTTTTTCGTAGTTGTCACTGGATTATGAAACACATAGATAATACCTTCTTTCCTTTAGCTAAGTGGCATTCCTCGTTTCTTACCATAGGAAATACGGAATCGAAATCCCGCTCACTTTTGTTTCCTTGTTGTGACAATGGAGATACCTCCAATTCCAGCACTCAGGAAAACCATGTGAAACCTATGCGAAGGACCTCGTGAAGACACTATCCGGGAAAAAAGCCTCGTGGGGGGGGGGGGGGGGTTCTAACCCTTTTATACCTTGACCCATGAGCGATAATCTATTGTTTTTCTTTTGCTAGCCTCTAAATTAATCCCCCTTCCAAGTTTTTAAGAATTTACTAATAATTTAATCTCTAGCCTCTCACATACAATTTCTTATTACTAATCTTTTCTGTTTTACTTAGCTAATTGTTTTATATTTACTTGTTGTGACGATGGAGATAACTCCAATTCTGCCACTCAGGAAAACCATGTGAAACCTATACGAAGGACTTAGTTCTTCAAACACTTTTTTGTTATATATTTTACTTGGATGCAAGAATATTTTTCTTTCTTTTAAATAATTCATCTATTAGCTTTTATGCAGGGGTTTTATTTTATTATCTCTTCATGTTACACCATGATAACTGGGAATTCTACATTCTTAAGGTATCAGGGTGTAACAACATGGTATGAAGGTCAGCAATAAAAACACATATACAATGAAAATAGGTAGAATCATTGAAAATGTCAACTGTGTTGTGAATGGAGAACCTCTGGAACAAGTAAAACATTTCAGCTACTTAGGCACGATTTTTACTGAAGATGGTAAATTAAATATAGAAATACACAACAGAATCAGCAAAGCTGGTATGGTGGGAAGTCAATTGAATAAATTCATATGGAATAAGAGAGAAATTAGTCGGAACACTAAATTAGCTGTATACAAGACAGGGTTCAAACCAGTTTTAACTTATGGATCTGAGAGCTGGGTCAGAAGTAAAACACTCGACCAAAGACTAGAGACCGGAGATATGAGAGTCCTGAGAAAGATTATAGGCGTGAACAGATGGCATGAATGGCAATATCATATTAAAAACGAGGATATTAGGAAAGAACTTGACATTGTCAGCATCCAAGAATGCGATAGCAGAGCTAATCTCAGGTGGTATGGTCACTTAAACAGAATGGAGGAGGAAAGATTAGCAAAACAAGTGTTCTCTGCCAGGTTGGCAGCAAAACGACCCAGAGGAAGAACAAGATATAGGTGGATTGGTACGGTACAAAGTGCTTTAGATGATAGAAATATAAGATCTGATAATGTTGGAGTCTTGACAAGTAATAGACTGATTTGGAGGAAACTTGTAGATAGGAAGTTAGTAATGATGTAATTTTTTTCCATGTAGTACTATCATATCCTGTACACCCTTAGAGGGTACATGGCAGGAATTTGATGATGATGATGATGATGGTTTAATTTTGTATTTTATTACCTAAATATTGTGCAATGTTCCTTTTTTGTGATGTTTGGATGCGATACAAGTGTTCTGCCATTATCGAATCAAATTTAGCCAGAGTTTCTACTAACTTTAAAAAATTGCCGTTATCATTTTCAAAAGATATTTTGTGAAGAACCTCTAAAAGCTAAACACTGTCTTGATAAATATTGTATTATGTAGATTAACCGTTCTATAACTTTATAACAGATTGCCAATATTTTTTCTCAGTTTCGTATAATCTTTGTTGTGTGCAATCAATAATGCATTTCTTCAATAACGACATTTTAAGTTCGCTATATTTTTAACTGTTTTAATGTGCGCGGAACTTGTCTCGTGTATTTTTAGCATATGGCTCAAATGTTGCCAATCGTTACAACCGTATTCGTTAGTAAGTTGGGAATTTTGACTACCAAATATTTTGTCATAATAACAGAAAACCGAATTTCGCGATTCTGAATAAATTAAATAACTTCGTAAAAGTTTTTCTCCATTTGCTAAAGTTCGATCATAGTATGAATCGGAAAACTTGCGGCCAGAATTATCTTTGGGAAATTCTTTATTAACTACTTGACGCGAGCAATACTCAACTAAACAATCTCTAACTTTGGTAGTTATATGATTTGGCTAAGTACCTGGATCATTAACATTAAAATTTAACATGTTCAGGTGCAAATTGTGGTCACGGTTTTGAGGCCGTATGGTGTGAGGTAGAAGTTAACAGGAGGAAATATTTAGTTGGGTGTTGCTATAGACCTGGTAATATGGAAGGTAATGAGAAGGAAATGTATAGGCAAATTGGCCTAGCTAGCAAGAAACGAGTTATCATTATGGGCGACTTTAATTATGGTGATATAGATTAGAAGCAAGAGACTGCATCTGGGGGTAAAGAAAATGAATTTTTGGAGTTTTTGAAAGATAATTACCTTAGGCAGTACGTAACGGAGGGTACACGAGGATCAAGAGTATTGGATTTGATCATCTCATCAGATGATGTTATTATAAATGAGGTGTCAAATCTTCCACCAGTTGGTGAGAGTGACCACGAGGTGATCACGTGCAGGGTGACCAGTCATTCGAGGACGTCTGTTAGAAAGGGATATATGTGGAATTATAAGACTGGTAATTACGAAAAGCTCAGGAGACAGCTTGCGATAATAAATTGGAAAGAAGAACTGGATGGAAAGGATATCAATGCTGCTTGGGCCATACTCAAGAACTATTTGGTGGAGGCAATATCAGAGTGTATTCCGAGGGTCAAGAGGGTAAACAGAGTGGGTGTAAAATGGATGAATCAAGAAATAAGGTATGCAATATGGAAGAAGAAGGTATTATGGAAGAAACACAAAATGAGTATATATAACAACCAGTTGCATGAGAAGTACAAAGAGCAGGCGAGGAAGGTGACTAGCTTGATAAGGGTAGCAAAAATGCAGTATGAGCAGCAGTTAGCTAAAGCGGCCAAAAAAAATCCTAAGGAGTTTTTTCGATATGTCGCCAGTAGAAGAAAGAATGATTATGGTAGAATGGGATTAATTGGTGAAAACGGAGGAATGATAACCGCTGCGGAGGATATAGTTGAGATATTTAATGAGCAATTTCTAACGGTATTTCACTCTTGCGAATGTGATATCATGCAGAACTTGAAAGTTGTGGGAGAAGAGGAGGAGGAGGAGGAACTGTTAGTAAGTGAACAGGAGGTATATGAGGAATTGAATAGACTTGATGTAAATAAGGCTGTGGGACTTGATGCTATTTCACCACGTGTCTTGAGGGAATGTGCCAGAGAGTTAACAACAGCTTTTGTATATCTTTTCAACATGAGTCTCTCACTGGGTCAAGTTCCAAAAGAGTGGAAAGAAGGTAAAATTGTTCCAATTCATAAGGGAGGTGATAAGAGTAAGGCCTTGAATTATAGACCAGTCTGTGTGTCTGGAGTTGTGGTCAAGGTATTAGAGAAGTTAGTTAGGAATAAAGTTGAGAATTGGGTTGACAACAGAAAAATACTCTTTGGTGGCCAGCATGGATTTACTAAAGGAAAATCATGCTTTAGCAATCTGCTTACTTTTTATAATAAAGTGACAAATGCGTTGGATAAGGGTATTGCATATACAGTGGTATATTTAGATTTTGCAAAGGCTTTTGATAAATTGCCACATGACAAGCTGGTAATTAAATTGGAACGGATGGGGCTGAACAGTAGATTGGTTCAGTGGATTGGAGATTGTTGTCTATGGAGGAGCGATATCGCAGAAGAGGAAAGTTACTAGTGGTGTACCTCAAGGGTCTGTTTTGGGTCCATTGCTGTTTAATTTGTATGTAAATGATATCTGGAGAGGTCTGAATGGTGATGTGCAGTTGTTTGCAGATGATGCAAAGTTGGGCAGAGCTATCAGGAGTAGTGTGGATGCTGTAGCTTTGCAAGAGGACTTGAATACACTGTCTGAATGGGTAAATAAGTGGGGATGTCAATTCAATGTGTCAAAATGTAAGGTTTTGAAATTTGGGAAGCAGAGATGGGATGTAAAGTACACAATCGGTGCGAATATCTTGGAAGAGGTAGAGGAAATGAGAGATCTGGGAGTGATTGTAGACAAGGACCTAAAATTTCGGGGACATGTTGCTAAAATAGTGAAGACAACACAGCGGATAATGGGAATGATGCGGAGGACATTGACTTGTAGAAGTAAGGATGTTATGGTTCCTTTGTATAAGGCTTTGATCAGGCCACATATGGATTACTGTGCACAAATCTGGTCACCTGGTTTTCAAAAAGATAAAATTGCGTTGGAAAAAGTTCAGAGGCGATTGACTAAGGTGGTTTCTGGTCTCTGGAATGTAGATTATGAAGACAGATTGACAAAATGCAATTTGCAGAAATTGGTGGATAGAAGGAGGAGGGGGATATGATTGAGACATATAAGCTGTTGAGTGGTTATTACCAGATTAACGTCGGGGAGGTTTTGCACAGAATGGGTGAGGATAGCAGGAGAACAAGAGGTCATTCCTGGAAGCTGTATAAGGAGGGTGTGAGCAAGGGAGTGAGGAGAAGGTTTTTTGCATGGAGAGTGGTGAGTGATTGGAATGCTTTGCCCGAGAGTGTGGTGTGTGCAGAGACAGTGAATATATTTAAGGCACAGTATGATAAACTGTGTGTATAACAGTGGACCTCCCACGATGAGTCTTTGACTCCATGGAGGTTTTTGTAATAATAATAATAATAATAATAATTGCCAATCACGCGATATCGCGCGATGCGAGTTCTCACCAAACGGCCGATCACGCGTTATCGCTTGGACGTCGCTAACTAAAAAAAAAATAAAAAAAATATGGCCACCACACGAAATTCCAATTTTCAGCTTGGCAATGAACGACATCACGCGATGCGAGTTCTCACCAAACGGCCGATCACGTGTTATCGCGTGGACGTCGCTAACTAAATAAAAAAATTAAAAAAATTTGGCCACCACACGAAATTCCAATTTTCAGCTTGGCAATTAAAGTGTTAAAGTAAAATTTTAAGTTTCGTGTTTCGCTGAATAGGAATCCAATATTTCTTCTGCTGCAACTTCTGTAGACAGTCCAGTCAGGCCAGTTTCCTTTTCGCATGTAACATTTGTTTCTTCATAGTTATCTTGTATCCTCTCTTTTTCTATAGTAGAGCTACACGGAGTACTTGCTTCGTGAGAACTTTCTGTTCTTCGTTTTTTATGTGGTCCTGAAGTTAAAAATTTATTCAGCGATCCAGCCAATTTATGTTCCAGTTGTACTCGTTGCAATTGTCTTTTATTGTTTTGTGCACCAGATAACTTCTTTGGCTTTTTTTCCCGACATCTGGGGGTTAACACACTTGGTTAGACTTTAAAATAAGAAGAGCGTTAAAAGTTGTCTACCAAAATAAATAATATTTGCTGAAATTTTCCCTTAAACTTATTTTTTAACCCCTATTATTTTTAAGGTGAATGGCCCAAAACTGACTATTTTTTTACTACAGAATTTGATTTTTCAGATGTTTTGAATAATAAATATGCTTACATTTTAGGTATTTTTTTGAAAATTAGCAAGTAGAGATATTAGGCACTGATTGATTTCTTAGTGATATTTATTTAATATTTTTTACATTTTAGTAATTGTTTAATAATTAAGAAATTTCTAGAATATTAAAATTATTTATTAAAGAAATTAGTAAAAGGACCCCAGTCCCAATGTCTTCCAACAAGAACAAGAACAAATATATAAATAAATCTCTTATTGAAAATTATTTATTTTCTAGACGTCTACCCAACATAATATAAAAATCTTTTGTTTTCAAAATAAGATAATTAACTAATGAAACAATGAAACTGATTTTCAAACTTAGCAAAAATATAATAGACGTAACTTAGCTTTACGCGAATAATAATCCAAATTCACAAAAAAGTCAAAAATTGTATAAAGTCACTTAAACACAGAATACACAATACACCCAATATGTTTCACATTCAAAATTGAAATGACGCTGAAAAAAAAAATTGGATAGCTATTTCGTCTATCCAAATTCGAAGCTGAATTTAAGAAAACGAAGATCGTACTATACACCTATGTTTCAGACAAATATTTGGATAGGTCAGTGTTTCTGAAACTTCAGATATTTGTGTACCCCTTCTTTAATTTTCATTATTACCAAGTACCTTTTCAAAATACCCTTATCAAAATAATATTTTTTTTTATTGATCTGTTAAAATATGTACACGTACAATAAGCATCTTGAGTGACATTACAACTTATAGTTTTACAGAATTCAGCACTAAGTGCTACATTTTCTACATTGGATTTCAATTAAAATTTTTAAAAATACTTTTTGCCTCTGTATTATGTATTTACAACACATGTTCTTCTAATCTATCTATCCCAATGGCTTTAACAGACCTTTAAGGCCCTCAACCTTCCAAGCATACTTGGATTTCGTAACCGAAATACGAGGATAGAATGGTCACTCCTATGCCTCAAGGTATTCTTGGCTGTATCCCTGTGTGTTCAAGGGGCCGGTTTGCCTGCTTGCCGGATGAAAAACACCAGATAAACTGGCGGAAAAAACCCTACTGCCCGCGCCCACGACCGGCTAACTTGGCTATGGCTGAGGAAGATCCTTCAGCTCCTCACGTCTCCGACGGGAATCGAACCTAGGACACTCCTTCCCCAGGCATATGGTTGCGAAGCGCAAAGCCACTAGGCTAACCGCGCGGACTCTTCTAATATTTACAATAAAGATTATACAGAATTTTTGAATATAGAATATACATAATAATAATTTATTTATTTATTTTATTTATTTATTGTTTTTTTTTGTGTGTCAGATAAATTGCATACATAGATGCTGTAATAATTATTTATATATATACAGGGTGTTCGGGATAAATTTGACAGTTTCGTAAGGAAAAAGAAAATCTTCTTTGTATCTATTAAATTTAATGAATTGACAAAAAAACATTACAGGCAGAGTTAATTACAATACTATCAACAAGATTTACTCAAAATAACCACCATTAGCATCGATCACAGCTTCAATTCTGCTTCGGAACCTCGAACAAGCTGATGCTACAGTCTCCCTGGGAAGGGCCGCAAAAACTGTTTAAATTTTATCCATTAACTGGGCTTTTGTATTACTGGAAGTGCGATTGGTGTCTTTTTTAACTGCGCCCCATACAAAATAATCCATGGGGTTAAGGTCTGGGGAGTTTGGAGGCCAAACATTTGGACTGGTGAAGTCGTAGAAATTTTCAGACAACCATTTTTGACTTTTCCCAGAGGTGTGGCAAGGGGCCGAATCCTGCTGCCATACATACGGCCTACCATTGGCTACCCTTGTTATCCAGGGCTTGACTACAGTTAGCAACTCCACGAACAAAGCCCGAATTCCAATGCCAGGGTTCTTCAACACCTGTTCCTGCAGATTTGCGAGGAATTCTGCTGTACGAACGCAATCAGATCGTCTGCTAGGGATCTTTCTTCTTGCTACATCCTCGTAGTCACCATTGCAAGTCTCTAGTTCATGCCTGATTGTTTTTACTGTATTCAGGGAGCATTGGGCAGCAGTCGTAATATCCTTATTTTGATGGCGGGCACGAATCATCATGATACAAGTTATTCTCTTCCATGATTCAGGTGGGTTCCAGCTATCCATCCTTTCTGACATCTTGTATATGAATGAAGAAGGGTCCAAACTTTTAAATGAAGAGAAGTGTGTGTTAATACATGTAACTTACGGAAAAATATAATTAATTATAAATATGTCAAATTTATCCCGAACACCCCGTATATATATATATATATATAATATTTATAACACATTACAATTGTGAATAACAGATACTTGCAAGTTAATAATAATAATTTTCTTGTCAATAATAATTTTCTTCCTCGAAGCTTAGCAGAGCTTATCTGAGGAAGATAATAGATGATAGATGGTGGTGGTTTCATGGTTAGGTTCCTATACTGGTCACAAGCCAGGTGTTGATTTTACTGTTTGTTGGTACGTGCTTGGAAGACTTCAACTACTATTACAGTTTAACTTTTTTTTTTTTTTTTTGTGCAGATAGGGTTGGATTTAGACATGGCATGTTTGTTTCTTTGTGTTCTTGTAGTGATGATTTTTTGAGAGGGGCTTTGTCATAGGTGTGTGTGTGTGTGTGTGTGTGTGTGTGTGTGTGTGTGTGTGTGTGTGTGTGTGTGTGTGTGTGTGTGTGTGTGTGTGTGTGTGTGTGTGTGTGTGTGTGTGTGTGCGCGTGTGTGTGTGTGTGTGTGTGTGTGTGTGTGCGTGGGGGAAGAGAAACAGGAATTGCTCTAATTCTCATTCTCGCTATAATATTTATATAGCGCCTGTTACAGCTCTCTGTATGTTCCTAGGTTTCTGTTGTCGAACGGCAGTTTGTTTATCACATCAGGTACATAGAAGTTTCGGGCGGCTTTGCCGTAGTGATTGTTGTATTTATATGTTATGTAGTTTGTTGACTGTGATCTTGTTATTTGATATGTGGGCTGTAGTAATATTTTAACATGACTGTGTAGTGACATAAGTGTTTCACCTTAAATATTTTGTGTTTTGTCCGTGCTTCCTGCATAAGAGTGGGTTTTTCCCAGAATATCAGTTTTACCATTTTATCTTGCAACCATTGTAGCCTGTTAAGTCTGTACTCTGCGCAGAATGCGTAAGATGTGATTGCATATCTTAAAATGTTTTCACATAATGCTTTATAGATTAATATTTTTATATGGGTCGGGGCAATGTCTTTTAATCTGTATAGTTTGCTTGCTATTATCGTAAGCTTGGTATGTAGGTAATTTGTATGACTATTCCAACTTTGATCAGCGTCGAAGTGAAGTCCGAGATAGCATGTTGTTTTCACATGTGATGGTTGTGATTTTAGGTTCTGCGCTTTGTGTATAGGAGGATAAATGTCGGATAGTGAGATATTTAGTTTCTATGGGCAGGGTTTGGGGATTTTTGAATACCATTAGCTTTGTTTATCCAGGGTTTATATATATGCCGTTTTCGGTTAACCAGTTAGTGATTTGATTGATGTCGTGTTGCATATTTGTGTAAGCGATATTTGCATTGTTGTGAATGGATACTATGGCCGTGTCGTCTGCGTACTGGAAGATTTTACTTTTTAGGGGGAGTTGGCTTATGTCGTGTGTGTATGTGTTAAATAGAATGGGAGATAGGACAGCTCCTTGCGGTACTCCACAGGTTACATGTACCTCTTTGCTGTATGCTGATCCTATACGTGTGATGTGCTTTCTGTTTTTCGTGTATGCTTTAAACCACTGGAGTAGACGACCTCCAATTCCGATATGGGTTAGTTTCGTTAACAAGGTTTTGTGTGTTAGTGTGTCAAATGCTTTTGTTAGGTCAACGAATACCACTAATGTTATTCTGTTTTTATCCAATGCAGCATTTATTAGGTCTGTGAAATCTTCCAGGAGTGTTGCTGTTCCTTTATTTTTTTGAAAGCCATACTGTGTTTTGGGTATGATTTGAAATTTTTCAACGTATGTGGAGAGTTTCTGATGCACTCCATGATTTGGTTGATTACAGACAGCGTGGCGATGGGTCTGTAATTATTGTTTCTTTTTCCCTGTTTGTGTATGGGTGTAATTAATGCAGTCTTCAATGTTTCAGGTATGTGTCCCGTTTCGAAGATTTTATTTAAAAGTTTTTGTATAACTGGAAGTAGGTTGGTTGAGTGTTTCTTGATGTCTTTTGGTCTGATTCCGTCTATCCCCGGTCCTTTGTTAGGGTTAATTTGTTGAATTGCCAGTGATAGTTCTTCTTTTGTTACTGTGGGGAACAACATCGACTGGGTTGCTCGTGGACCTAGTGGAGAATGTTCGTTTGTGTGAGGAAAGGTTGTTTCTTGTAGCTTTTGGACAGAGTTCACGAAGTGCTGATTGAAGTTGTTTGCCAACTGTTTGAGGGATTTGTGGTCAGAAACAATAAAACACAGGCAAAGCTGTGTTTTATTGTTTCTGAGGCAGTGGTTCTGTGTATGTTGTCCAGCATTTCATTAATTAGGTGCCAAGTTTCCTTTATGTCACTCTGAGCTGTTGTTAATTTGTTGCTGTAATAGTTTCTTTTTACCATTCTAATCTGTGTTGTTAGGAGATTCCGTTTTCTTTTGTATTCAGATTTTAAAGCGATATTGTTCGGGGATTTCTTAAGTTGTTTCCATAGGGCATCTTTTCTTTGTATGTCTGTTATCCATGGATTTTGTTTCGTTTGGGGGTATTTTTATTTTTGTTAATGCTTTGTTATTTATTTTGTTAAATGCAAGTTTAAGATTATTATATACAGCTTCAGCAGAGTCTAAAGATGCTATCTGCATCCAGTCTGTTTTTCTGATTTCGTCGTTTACTATTGTTTCGTTTAGAATGCTATAATACTGTTTTGTAGTCTCAGTGATTTTTATGGGTTCTGGTTTGGTGTGTAACTGTAATGCTGTGAAATAATGGTCTGCCAGTTTGCATGTTATGACGGCTGCTGTGTAGCTGTTTGAAGGGGCTCTTATATTTATGATCAATGCAGGATGAGGTTGTTGTGTTTCCGATTATCTCTTCTCTTGTATACGACTGTATGGATGGGGTTATGTTATATGCCGATAATAGGTCTAGGTATTGTTCTGTGTTGTTATTTATGTTCCTAATGTTTATATTAATGTCTCCTATTATTATCAAGTTTTCTGAGGTACCTACTTCCGTGGCTGAAAGCCACCTGTTTAGTTCTTCTAGGAATTTTGTGGTGCTTAAGTTGGATGGTCTGTATATTGCGTTTAATATCAAAGAGTTTTCTTTATTTTAGTTTGATGTTTTTAATTTCGATGCGTATGTTTTCTGCGTATTCTAATTTATAGTTTATTTCTGTTACTTCTAGTTTATGTTTGGTAAATATTATTATACCACCGCCTCGTTTTGTTTGTCTGCAGTGTTTGTGTTTGTGTTGTTGGATGCCTCTTATACTTCAGTCAGTATTAAAATGTCTATTTCATCTATATCTTCCTTCAGATAAGCTTGCAGGGTCAGCCAGTATTTTTGAATGCTTCTGATGTTGATGTGTGGAATTGATAGTCCTTTATTGGGAATTGTCACTTGTTTCCATTCCGTTATTGATTTCAGAATGTGGCAATTATCATGTTCCGGGGTGATTACGTCTGCTTGATGGTCTGCATTCATGTTGGTTGGTGTGCTGTTCCTTCTTTACGAGTTGTCAATATTCCTTTCAATGTGGTAGCCTGTTGAGGTCGTCTACGGATTTTATTTCGATTGGTTTTGCGTCTTGTGTCTTCTAAGGTATATTTTGCTCTCTAATCCATATAAACTGGTAATTGTTTTCTGTTTTTACTTTCCTTGCTTGGTACAATATTTTCTGATAGTATGGCGTTGGGTATTCGGACAAGTATATTGGGGTGTTGTCGTGGTCTCCTTTCAGATCCTTGACTACTGGTTTTTTAATAATAATAATAATAATAATAATAATAATAATAATAAATAAATAAAAATATATTTCATTTTAAATGTCTGTTTTATTTGAATTTAGATATACATTTCGACAAAAAAATAATTTATCATCAATGAGACAAGTGAAATTGCCTATTTCTATATCTGCTATATTGCTCTCTTTTGTGCGTTTTATAAATCCAGTCTTTAACTAATGATCCATACTTAAGAATTTGAAAGCTAAAAAAATTACCGTATTTACTCGACTATAACTCGTACTTTTTTCCCAAAATTAAAGCTAACATATCGTGGTTCGAGACAGTGGAGTAGCTAGAGCTGTTGCCGCCCCTCTCAATACACACCAAAAATACTACAAAAAGTCAAAACGATGTGTAGGGTAATAAATTAAAACGCTATGTTTATTTTTGAAGTAAAACTTTAATTTTAACATTCTAAAATGTTATTTTTCTTGCTTTTCTGTTAGCAAAATCGTCGATGACATTGGCGAAGTCTATTTCATAGTAATGTAGGTAATTCTTAATCAAATTTTATTTAGAAAAACTCCTCTCAACTAGTGACACTTACAGCAATTGTGAGGAAAATTCGCAGTAGTATTACAATATTTGGAACTGAGTTCTGGAGACTGTATTTTAGAATTAACTGCAAGAGTTTAAAAAGGTTCAAAGTGCCGCCCGAGGTGGATCGCCTCCTCCGCACCCCCCTCCCCCAGCTACGCCACTGGTTCGAGATATATGCGGGGATTTTCGGAAACTAAAGTTTTCAGAAAAAAAAAAAAACTGAAAATAGTTATGACTTACCAAGAAGCTTCTATTCTCCATCAATTCTTCTGTCCTCGAGAGCAGTTTCCTTGTGTCAAAGTTATCTATCCAAATAGAGTCATCTTCTTTCCCATTATATCAAGCAAAAATTACCAGTAATTTAAAACTTGAGATACGTAATGAACAATCCTTGACAAATTACTAATGAGAAGTGAAAGATGTGCGTGATTGTAGGCCAGTAGAGAAAAAGCAATTATTAAGAAGTGCATATGATTGGTGCAGTATTAACAAAAGATCGCGCGACCCAAACAAAACAAGCTGACAATTGAATTGAAATGCTAATTCTCTTAAACCGATTTCCATAATATCTGAAATGCATTAACTGTATATTTTTTAGTTTTAACACGTTCATGACGGGGAGTGTCAAGCAAAACCATATGTTACACCTGCGCACATGTGGTTTGCTCCAGTCTATACAGCGGAGGAGATGTGATTATTAGTTAGTGTTTATATATTCCCAGTTGTCTCTAATTGCATTGTTTGTTGAGAAAAATATTACACAGTGTCTGCAAATTACTGCAGGGAGTACAATGTGAAAGTCGGGGCGATAGTGATTCGCAATTTGAGTAGGAGAATTCATGCATAATATAATTTAATATATATATATATTAAATTATATTTATTATTAAATATAATTTAATTAAATTATAATATATTTAATATAAATTAAATATATTAAATTATATATATATACATATATATATATATTAAATTATATATATTAAACTTTAAAACTTTATGAAATTCACATGATATGATAGTTTATGGGTTGTTTCATTAAGTATCTAATAAGTGGGTCCTAAAATGTTTAGTTTTAATATGTATGACTGACTGTATTTTTTTTATTAATAAAATATTATAAGCACATATTTAACTGTCAATGGGAAATGGCGCCTTTTTTATTTGCTAAACTAAATGCTGTATTTTTGTAAAATGTCATGTTGCCGTAATACGGCTGAACGAGCGACCTTATTAAGCAGCGCCTTTAGGCAGGCTGCCCCTAATGCTACACCCTGTCGATGGTATGAATTCGCTGTCTGTCTTAAACTAACAATTTCCACTAAAAATATAATACACAAACGAGAATATTTATAAAATTTTCGCTGAGTCGATGCTTACTCTGTGAAATAAAATCTGTGGTAATATTGATAACGTTTCACTTCAAACAAATTATAAAAAACTGGTGATGTATTAAGTTAAAAATGTTGTTACATTATTTAGAATTCATAATAATTTGACTGATTTAAAATTTCATCTTTATTGCATTAACTAATTTGTAATTGTGTAAATTATATACACTACGATATAATTCAAGAATAAGAATAAGAATATATATATATATATATATATATATATATATATATATGTTAAAGATACCAAGTAATTTTAAACCTGGTTTTACTCCATTTCCCAAGTAAACAAACAGACTAAAAGTCAAGTTTGCGCCTGCAATTGATGCAAGTCTAACTGATCTCACAGGTAGTGCAGGACCAGGGAAACTCGTGGCAAAGGTGGAACAAGCTCCGATCACTAATCTTAATATTTACCCTTAATGCCAAAACACGAGTTGCCCTGGTCCTGCACTACCTGTGGGATCAGTTAGACTTGCATCAATTGCAGGTGCAAACTTGACTTTTAGTCTGTTTGTTTACTTGGGAAATGGAGTAAAACCAGGTTTAAAATTACTTGGTATCTTTAACATATTTATACCCAAGGTAAAAATACTTCCTACATTTATATCTCCTCCAGAGATTTTTATTTATTAAGGTTAAAACACCTTATGGTAACTTGTTTTGGCGAAATACTTACAAGCTCGGTATGACTAAATCTTGGTATTTCTAGCCTAGCTCCCACTGACGAGACCTCAATAAAGGTCGAAACCGGTCTGGGTAGTGGCACCTTGCCTTTAATACAAAACATTATATATCCCCTTCTTGGAGATGTGTTTTGGCATTAAGGGTAAATATTAGGGTAAATAAGTTAAAAATGTTGTTACATTATTTAGAATTCATAATAATTTGACTGATATATATATATATATATATATATATATATATATATATATATATATATA
The DNA here is from genome assembly GCF_054136105.1 of Typopeltis vanoorti. NCBI lineage: Eukaryota > Metazoa > Arthropoda > Arachnida > Uropygi > Thelyphonidae > Typopeltis > Typopeltis vanoorti. The sequence goes on along the minus strand of NC_143555.1, from coordinate 28,695,175 downwards.
TATATATATATATATATATATATTATTATTTCCCGTCGTGAAATGGCGCCCGTATCTTCAAGCGCCCTTGTGCGGCGCACGATCTGCACAACCGCACGGCTTGGCCCTGATTGCTTCTACAAGTCAATGTCCTCCGCATCATTCCCATTATCCGCTGTGTTGTCTTCACTATTTTAGTAACATGTCCCCAAAATTTTAGGTCCTTGTCTACAATCACTCCCAGATCTCTCATTTCCCCTACGTCTTCCAAGATATTTGCACCGATTGTGTACTTTACATCCCATCTCTGCTTCCCAAATTTCAAAACCCTACACTTTGAAACATTCAATTGACATCCCCACTTATTTACCCATTCAGCCAGTGTATTCAAGTCCTCTTGCAAAGCTACAGCATCCACACTACTCCTGATAGCTCTCCCCAACTTTGCATCATCTACAAACAACTGCACATCACCATTCAGACCTCTCTAGATGTCATTTACATACAAATTAAACAGCAATGGACCCAAAACAGACCCTTGAGGTACACCACTAGTAACTTTCCTCTGCTGGGATATCGCTCCTCCATAGACAACTCGCCGATACCTATCAGACAGCCAATCTCCAATCCAGCGAACCAATCTACTGTTCAGCCCATCCGTTCCAATTTGTAATGTGGCAATTTATCAAACCCATTTGCAAAATCTAAATATATCACTGTATAAGCAACACCCATATCCAATGCATTTGTCACTTTATTATAAAAAGTAAGCAGGTTGCTAAAGCACGATCCTCCTTTAGTAAATCTATGCTGGCCGCCAAAGAGTATTTTTCTGTTGTCAACCCAATTCTGAATCTTATTCCTAAATAACTTCTCTAATACTTTGACCACAACTCCAGGCACACAGACTGGTCTATAATTCAAAGCTTCACTCTTATCACCTCCCTTATGGATTGGTACAATTTTACCCTCTTTCCACTCTTTTGGAACTTGACCCAGTGACAGACTCATGTTGAAAAGATATACAAAAGCTGTTGTTAACTTTCTGGCATATTCCCTAAAGACACGTGGTGAAATAGCATCAAGTCCCACAGCTTTATTTACATCAAATCTATTCAATTCCTCATATATCTCCTGTTCATTCTACATTATATATTTATTCTTGATTCGTTGTTTACTTAAATCTATGCTTTCTTACTTAAAACCTTATGCAATCAAAATCCTACCGGCTGCTCTATTGTTAAATATTTTTCTTTTTGTAATTTATTCTCTTTATTCACTTACTTTAATCTAATTCTTATATCTAGGATTGTTTCCTCTTCGGATACTGGCAAATTTATATTTTGCTGCTCCAGCCAGTATCCTATAGCAGAAAAGATCCTTACTCAGGGAGACAATACTAGATTCTTAGCTTTCTTACACAATATCTTATTTAAACTGCCGTATAGATTCAGATTATCGAAGTCGTGACGTAAATCTATAATTATACTTTCTTTCTAAATCCTTCCCGCTAAAATAGGTTCTATTTTTATAAGTGGTAAGTTGGAATCATAATTAGGCATGACTCAGGTTCAGGTAAATATGACATGTTTATTGGAATATCTAAAACACAATACAAATTTCTTACACTCAATTATGCTCAATACTAAATAAAACTCGAACTAAGAGATTAACACATTCTAAACTAATTAAATCTTATAAGGCATGCTAAACACAGTAACTGCACATTGGGATATATATAGCAAATGATATGAAGTTAAGCTAAATTCCTTTGAGTAGTATTACTCGTACCAGAAAACTAACAAACATTCTAATGTTACTGAGATACTAAATTATAATATTCTTATCGGATCAAGTTAATCCTATCACATGCAAAATTACAAAAGATCTCTTCCAAACAATTCTTCTTACTCTCAAAGGAGGTTAACTTTCTAAATAGAGACTGTCCACAGAGTTCTTTAGAATAGTTCTTAATTTCACATTCGTAAACAATCTTCTCTCTTCTAATGAACTTTCACACAAAATTAGAGTAATTGCACCTTACCGAGCATTATCCGCGTCGTTCTGCACCACGTGTATGTCTGGATACTTCTCATCTATTGGCTGTCCTTACGCCAACGTAGGGGTTACGCTATCTTCATTCCTTCTGCCGAAAACGGAGTCAAATCTTTGCGTTTCAGGAACAACTCGATGGGACTTTTTAGCGACGGCTTGATTCTGCTAGGACTGGAAGTTATACCTTCAGCTTTGCATGGAATCCTACTTCATTTTAAGAACCCTCGCAGTCCGACATCTTATCACAGACTTCACATCCCCCGCGAAACAGCCCGTAAACTTCCGAACCAGCAAAACAGGAAAACGTTACGACCAGAGAGTCCTCCTATATAGGCTCAACCTCTTATATTCTTCTATAGAGTGCCTGCTTTTTTCTGTCCCCTTTTTGCACACCGCCCTTATCTTTTCAACTGCTTTGGGTTCATCCTTCGCTTTTACAATGCTGTTATACTTGGATTCACAGAATACATGGCAACGTAATTTCCCGAGTAAGCTATAGCCGCTAGCGTTATGCTGTACACGTGTAGCTTTATGCCTTCCAGGAATTATTACTTAACAACTTTTTAGATGACTCACAGTAAATTTTACATAGCTCAAGTGAGGCTTAAATTTAAATCAGATTATCTCTTTTTAGACATACTTTAAAATGAAATCTTAATATAGTCACCACAGCTTAAATATAAGGTACTTAAAATAAAGAATACAAATTTTACATAAAGTGAAGAAGTTTCACTTTTAATTACAACTGATGTGCAGGTATTTCTCTTTGCCAGCAAGTTTTATGTTAGGTTTTAAATGAATGATTTCTTTCCTAGATTCCTCCATTTAGGATCTAACACCACATTCACAAGAATGAAATACCTTTAGAAATTGCTCACTCAATATCTCAACTATATCCTCCACAGCGGTTATCATTCCTCAGTTTTCATCAATCAATCCCATCCTACCATAATCATTCTTTCTTCTACTGGCGACATATCGAAAAAACTCCTTAGGATTTTTTTTGGCCACTTTAGCTAACTGCTGCTCATACTGCATTTTTGCTACCCTTATCAAGCTAGTCACCTTCCTCGCCTGCTCTTTGTACTTCTCATGCAGCTGGTGTTATAAATACTCATTTTGTGTTTCTTCCATAATACCTTCTTCTTCCAGATTGCATACCTTATCTCTTGATTCATCCATTTTACACCCACTCTATTTACCCTCTTGACCCTTGGAATACACTGATATTGCCTCCACCAAATAGTTTCTTGAGTATGGCCCAAGCAGCATTGACATCCTTTCCATCGAGTTCCTCTTTCCAACTTATTATTGGAAACTGTTTCCTGAGCTTTTCATAATTACCAGTGTTATAATTCCACATATATTCCTTTCTAACAGACGTCCTCGAATGACTGGTTACCCTGCACATGATCACCTCGTGGTCACTCTCACCAACCGGTGGAAGATTTGACACCTCATTTATAATAACATCATCTGATGAGATGATCAAATCCAATACTCTTGATCCTCGTGTACCCTCCGTTACGTGCTGCCTAAGGTAATTATCTTTCAAAAACTCCAAAAATTCATTTTCTTTACCCCCAGATGCAGTCTCTTGCTTCCAGTCTATATTACCATAATTAAAGTCGCCCATAATGATAACTCGTTTCTTGCTAGCTAGGCCAATTTGCCTATACATTTCGTTCTCCTTACCCTCCATATTACCAGTGGTAATATCTATATTACCACTATTTGCACCTTGCAATTCCATCTTAGATGGGCACAATTCATCTGCTACCATTAACAGTACTCCTCCTCCCTTTCTTTCCTATCTTCACATAAAATATCATATCCGTTCATCTCTATTCCTGTCAGGATGTCATCGTCATCTAACCACGTCTCACTTATACCAATTTTGGGGCGAACAGACTCGAGCAAAGCAACAATTTCGTTCCCCTTATTTCGAATACTTCTGGCATTAGTAAATAAACATAAGAAATGATTACTGCTTCTACAAGTCCAACGAACGTCACTCCTACGATGTCTCTTCAATACCTTCCCCTCTACAACTTTTCTTACACCTAAACTCTTCACACCCATCCCAGGCCATCTCAAACTGTGTTTGTCCGCTTACACGTTCACCTCTGAATTCAACACCCGCATGTTTCATAAAGTTTCTCCCCATCCACCCTGACTCCCCCCATTTCCTTGTTCGTGTTGTACCTCCACTCTCTCATTTACTTCATAATATTCACCTCCCCATTTGCAAGTGAACAAATACCTCTCCCTACCCTACTTTCTTGCTCTTTCATATCACTTCGCACCACCTCAGATATAATCATTATAGTCATTACTTCTCCTGCCAGTAACAATCTCTCCAGCAGACTCGCACCAAAACCATTTAAATGCAGCCCATCTTCTTTATACAATTCCATCCATCCCTCAAATTCCTCCCACATTCAAAAAATGCACTCCATTCTCCTCACATAACTTCATTAACATATCATTCATAATCTTTGCTCGCCTCCTCAATTCATCACTATCATACCTTGGCAACACACTACCTACGTTTCCTACCACACTGTTATCTTTTACTCTCCTTAATAATCTCCTTATATCCAATCTGGTATTTTCCTTGTTCCCATCCAAATCATTTGTTCCTACTATAACCACAAACGCTTGTGCTCTCTTATTCCTCATGTCAAATGCTTCAATCACTCTCTCCATTCTACCACCAGGAAAACAAACTTTATGCATCTTCTCATTCACTACACCTCTAATAATGGAATCTCCATAGAGAACCACTCTCGAATCATTCGATATATCTTTCGCATGGCCATCTTTCCTTCTGGTCTTTTTCACTCTTCCATGTATGTCTCTAATTCTTTTCATCTCATTTCGCATGCAGTTCATCTCTTATCTCATCATCAACACTGCTTTCATGTCCACATCCAATATATATTCCTGTCTGTCATTTTCATGTAGTTTCATATTATGCCTTTGGATATTTTTGGTCACGCAGCATCTACAGCAGTCCTCACACTGATGTTCTGACGAGGATATCCATGGATAATTAACTGACCCATTTTCCTTCTCTTGAGCAACATTCTGATCCTGCAATGGAAGCTACTGATCATGTATTTTAGGAATATTTGGCATAACAGCAGTCGGCCTGGATGTATCCCAAGACATCATCATCATCATGGATCTACTGTCTTGATGTGAAGAACTGGCACAAGGTGAAACTGCAGCTCCAGGTGATAACAGTGAGACACCAGTTTACATATCTTTTATCATACTTTGTGCAACTTGAAGAGAAGTAGATAATTCAGGTGATACAGAACAAGGAACTAATATTTGGCTATCTGTACTTAGCCCTGATTCTGTTATTTGAGTGAGTTTCAATTAACTCAACGGTATTAAGAATAGGCATCGTATTCATTACTGGGATTGACAATGAATCTTGGAGCGAACTGTCAAAAGATGTTGTCAACGCCTAATTCCTCAATTTCTATTATTGTATCTTCACTTTGTTGTGATCCTTTTACCAACACTGAACTCTGTATAGATGGAAATGAGTTCTGAGTTGGACTAGGATATATATTTGAATTAGAAACAGAAATCTCATTTAATGGATAATCAGTTCCTGACAGTTCTAACCTTCCTTCACTTGTGAACGACTTTATTGACCTGTTGGTATCTTCTGTTGTGTCTAATTCATTTACTATTGATGACACATTGGCCTTCATGCCTTTACTGTTAGAACCACGAAGATATCTACTTTGAGGTCTTCCTCTTTTCTTCTTAATTATCGGTGGCAATTCTGTGCTGCATTTCTTCTGTTGCACCTCAGCAAGTAACAAGGCCTGGTTACTTGAGTCATGTTCACTCTTCTCCTGAATATCAATACTGGAAGTATCCCTCTGTGCAACTTCTGTACAGATCTCAACATTCAAACTTTTAGCAGCACTAAGCAGCGTGGTAAGTTGGTCCTGAGAAATGATCGCTTCACCCTTGTACATAAAATCGTATCATTTTTAAATCCGTGTATTTTATATCTTTGAGAATAACAACGGAATGTTTACAAGAGTTTTCAATATGCCACGAAAGAAAGAACTGCAGGTAGACAACACTATTTTGTGTGCTTTAAGTCTCTTACCTTCACATACTAAAGTCACATCTACAAAAGTTTCAGTAAACAGTAATTCATTGAAAGTAGTTAGTACATTGACATGATTATTCCTTCTTAAACAGATTTGCTGAGCCTCCATCTTCATAATCTAGTAACAATTTTTTAAAGTTAACCAATAACAAGTTGGAAAAATGAAAACTAGCACCTAAATTGTTATCTTTACCAGCAATACAATGGTTGTCATACACGTGTAAATTAGGCCTAACGCGAAGCGTACACGAAACTCCAATCAGTGAAAAATGACACTGCATTACTGACTTTACTCACCACATTAATGACTTCATTTATTCTAGGAATGTCTGATCACACATATACCATCAATATAATTGAACTTCTGCACAAACTAATAATGTAAACACGAGAAATGAAAATTATCCGATGCATGATATGATTCAAGATTTACATATGATTCTCTATAAAGCAAATTTTAAAAGTGCAAACCTTCGCGCAATCTGTAAACTAACATGCGAACTAAGATTATAAATAAAAAAGAAAACTTAATTTGGAACAGATGGAGGCTGCATTCATTTTTAGATTCGGATTTTCATGAATTTATAAAATAATTGTTTGACAAACATAATTATTTTCAATCAAGTTCTGGGAGAATTTTAAAACGTATTGGTGATTAAAATAATTAGCCAAAAAATTGATATTGATCTTCTATAGTGATACAATATGAAGTGAAGAAAGTATGAAAGGATTTCTTATTTTGCGCTGGCATTAAAAACTATAATTATACGATAAAAACAAGCAGCAAAATGAATATAACTCATAGGTATTTAGTCTGATATAACTTAGATTCCGGTTACCGAGCAAACGGCAAGCAACTGAACACAGCTACTACATACGCTAAGTAATCTAATTAAGATTACTTGGCGTGAAGGATTATTACCCCTTCTAATGGAAATGACTGTCAAACTACACTTCTTATCCATGTTCTTTCAGCAGGTGGACAGAATATTATCCAGGTTTGCAGGACATGTATATACGTCCAGCAAAGAAATGGTACGCTTACATACATGAATTTTATGGAATACAGGAGTCCCTGTTAGTTTTATATGTAGCAAAATCTGGCGCTCCGAAGTCTTGGTGCCCATAGGCGATTGCCTAGGTTCACCTATTGATAAAATCGGTTCTGTCCGTCTCCACTACTACACCGAACCTCTACTACCAATCACCCACATCAACGCCATCTACTGCCCACAACCACCGCCACAGCTAGTATTTTTGTCTGTAAATTGCGTGTGTTCTAAAGAGCCGATTTGTCTGTATGTGGGGAAAAAACCTGGTACTACCTTCGTATGAGATCGGCTAACTCACCTTCAATTGAAAAAGCCCATATAAAGATTACTCCCGTCATGACGAGAATCGAACTTAGGCCCTGTCTAATCGAAGGGCGCGACGTACCGTCGTTCTTCCAATTGCACTACAGAGGCGCTTAAAATACTATATTATATTATTTTAATATACTATATTATATTATAGTATTATAATATTTTATTTTAAATTATTATATTAACCCAGACAGAATAACAAAAATCATCCTAATAAGAATAAAAGCTTTCATTCATTTTGGAGTGGAATAAAATATTCCACTCCAAAACAGCTATCATCCAAGTCTTGGTTCTCAAAAAAAAAGTGCCAATGCTGTAAAAGAAAAAACTCCTGCTTACCATGAATCGCTCAAGACCAAAACACAAGCTGCCCACTCTGCAGATTGCAACCATTGTGAAATAATCATCACAAAGTCCAAGTCAGACTTTGAAAGAGCCAAATGCTGCTAACTCGCCTCCTGCTCAAATAATAGTTGCTCCTGGTCCCTTGTCAAGACATTGGGCACAATTCTGCCTACCCAGGTTTCAATCAATTTTAAAACAAGATGCTATCGTAGTTGTCTCACCTACAGACAAGACCAACTTAATGGCATTACTCTTCTCTTTGAATTCTGGCATTGATGACCTGAGCAAAGTGCCCTCCACTCCACCAAGGACGCCCAGTCTTCCGACAAAAAAAGAAATCCAAAGAACCCTCAATAACCTGAGCACAAACAAGGCATCTGGTACTGATGGTATCCCACCTATTGTGTTAAAAAATTTGTGCCCCAGAACTAACACCTATCCTGTGTCGCCTTTTCAATCTATCCCGTTCAACTGGTACTTACCCTACAACATGGATGGAGACCCACATTTAGCCCATCCCAAAGAAAGGTGATAAAAGTCAACCAACAAACTACTGTCCAATTGCTCTCACTTCAGTTCTCTCTAAAATTATGGACATCAACCAACTCTAGAACTGTTGAGAGGCATACCAACTAATCAGTGACTAGCAGCATGGATTCTGCCACTCGCAGAATCTTGCTTTCACTACCCACCTCTGAACTCAAGCCATGCAGAAATTTGGTGAAACTCACGTGGTTACCATCGATATTTCAAAGGCATCTGATTGGATTTGGCACAAGGGCCTACTTAAACTGCCATTTTATTGTCTGCCTTCTTCACTCTGCAATTGGATCCCCAACTTTCTCACTGGTCACTCACTACATGTTCTGGTGGATGGTCTACTCTCCTCAGATTTCTCCACCAATGCATAAGTACCCCAGGGTTCTGTTCTTTCACCCTCTCTTCCTCTTGTATATGACCTGCTCTCAGACTTCCAACCTATCCATAGCTTTGCCAATGACAATACACTCCCTTCTTCCTTTTCAGTCAACAAATCTTGTAGGCTCAAGTATTAGAATCCTCAAGATTGGATTGGCCAGTGACTTGAACTCAGCTGTCCTAGCTATATCCCAGTGGGGCAAGGGCAACCTTGTAAACTTTAATGGGACCAAAACTCAGTTCTGGCTGATCTCTTGCAAGAGTTCGCATCCCTCCCATTCACCTTCAGTAATATTGAAATATCCAAGGATGACCACATTTCTCTTCTTTGACTGACCTGCACCTCCGATCTTTCCTGACAAAACCGCATTTCAACTATAGCTTCTGCAGCCACCAAAAAACTTGGTGTGCTTTTTTGCACAAGACACTACTGCACACCTGCCAACTTTACACAAAGCCCAAATCCACCCATCCATGGAATATCACTTCCATATTTGAGGTGGAGCACCAAAATTGTAAGATTGCTCGATTCTATCCAGAAGGCATGGCTAATGGTGGCTAATTCATGATTCATCCCTCTCACACAGATATTCAGTTTCTGCCTTGTGCTTCTTCTACAGATATACTTTCATGGACAGTGCTCTGCTGAATTGGCCACTATTATTCCTCCACTCTCCTCCAAAATCATTAAAACAGGAGCTACTGCTAACCAACACCCTTGTATAGTCTTGAAAATCACTAAACCAACTTCAATGCCTCCTCCTTCATCCCATCTACTTCTGTCCTTTGCAACAGCATCCCCCACTCTGCCATCCCCCAAAGAATACAACCCCTAAGCTATTCAAACAAAATGCAAACAGATACCTCCTTTCTTCTTGTTCACACACAGCACTAATGTGCTATAGATTTCATGTGTGGATCAGATAAAAAAAAGTTTGGTAAGGAGGCTTATTTCTCTAAATCTTTCCATGGCTTGTGCAAGAGGTGGGTAAGGATGACTAGTCAATGTTAGTCTACTGTGGTTGAATCCATATTGGCGATTACTAATTTGCCCACAGGCAGTGAATAAGTTAGCTGTTAATGACTTAATTTTGGGTATTGAGGTCAGAGAAATGAAACAATTTGATAGTTGACTCCCTTTTTCAGAAAAAGACTGTATATTAAGGTGGACTTTCATGTTCTAAGCATATGCAAGAGGAATATGACAACATATATGGATAATACAGTACAGGTGTCTGGAGTTCAAGTTTTTTTTAGCATAATTGGAAGGATATTATCTGGACAAGGAGACTTGTTCATATGTGGCAAAGATGACATCTGAGCATCATACTTCTCCTGTAACTCTTATATAAACAAAGGAAGAGTTTCCTTTTGTCTGTAAAGGATTTTGCCTAGAACTACCAGTACCAATGGAAATAAGTGGGGCTAAAGAAGAATCAGGGAAATATCACGTTGACATAACCGGTGACAGACTAAGAAGAACAGAACAGGTAGGATTCTTCTAAACAATAAGTAAATGATTTACTAAGGCATTATTTGAATCAAGGAAAGGGGGAAATAGTTATAGTAGTATTCAACACCAAATTAGAAATAAACTTCTTGAATGAAAGCTAATTTCAATTTAGTGATTATGGTACCTCAGAAGGTGCAAGGAAGAAATAGAGGAATTCTCAGTCGTTATGAAGAGCAGCTGATTTACATAAAGAAAGGAAATAGCTTTTGTTTGACACTTAAATGGCAAGATAGAAAATGAAAGCCAAATACAGAAATATGTGACCACTTGCAGAAAGGGTAGAGTAAATGTTATGTATCTGGCATAATCTACTTTACCCTTTTTCCAAGTCAGTTTGTTTTTAAACACACTTGGTTAGCATATCCACTCTCCACCCAATAGGCTGCGAGTTTGAATCCTGCCCTGGGCATGGATATTTGCGATTGTCTTTATGTGGCAGAAGAATTTATTTGCAGTGTGATACTACTGCTCCATTTACTGCAGGTCCATAATGGATTGGAAAAGTTTCACATTTGGTCTCTATAACAGGGTTTCAGGACTATAAAAAAAAATCAATAAAAAATATACATAAAAATTAATAAAAGAAAGAAAAAAAAATCCTTAGTCCATTCGCAGTATAAATGCACTAGTTTTTTTATTTTATTTGTGTGAGGTTTCCCCCATTCCTTGACCGCCCCTTAGGACTGGTTGAGCCCTCCTGATGAGGGATTAAGTACTATATCCTATGACTGTGTTCACGTGTCCGGTTTGCCTGCTTGTGGGATGATAAACCCCAGATAAACTGGGGAGAAAATCTTGTCCACGCCCAAGACTAGCTAACTTGGCTATGCCTGAGGAAGATCCTTAAGCTCCTCATGTCATCAACGGGGATATAACCTAGGACACTCCTTGCGAAGCGCATTGCCACTAGGCTAACTGCAAACTAATGAACTAGTACATTTGTACTATTTCACTGATAGGGGACTACATCAACAAAGTGTGAAAATTGAGTGAAAGACAAAAAAAAATAAGGATTCTATATATAAAGAAGTTAAAGCAGTCTAGCAGAAAAAAAGAAATCTTATAAAGTTCAAACTATATTAAGTGAGTATGTGTTCTTAGATCTATGAGAGTGGCTAAACAAAAGTTGAAGGAAGATATGGATAATATCTAAAATAACTATATTTCGCCCAGTTTGTAGATCTCTGCTTGGCATCTTGCCAAGAATATTCATGCTGAAGGGGGAGAAGGAAATGAAGGACATACAAATTGGTCGCCAACAAGCAAAATCATGTGCTTTATAGGTAAAATTTTCCAACTATTATACAAGCAACATAGTTAACTACAATGATCATAAAAGAGAAGTTAATTTTCTGACGTGTAATAATAAACAACTCATCCCACAATACAGAGTGATTACCCTATTATCAGAATGGATTCTCCTCCTGTTGACATGCGCAGAAGTGTCAAAGGGTCTCGAATCTGTGGGCGTACTATAGAACAGCAGTGGAAAACTGTTAATATGGTTGAATAATAGAAACGAATGCTCATTCCACTTGTGGGACACCATTGCAATTAATTTTTTCAATGCAGTCAAATCTTACCAGTGGTATTTATCTACAATTCATGGTAGACAAATTGTTGCTACCATTAAATGATGTACATTTAGCTATTAACTGCAACACAATGGAAATCCTCCATATTTCTTATGCAGTGACCTATCACAGCATCACCATAATAGTTTCCCTAACAGGTGAGTTCTCCTGGTAGTCTATAACAAAAGATCTCTGGACCTAAATCTTTTGAATTTTTGTCTATAAAGATGGATAAGAGGCTGGTGTACCACAGAAGTGAATGGAAAATGCATTGGTTGCAATTTTGAGCTGCAGCCTATATAAAGGACACTCCTAATTCAGGATGAAGGTTATACTTTTGAAAACTTACTGTAAACATGAATTGCAAATTCAGTAGGTGAACAAATTAATCCAAACAAGTTGAATTTTTGTCAAGTTTTTGGTTTAGTTTGGTTTTTTGTTCACTATTTTGATTGAGTGCTAAGTGTTTTAACTGTCTCTATGATGTTTATTAATAGTGTAAAGAAGTTGACATTCATAGTATTTTATTCATTTTGTGTAGCTACAAAATGGATACATCTCCAAGAAAGCATTCAAAAATATGTACTCATTCTCAACACATATCTATGACTTAAAGACAAGTTGCCAATGATTGTGTTGGTTTTGGTGCTGTTAATGCAATTTTAAAGAGGTTTATGGAGACAGGTACCTTTTCCACTGATAAAAAAGGAAAATGTGGGCAAAAAATGAAAACCATACTTATTCAAGATCACATACTAGTTAGGAAAAGCAAAATGAATCCAAGAGTGTCTGCTGTAGACTTAAATAGAGATTTGACAGCTAGTGAGATTAATGTTATTTCTGATATGACAGTCCATCAAAGATTGTTGGCTACAGACCAAAAAAGAAATGTTGAAGGAGGCTATGCAGAAAAAGAGGATCCAGTGGGGGAAAATGTACAAAGATTGGACTGTTGAGAAGTAGAAGAAGGTCATTCTCAGATAAGAGCCATTTTTTTTTATCAAAGGAGAGCAAGTACCCTATGTTTGCAAATTAGCGACTCAGAAGACTTCTCCCGCCCACATTCAACAAGCTCCTAAGCACTCAGCTGAAAAGATGTTCTGGAGTTGTTTTACACATGACGATCCAAAATCACTTGTGCCTGTTAACAGTATGATGAAAAGTGGGCAATACATAAAAATACTGAAGAAAAGAGTGGTCCCACAGACCCAGAAAGACAAAGAACTCACCTTCCAACAGGATCTTGCTCCATGCCACAATTCAAAAAAAAAAGTGCAAGTCCCTCAAAAATCACAACATCCAAATGCTTCAGTTGTCAGGTAACTTAATACAATCTATTATAAAAGTATGGTTTTGAGGTACAGAAATAAGAAAAACTGTGTTCTACATTGGTCGAATCCATGGCAGTTAAATTTTTGTACTTTTCTTGCAAAATTAAAATTTTTCTTTAAAATGTGAGTGGATTCATTTGTTCACTACTGTATCTTGCTTAATTCTTAAAATTTATCAAACATGTTGCTTTCTCTTTTTTTTTATTTATTTAAAAATCATTAAATTCTAAAAGCAAGTAGCATTATAATCATTCCTTATCACAACGATGTTCATATTAAGTTTAATTCAAAAAGACTTCTATGTGAGCTCCTGAAGTCATGCCCATTTCTCCTGACCCACCCTATGCTGTCATTAATTTTTGCTGAGGCTATTCTCACATCTCCGAAGGAGAAAAGATGGAAAGATGGAATGGCTCTAGAGATGCGATTACTAAAAAATAATGAGAATTAGCTTTAAAAAATAACAAGAAAGTACTTGAAAGTAATAATTAAAAAAACTTACTAAATGAGATCTGGAAGAGGAAAATTAAATTTTTATGACAACTAAGAGAACTGAACAGCATAGGAATCACAAGAAAAGTATAGAGAATAGGATAACCAAAACAATCATTATATGAAGGCCACAGAATACTGGATAGTCAAAAACCATTTGAAAGTAATGCTTAAGAATTAGTTTTTATTGCACTCTTTTACAGTGACATCTATACAATTTAAAATAAATACCTGAAACGAGTTGAATGTCAGATTTTTTAGAGATGCACAAGATTGGAGTAAGTGAAAAAAACATGCCTTCCACCTGAACAGACAAATCTTTTACCAGTAGTCTCACATGTCTCTCAAACTTATTCTCTTCATGCGGAACTTTTACTTTTATGAGTCACAATTTTTCTGTTATGACACAATAGGTGGAGTCTGTCCTGCTAGTGTCATCCCTGAAAAACATTATATTACTAACATTCTACCTTTGGGATGATATCTTCCATCAACCAAGTTTTGCTGATTTTTAACTGACTAACCAATACCAATAATACCTTCACCTTATTCCTGATGCACCTGGCATTAGTTACAAGCATTACAATACACCCCTCACTGGACATTCCCATTCTACTCAATGTCTGGCAAAACACAGATCACCACACTCTCCAGTTATCTTTACCAACATTATTTGGTGAATTCAAACCTTCCCCAGATAGGGACAGGCATTATTCCTTCTATCACATTAACTTCCTGATCCTTCTCATTTTTCCAGTTAGTAGGATCTGCCTCAACTGTGCCCGTAATCTACTTCTCATGCATTCGCCCTAATACCTTTCATTTCTGATTCATCACATTCTCACACTCACAGATCAACAGTATTTCCAAATGCCTAATCCCAAATTATACAAATGCAATTCATCCTACAGATTCTTTCTCCCAATAAACTTCATTAATATATCTACACACTACATGCCATTCCTTCCACCCAGCCTATGCCTTTGTAACTCAATTTATCATACTTTGATAAGATGCACCATGTTTGAAAATCCCCATGCAAGCAATTCTTTTTTCCCATCATATACCTTTAGATATGAATGCTCTTCCAGTATGCCAATGCTACTCAACACATTTGTCTTAATTTAATCTTACTTTAAACATTCAGTTCATTTCAGATATTTATTTCAAGTGGCTGTACAGATGGCACTGTAAAAGAGGGCAAAAAAACTATTTCTTAGCATTACTTTTAAATTCATTGTGCAAGTTAAAGCAATGAAAAGGAACCACAACTAGCACTGCAAAATTGTATATTACCAAAGAAAAATTACGAACCAACTGATTTGTAATAGTATGAAATGTTTTCTTTGATAACACACACACACACACACACACACACACACACACACACACACACACACACACACACACACACACACACACACACACACACACACACGTATTATAAAGTTTTTTAACTTGGGTATATTATGTATTCAAGATACCAAGTAATTTTATATAAACTTGGTTTTAATCCTATTTCCCAAGTAAGCAAACAGACAAGAAAGTCAAATTTGCACCTGCAAGTAGTGCAATCCAAGGCAACTCATGGTAGTGCCAGTCAAGGCAACTCGTGGTAAAGGTGGGCTCAAAGCACCTTGTGGCAACTTTTTCGGTAAAATACATATGAGCTCTGCATTACTTCATTCTTAGCATTTTCAGGTCTGGCTCCCACTGATGAGACCTCAATAAAGGTCGAAACTGGTATGGGTAGTGACCATTGCCTTTAATGTTTAGCATCATACATCTCTGCAAAGGGATGTGCTTTACATTAAGGGGAAAATACTAAGAAAAGTGATCAGAGCTTTATCTACCTTTACCATGAGTTGCCTTGGACTTGCACTACTTGCAGGTGCAAACTTGATTTTCTTGTCTGTTTGCTAACTTGGGAAATAAGATTAAAACCAAGTTTATATAAAATTACTTGGTATCTTGAATATATATATATATATATATATATATATATATAGAATGCAAATCCTATGAAAGGATATAAACCTATCATACATTACTATGTGTGTGTGTAGGCAGACTAAGGGTTAGATAATTTGTAAATCCTATTCAAGGGACCAAGCGAAGAAATATTTTAAAGTACACCAGACCTGCAATAAGTAGGTTCTCACACTAGACAATAAAGTCTACCTACTACTTATATCAGCCAGCCTGGTGGAGTAGTTAGAATATTCACCCTCCACAACCAAAGGCCACAGGTTCGAATCCTGCCATGGGCATGAAATGTTTGTGATGTCTTTAGGTAAGGAATGAATTTTATCACTCTGTGTGAGAGTATCTTCCTGCTTATTAGAGGCCTGAAGTGGTATAAAAAATTTCCATGGTTTGTTTCTTGACATGGTTCCCTGACTATGTAAAAAAACAATAAATACCAGAAACATATAAAATTAATAAAAAGTAGAAAAAAATATCCCTTGACCACTTCTGGTACTACATAAGATTCTCAATTTCATGGGTGGGGGTTACACACAACACACATATGGTGTTCAACAAATTATGCAAAATCTTGAAAAATATGTACTCTATTAAGACCCCCCTCCACCCTCTACCTTCATTTTTTAAAAATATGTCCAGTAAGTCAATAGAGACTCCATAAAGCAATTAGTGGTGCTGCATCTGTGTTTTTTTAAGTTACAAAGATTTTGTTTAGAAAGTTGTTTTTCATTAAATAAAAATATTTTATTTTATCCAGTCTGCACCTACTTGCCAGCTGGCAAAAATTACTCACTATATATGAGTGGTTTAAGATGAATGTAAAGGATCTTTATCAGGGCCTCTCAAATGAAGGTGAGTTAGCTGGTTATATTGGTTGAGTCCTGTACATATACACAAACTGAAAATATTCTGCATTCATCTTGGTGATAAGAATTTCAATGAGCAACAATAATATTTGTTACTCATTGAAACAACTGCATGTGTTCTCCTTACAAGTTTGTCTGGTTATGGGATGAAAGACTTTGCTACCTATGCAGACCAGCTAACTTACCTTCAATTAAAAGGCCCTAATAAAGATTCTTTGCATCCTAAACAAGATTCAAATCCAATTACAACTAATGGGCACCACTGAAACTGACCAGGCTACAGAGGCTCACATTATAATGCCATTTGCTATAATAACTGTATAGGCTAAGTGAGATGAAAAGTACCCAACAACAACATGCATTGGCATTCTTGGATGGTGTTGTTACATAAATGAGCTGGTTTTGGCCTATATGTTGAAAATATTTGTCATATTTTCTACTAAAAATGGGTTTAGACAAAATCAAAATGAGAAGACAAATTTTCAAGGCTATCCAAAGTCTTTTTTTGATCAGTTCCCGAGTTAGTCGATTCCCGGCACAGGCAAGCAGGTTTTTTCTTACAGAAACTCGATTTTTCATCCTGTGAACAAGAAAATAGACCAAAGAACTTGCACTATTTTCAGACATCAGCTGCCTCTCTTCACCAAATGCTGTGTATAATTAGTAATAGTCTTGGGCTAGCTGTCTCTGATTGGCTACCAGTGGACATTGAATTGTCCCCTTAGTCTACAAAAGTTACTTAAGGCTAAAACAGCCATGATTACTGTCTATAAGGGAATAAAAGGCATTAGTCGATTTTCCTCCCCTTAATACCAAATTTTATTAAATTACATCCAAAGAGGGTTATTACTTTATCATCTCAAGCCATTTTCTACTAAAACTGGTTTGATTTTAAAGAAATGGTGCAATACATTTTAGTGAAAATATCAAAATACTAAATTTCAGTAAAATCCATTTGTCTAGAGCAGTGTTTCTCAAACTTCAGATATCCACATACCCCGTCTTAAATTTTCACTATTACCAAGCACTCCGTAATTAATTAATTAAAAATAAATTTAAAATATTAATTAAAATTAAATATCTATTTTATTGAATTTATATGTTCATGTAAACAAAAAATATGATTTATTTTTAAATTTTGGTTCTCTAGATATGTCAGATGACACACTCATCAATTTCATTTGATCCAGATGCAAAATCAATGTTTTCTTGTTGCTTACAGCTACTTGTATTTGCTATATTGCTCTCTTTTGGGGATTTTATAAATCCAATCTTTAACCAATGATCCATACGTAAGAATTTGAAAGCTAAAAAAAAAAATACTGTATTTACTCGAATATAACTCTAACTTTTTTCCCAAAGTTAAAGCTAAAAAATCATGTTGCAAGATACATGTGGGAATTTTCAGAAACTAAAGTTTCAAAAAAAAAAAACAAAAAAAACTGAAAATGGTGCGACTTACCAAGAAGCTCCTACTTGCTATCACTACTTTTGGCATCGAGAACAGTTTCTTAGTGTGCATTGTCAAAGTTATCTACCCAAATAGCGTCATCTTCTTTCCCATTATTTCAAGCAAAAATTACCAGTAATTTACAAGACTTGAGATGCATAGAGCAGCGAAGAACTGCATATGATTGGTGCAGTATTAACAAAAGATTGTGCGAACCAAAGACAAATGCTAATTCCCTTCAACCGAATTCTATAATATCTGAAACACATTCACTATATATTTCATATTAACACGTTAACGACTGGGATGGTATCGAGCAAAACCATATGTTCCACCGGCAAAATATGGTTTTGCTTGGTCTATACAGCAGTTTCTGTCGGAGAGGGGATGTGATTCATTAGTTAGTGCCGTTTTATCCCGGTTGTCTCTAATTGCACTGTTTGTTGAAAAATATAATGACTCCTTTAATTATGCATAGCCGAAAATTGCCATGTATCCCCTAACAACCTTTCACGTACCCCAGGGGTATGCATACCACACTTTGAGAAACACTGGTCTAGAGAAAAGTAACATGCATATGGATAAACAAACAAAACATCTCATTGTTACTATACATTTTTCAAAATTCATCTAAAAATGACAGAGAAGAAGAGCTTCCTTTTCAGTTCCAAGGAATCTTTCTTTCCTCACAATCAAATTAGAATAATTCCTCCTCAAGTTTTGATTTTTAAACAGGTTAAGTTTACACGAGTATAGTTGTAGTGTTCCCCTCAAAATTTTATGTAGATAATCACTAATTAGCTGCAATATTACTGTATTATTGAGTTTATGGGAGAAAAAAACATGCTTGCCTGTGCCAGAGATCGACTTCAACTATGTTGCACCATCACCACCATAAGTCTTGAACCACGTTCAGGTGCAAACTTGACTTACTTGTCTGTTTGCTTACTTGGGAAAAAGGATTAAAACCAAGGTTATAAAATTACTTGGTATCTTTAAAATATTGCCTTCACTGTTTGCATGAAATTCAGCCTTATCTTTATAGCTTTTAGTAGTGATTCAGATATGGCAACCACTGAAGAGATGTTTTTCTAAGCTGTATCCCATATTTGATAGCAATAATTTCTTTTTAAAATTTTTGATTTCGTTTCTAAAATAGAGTCATACATTTATTTCCATTTACAAACTAAAGAAACCAAAGAAAGTTATGTACTCAAAAAAAAAAACGAGAGGGTCAAGATTAAAAAAAGCTTTCTATGGAAATAAAAATACTTTATGAGACTAATCCTTCAATTTTGCCTTTTTAGTTCTAAGATAAAAGAACCACTCATTTCCAGTCACAGAGTGCAGTGGAAGTGAGTCAGATATATAGGGCCAACTTAAAAAAAAGTTCAAAATTGGACCTATATCCAAGATCATTATAAGTTATACTGTACAACTGACTAAACAGGTTTGATTTTTCCCTACGTTTGCATCACAGAAAATTTTCATTTAGTGCCGTCTTGTATATGTGAAAAAGTAAACTTTCTACAACAGCTAAACTTCTTTTCACACTGATTATATTACATTTGATTATGAGTTACATAGAGCAAGTAGAGATGAATATTCAGCTTTAGGAGTTTGATTCTGAACAAATGATCTACAAATTACAATATGACGTTTCATGGAATTAAAGTAAGTTATATCTATTTTTTTTTAAAATTATAACCTTAACTCTGCAGTAAAAGAAATGGATGTAGTCGTTCGGGGACCGGAAGCTGTCGAATAACAGTAGGAAGATGACACTGAGGTAGATTTTTCCTGATAACAAACCTGGTTATTTCAAGCAAGGAACGTGGAGAGGAACATAAAATCATCAAATGATCCGCTAATCGCTTATCACGTGCAATGATACTTGACAAATGACCATGTTGATCTCTCAGTTCTATTTGTCCTAATGCACGTAACAGTAATTCAAAACATATATCATCATCTGACGAGTTCAAACCTGTTGCAAGAAGTACTGCTACTCTTGCAAGTGGGGTCATTCCATTATAATTCACTGTATTTACACATGCATTATACTCAAGTAGCAGCCTAACACTTTCCAAATTACCTTTCATTGCTGCCCAACTAAGAGGAGTGTCATTATTAAAATCTACAGCATTCACATTAGCTCCATATTCTAGCAGAACATGTACACATTCCCATTTATTTCGGAATGCAGCCCAATGAAGAGGAGTATTGTGGTTAATATCAGTAGATTCAGTGTCAGCACCCCGTTGCAATAATATTCGTACTGACTCGGCACTGTGTTCAGCTGCATGATGGAGTGCTGTTCTATGATAACCATCATAAGCATTTACCTTTAAGAAAAAATGAATTTAATGTAAAATATAAAACAGAATAACATTACAATGAATATTTATTCTTTTTATGAATGAATAAATATTAATTTCATGCTTAGTTTAAAAATAAATATTACATAAATATTTGATGAACATGTATTACAAGTAAATTACTTAAAGAAAATATTTAATATAAAACACATTTTATGATGAGTATCTAATTACATCAGAGGGAATACACAAAACGGACAAACAGTTACATGAAGCAAGAATGGAATGGCAGATATTACAGAATGTTTTCTTTCTAATGCATTACGGCTAGTCACATGATACCATTAGGAACCTGTAAACCTACTCAATAAATTGCAATAAATAAATTTAGTCAATGGACAAAGGAACACAAGGCTAAGGCTCATTACAAGGATGTAAAAGTACAAAGACAGTTTGAAAAGAAGTTAGTAAATAAAAAAACTTACATTTGCATAGTGTACATACTATCAATAGATTATTCGTGTAAAGTGAATACGAAAAGTAATGAAAAGAATGAACTAAATTAACTCATGAATACATGATATATGTAAACTATAATTATATATACAGTAGAATCTCTTTTAACTGGCAACAATGGGACTTCGCCAATTCTGGATACGAGATTTTGCCGGATAATTGAATATATAATTTCGAGAACTTATCTGTTCATGTTTTGTGATGCCACTTGTAGAAATTGCAGCATGCGAAGTTTGTTGGTCGTGTTTTACGATATGCAAGCCATAATTAAATAAATAACATAAAAAATCGTGCGGATTTTTTAAAATTTAAAACGCATACACCTAATTTTATATTTCACAAAATCAAATTTAAACAGCATTTAAAAATTACTTTCTCTTTGAATCGGTTAAGCTACCCAACGGAAAATCCACATTTGCTTTGCATCTTCATCTGTGCAATTCCTTCGCTCTTTCTTGCAGCATCGGTCCAGAAATGCAAGCTCCCTCTGATCTTTTCAGGGCAAACCACTTGTATAACACACGATCTAATTCTTCACACCGGGATTGGTGCACAGTTTTTCCATTTTTTGCAGCTTTTGTAGATTCTGTTTGCATCACGAATCTCTGGAGTTGACCACCTTGTTTCTTTATATTGTATGAAGTTGAACTTCCAACTTTATATTCATCCATTAATTTCGTTCTGCTGACACCTCTTTCCATTTTCTTCAGCAATTCGAGTTTTAACTTGAGAGTGAGAACATTTCTCTTACGTTTTGCAGGAGTAGCCATAGCAACACCACGTGGGCTAGGAACGTACATATACGAATGCAGTCTGTTGGCATGAGTTCTGGGTGCGCAACATACAAAACAATTTCGGGTCTAAATTTAGACCTTCAAAAGTGCCATTGTTTTGGTATTGCTGGTTATGAGAGATTTTACTGTATATAACTCTAGCTGCATACAAATGTGTGCCCCTAACTGCATATAAGTGTGGTGTGTGTACATACATCATCATCACTGTCCATGGGTCCAATGCCTTTTGGTATCAGATGCTAGTTTCACTATTTTTGGCCATTTCTCTGTCCATTGCAGATAACTCAAATACTGAAAACCTCTTTCCACACCACTCTTTCACATCATTTATCCACTCTTGCCTTGGTTGTCCTCTTCTGTTCATACCATCCATTGTACTAAGCATCTTGATATATATCATTTCACAGGTTTTGATCTTTCTGCATTAGATTCACTTTGCAATGCATTTTTTCATTTGTTAGCTTTTTCACCCATAAATTCATAGAATATTTCTATAAGATGTTCTTTTGAAAGCCAGTATTCATCTCGGAGATGAATAGACCTGAACCACGATTGTCTTAAATGACCTTGCTGCAAATCTTGCCATTGTTATTCTTTCATTTGATGGTATCCTAATAATGCTTCTCTTTCACTGAGAAGTTCATCATCCATCTCAGAACCACAGTGAGAATTTTTGAATATGCATGTTTCCAGCTATGGGAAGGCTCACCTATTTATTTTTCCACATCTTGTCCATTGCGTGTAGGTTTACTTTTTTGCTTCTGTTATCCAATCTTATCTCTCTTTTACAGTCTAAATCATGCATCATATTTCTCCCTAGGTATGTGAAGTTGCTAACCTCTTCCAACTTTTGCCTTTTGATTATTTGCTTTTTCATCCTCTTCTCTCTTGCTCCAAATATCATGGTTTTTGTTTTGTTAATGTTCATTAATAAGCCCATATCTCTTTCTACTCTTTCAATGCTTTCTCCATATACATATTTTCTCATCTTTCACTGTGCTTTCCAATCCAATTTCCTCCAATAATTAATATATATCTTTCTTTGGCACTGATTTCAAGGTTATTTCTAAGTTGCTAAACAATAACTCTCTTCTTCAGCACTTTCTGAAGTGGATGAATAGACTTGAACCACTATCATCTTAAATGGTCTTGCTGCAAATCTTGCCATCATTATTCTTTCATTTGCTGGTTTGTATCCTAATAATGCTTCTCTTTCACTGAGGAGAAATCCAACTCTTGCCTCATATTTTATACTATTGCCAGACCAGATAAATCTTGCACATCTCATCTCTCCCTCACCTCCAACTCTGTCCAGCACACCTCTACTAATCTAAGGATGTTACATTAATGTTGCTCCAACTCCTTGCAAAGTAAGTCTAGCTTTCCAGGAGCCCATGAAGTACAGACATTCCATGTTCCTACTGATAGCCTGTCTCTTGCTGGTTTTAATTTTATTGCATTTCTTTTAGTAGCGAACCTGTCAATCCAACCCTGATCGCTCAGCTAGGTATGCAATCCAGGCAACATCTGAGCTAGCACATTGTATTTTTACTTTGCAATTCCATATTGCATCAGATTTCAAATGTGTCTTGTTTTAAAGTCAGAGTGTCAGCACTCATCTGACCAACCTTAATGGTTCTTTCAGCTACCCACTATAGATCAGATGCTGCTGCCTGCTGGTTCATGGGAGGAATCATTTCCCGCTTATCACTCATACATATAGTGTTAACATATACATACTTATATACATACAGTGGTGCGAAAGGAGAGCTCATGGGACAACCTTTCACTGCTTGTAGAGATTAACTTTCCAGAAGAGACAGAGTGCACAGCAAGGTGATTTCCCAGCAGCATTCATAAATCAATAAATTAGAGAGCAACTGAATACTCGTCTAAGAGAAAGCTGGAGAGAGAAACAGTAACAAAGCTCACAATGATATTAGAGCTGTGAAGGCAGAGGTCTTTGAACTCTTGCTAATAATCTAATGTTTATTTATAACACACACACACATGTATATACTTGTATGTATGCAGTTAGGGTTATATATAAGGGGAACTGGAAAGTAATCAGTTATTTTTCATAGATCATTTTTAGCCGATTGTTTTTTCTTAAATAACACATAAATTATTAAATTTGATTTTTATTTAAATATTAGTATTACTTTTCTATTTAAAAAATCTGCTTTTTTTAAATTTTAGATTATTATTTTTTAATATGGCGGACTTTAAAGTTGAAGAGCACCATTTACGTCATTGTATGCTGTTTTTGTTTCACCAAGGAAAGAATGCTACCGAGGCTACCAAAATCATTTGCTCAACTTATGGAGACGTACTGAAGGTTAACAAATGTCAGATATGGTTAGAAGACTTGCAGAAAAAAATTTTGATTTCTCTGATCATCCTCAATCTGGAAGACCTCTTACTCTAGATGATGATGCTCTTAAGACTCGTTAAATCAGATCCAAAACAAACCATACAAGAATTAGCAGAGAAACTTAATTCATCATGGTCAACTATCCAAGAGCATTTACATAAGAGTGGCAAGGTTCTTAAACAAGGTGTATGGCTACCACATGAACTGTTGGAAAACAAAGCACAGAGACGGATGATTTGTAATTCATTGTTGACCAGACAACAAAATGACCCCTTTTTGGAACGAGTCATAACTGGTGACGAAAAATGGGTGCTGTATAAGAATAATAAATGCAAGAAACAGTGGCTTTCTCCAAATCAAACTCCAATTCCAACACCTAAAGATGGATTTCATCCACTAAAGGTTCTGTTGTGCGTTTGGTGGGATATTCATAGAATTATTCATTACGAACTCATGGAACAGGGTAAGACTATCACAGCAGCCATCTACTGTGAACAATTAGAGTGACTACATCAAGCATTGTTAATCAAATGTCTTGCGCTTGTCAATCAAAAAGGGGTAATTTTGCAGCAAGATAATGCAAAACCACATTCTGTAAGAATAACTCAAGAAAAAATTAGGCAGTTAGGATGGGAACTTCTACCACATCCTCCATATTCGCCAGATATTGCCCCTAGTGACTATCACTTATTCAGGTCCTTAGAACACAGCATAAGAAATAAAACCTTCTGTTCGCAAGATGATGTCCAAAGGAGTTTGATATCATTTTTTGCCTCCAAAAATAAAAATTTTTTTGTTTAAAGGGGGGACCTTTGTTACACCCTGATACCTTAAGAATGTAGAATTCCCAGTTATCATGGTGTAACATAAAGAGAAAATAAAATAAAACCCCTGTATAAAAGCTAATAGATGAATTATTTAAAAGAAAGAAAAATATTCTTGCATCCAAGTAAAATATATAACAAAAAAAAAAGTGTTTGTAGAACTAACTAATAAAAGAAGGAATATTTTAGTGTTGTGATATAAAAAAAAAATATTAGCTAAGTAAGATAGAAAGGATTAGTCATAAGAAACTGTATGTGAGAGGCTATAGATTAAAATATTAAGTAAATTCTTAAAAATTTGGAAGGGGGATTAATTTAGAGGCTAGCAAAAGAAAAACAATAGACTATTGCTCAGGGTCAATTCCCAGATTTGAGACATCGTCATGGGCTCGCCGACCAAAGGATGTTTGGCAGAAAAATGCCACCCTAATTGGTCGGTGAAGTCGAATCAAGTAAGGGGCGGAGAAAAGAAATTAAAGAAGGTGCCGTTAGGAGTCGAGGTATAAAAGGGTTAGAAACTCCCCCCCAACGAGGCTTTTTTTCCCAGAGAGTTTCTTCACGAGCTCCTTCATATAGGTTTCACATGGTTTTCCTGATTGGCGGAATTGGAGTTATATCTCCGTCGTCACAACAAGGAAACAAAAGTGAGCGGGATTTCGATTCCGTATTTCCTATGGTAAGAAACGAGGAATGCCATTTAGCAAAAGGAAAGAAGGTACTGTGTAAGTGTTTCATTATCCAGTGACAACTACGAGAAAGGGAAACTGTAAAGAAGTCGGTGTCCACGTGGCGAGTTTCACAGCCATAGTATAGATGATTCTAAAGTGTGTTCTTCGTTTACAATACGAAAAGTTAAGATCGCGTAAGCACAGTTTAATGCCAAAAGAACTTAGGAGTAACAGATTATAAGAGAGATCATACCAGGATAGAATAATCGGAAAAAGGTAGAGGCCAATATAGAAAACTCAAGAAAAAAAAAAGGTACTGTAAAAATCTCGTGTTAACTGAAAATCGTCTGTAATTGTAATCATTATTCTATTACTGAACTGTTGAAGAGACTAAGGAAATTTATGCTAGGACTTTAGTACATGACTGATTATAATGAAAGTATGCTTGTTAATATTAATATTATATAAGTAATTATGTGTCCTGAGATTTATGCATGTGTATTGTAACGTATAGGAAAGTTTTAAATGTCAAAGTTATGTGTTAGTACAGTGAAGGGATAATTTAATCTACATAGTTTTGGATAGTTAGATAGAGTGAATTGATCATATATGTCCATGTGCTACAGCATATAGCGTATATTCCGAGTAATATAGGGTTAACTAAGGTGTTAATTAGATCTAGAATTATACATATGATTGGATGTGTTGAATTTGTCATGGCGGCATGATCGCAATACCCATATAGGATCATAGCCAAATTACTTGTGATAAGCTAATGTTGTTTTGTAAATATTTTCCTAGTATTGAATTGAATTATATTAGAAATTGAATTGTACCATACTAATGAGTTTAATAAACCTTTGTTCATTGATAAAACAGTTGTCTGAAATGGCTGCCCAATGCACCACTTGAAAAACGTACGAACCTAATCATGCGGGAAATTAATGTGTTAAAAAACGAGATAAAGTGTCATGACTGCAATATTGTTTCACATTCAGACATATTTTAGTAATTGCTCCTTGTTTTTTGTATTTAACATCTCCAACTAAATATCCCAAAATGGGCAGCATAATATAAATATTAGGGACACTAAGGGGAGAAATAACTTAAATATTTGTATTTTTGGGTGATATCTCGTGCATAGATAATAGTTGAACATAGATAAGCATAATTTCAGTAGATAGGATAATAATCGTAAAATGGGACACAACAATAATGCTTTTGTCCTTACCAAGAATAACACAGAAAATAATTACCAACACTCCTATACAGCAATGTAGACAAGAAGAAGTCCGCAGGACTGCTATGCTGTATATTAAAGGCATTTCTGAATGAGTAGCAAAAATTATGAGCACATATACTACAAACTCATAAACCAAATTCATAATCTATTATTGTCTCCAAAAGACCAATTCTCACTAATGATCTACAAGGTACCATGTTGAAAGTTTTTCCACTTGGTTAGACTATAATAAATTTAGTTTAATCCTTTATCCAAGTGTAAGCAAACAAAGTTTGTGCCTGAAGTTCAGGACTGAGGCAACTCGTGGTAAAAGTAGACTAAGCTCTCATCACTCGTCTTAGTATCTATGTGATGGTAGTGGCACTTCCCTTAATACATAGCATTATACATATCCACAAGGAGATGTGCTTTGCATTATGGGAGATACTAAGACAAGTGATGAGAGCTTAGTCCACCTTTACAATGAGTTGCCTCAGTCCTGAAGATACTTCAGGTGCAAACTCTGTTTGCTCACACTTGGATAAAGGATTAAACTATAAATTTATTATACAAGGTACCATGTTTGAGGATTGTCTTACTGTGAACAAACAAGAAGCTATGTCAATAAATGTATCTCTGAATATAAAGACCTCATCTTGCTCATCAAACCTCACAAATCTGGCCTAGCACAACATGGGATTGAACAACTAGCCACAAGATCCAATGGGAAAACACCAAACTATTACATAGATCCAGGTATAAATATGAATAATATACAAAGAAAGTGCTGAAGCCCTGCTTCATCAACCTAGCCTCAATCATGACTGCCTTACTATTCCTAAAGTGTGAGAAATTGATATTCTTGACTGCATTAAATAAATTTGTAAGTTTAATTTTTAAACTCAAATTATCTAATTTTATTTTCACCCAATAGTTTTAATCAACGAACACAAGACTATATATATATAAGGATTCTAATGTAACATATATACTCTGTTTCTTTTATTCAAATTCTTTGTTATTGTTTTCTGCTCACAATGATGATGTCTTACAATATGCAAGATGAAACATCTGTATAAGATACTTCACAGGTCTCATTATACAAGCAAGTGGAATCTAAATGAAGACAATGCAGTCAGAAAAAATAGCATCACAACAAACAAATGTCAGAGTACTCTCTCTGTGTGTGTGTTGGGGGGGGGGGGGAGGGGGGGGGGGCAGGCAGAAGCTGCATAACAGAGTACAACCCTATCACGGAAGAATATGTTCAGTGATGTCATTCGTGCCAACAGCTTGCATAATATTTTTCATACACATATCAAATGGGCAAATCACAGTGTAATGAGAGTATAATACTGACACAGACGTAGACAACGATTAGTTTTAGGTTGAGTGACAAATGTTTCAGTTGAAATGACAAAGTAGGTTCATTTGTTCAGCATAAAGACTATGAATGAGCAATGTGCAAAAAATAAATTAAGAGTTATTTTCATACCTTGATAGATAAGATCCAACCACTTCCGAGTTCTCTCCTTTGCAGGAGCATACAGAACGTTGATCAGTACTCCGTTCTGTATGATATTCCAGACAATGGATATCCAATTCTCTTGCCCTTTTCTCTTAGCTGACATGCAAGAATTGTAAGCTTTATCAAAAATTAGTCCTAAGACTTTGGACTGTTAGTACTAGGATAATAGCTTGTCCCATCCTTAACTCTGGGTGTAAATGAAGAGTATATTTTCAGAAGTGTATACACAGACACTTTTTTCTGCTGAAAACTTGAACCCATTAATAGATCCTATGAACAGATATGATCAATTGCTTGATGAAGCTGCCTTTCAATGAATCTCAATTACAGAAAACCTCTCATGTCATCATTGGAAGGTTTGGCTAGAGACAGTTTTAATAAAAATAATAAGATATTCCCTGAGACATAAGTACATTCATAATCATTGGCTCTGTAGTTTCTTTTCATACACCCCCCCCCTTTCTTAACTAAGAATTTCATGATTAATAACTTTCCAGACAAGAATGCATGATCACTATCCCTAATCAGAAGCAGAGTGGCTAGAAACCTTGGTTTTGGTTACTTCTTCTGATGCTATTAACCATACAGTATTCTGACGCTGCATTTTGTTACTAGTTTCATTTCATGAAGTTTTATAATGTTGAAAGTTTATTTTTCACTTGGTCAGACTATAATAAATTTAGTTTAATCCTTTATCCAAGTGTGTGCAAACAAAGTTTGCACCTGAAAGTATCTTCAGGACTGGGGTAAAGTGGTACAACACCGGGCAACTCCTTGCAAAGGTGGAGCAAGCTACCAACACTCTTATCTCAGTATCTCCCATAATGCAAAGCACATCTCCTTGCGGATATGTATAATGTTATGCATTAAGGGAAGGGACACTACCCAGACTAGTTTCGACCTTTATTGAGGTCTCTTCAGTGGGAGCCAGGCCTAAGTGTAGATACCAAGGCAGAAGCATTTAGCAAGGTCATCTCCTCCTATATTTATTTTATTGAAGTTTTATAATATTATACTTTCGTTAGAGTTATCTTGTAGATATGCTAAAAAAAACGTTTTAATTTTGTCCTGATAGTTTAACTTGAAATAAGTTTCTATGAAATTGTCAACTCAAAACAAATCCTCTAACTCTTACTATTTAATAACAATGGTGTTGTTATTAAATAGTAATAGTGACCCTCTGACCCAGATTAACCAGAAGTGGCATGGTGCACTTTAGCCACCATAAATGATATTTTGCTTCTTGCCAAATCAAGCAGCAAAACGAATCTTTAAAGAATACAGTTCAGAAGCTGTTTGGAATTGCCTTTAAAAAAAAAAAAAAGCACACCAATGCAGCTACAAAATTTTGGGTCTTCATTCCCACACTAAAATAATGCTCCAAAACAAAGGACAACATAACTAATCAATATTTCTGTTCAATTTTTATATTTAGTATAAAAAAATATTAATAGAATACATGAAAAATTGAAATAAATATTCAGTAAGTACCTCAGCTCCTCTCTGGAGAAGTACTTTTATACTCTGTACATTATTGACCATGCATGCACAATGCAGAGGGAGAAGTGTACCATGGAGCTGATTAACATCAGCACCTTGCTGAATCAAATCTTCCAGATTTTCCCTATCAAATATTGCATTATGTGATGTTCCAATGGCACGTAACAACCTTTCTGAAAGGGTGTAGGAACGCTGGACACTCTCCATTAGGAACCACATTACTGCTAAAACATTGGATATTATTTGCATGACAACAGATCATGTTCCCACATGTGAGTGGGTGCTATTAACTATGGAATGAGAGCTTCTGTCAATTTCTTTGTACAAAAATCATACTGAAAAAGACAAAATGGAATAATATTAAGATGTTTTTATTTATTAAACTAAAACAATAATAAAAGTTACAAATTATTTATTACGACCTATAAAATAAAATACTCAAAAGTAGGAAGTTAAACTATTATCATGACTGTCATTACCATAACTCAAATTCATTCAACATCAATATATTTATTTCCCACTTGTCAAACCATTTGCTGCTCATTTCCTTGTTCACCAGAATTACACATGTCCAGAGATGGCCTTTTATTCTTCAATCTGCCTCTAACTTGTTGCAATCCTATGAAAAATGTTTGATTTGTTACAAAATTTATAACAAATCAAACATTTGAAACCAGCTTTGAAATCAGTGAATTAAGGTAGTTTACTTGGGCAGACTATTAAAATGAAAGACAGACAACAAGAGAGTGAAAGTATGCTGGGTAAAAGCAGTCGAAAGACTGAAAAGCAAGGTGATGAAAGAAAGTCAGCAAAACAATCAATGTCCACTTGCATGTGGGTAAAAGAGCAGTATTTTTTCCATCACTCACTACTAGGAATAAAATATGAGCGAGTCTGAAAAGGCACCAGAGCAGAGATAACAGCAGTGACAGGAGGGAGGGTGCACATGTCAAGAGGGAAAATGGAAAAGTGTGATAAAATAAAATGAAAAAAAAAAAAAAAAAAATACAAAATAGATAACAGAGTGAAAAAAAAATGTAAATAGACAAATATGTAATTCTACACTGAGACAATACAAGCACACGACACGGGTGAGAATGATGTCTCTTATTATTATTAACATCTGACCTCCATGGAGTCAGACTCATGAGAAGTACACACTATCGTATACAAAGCTCATCCAACTGTGCTTTAAACTGATTCAATGTGTCACTATTCACAATGGGGTGTATGGAGAGGTAGCACCTTAGTATCGACGTCAGCCACTGATCTTAGGGTCAGGATGTTGGGCTCTAGTCCTCACATACACTCAACTCTCACTTATGGCTCCAAGAAGTTGGTAGTGCACATCAGCGGCCACACCCTGGTAAACTGCCTCAGCTGGTAGACTAAACTAAGTGAGGGTATCAGCAATATAGAATGCTGTAAATAGGGAATGTCACCTTTTATGTGCATGAAGTCTGGAATGGCCAAGATGGCAGAAGAATCAACACTGACTGATCAATGGCATGACAGCAAGATGTGCGGCACATCAGGGCACACTCCTGACATCTAAGGGACTTGTGGCCAGCCGTTGTGGAAGAGATCAGAGCCTCACCAGGTATTTATACATTGTCAACCATGAAACACACCATGTCACAATATGAAGTTAGAGATGTGGTTGAGACCCTTGCAACCATTAGCTATTACAGCTACAGGGAAGAAGAGCTTGAAACCAGGAATTGTAAGACAAGAACTACTAAGGTAGTGCATGAAGATAATATCCCAAACCCTCCAGGGAGGATATTCTCAGATGTCCCTTGTCTGAAAACCAGGAGCAATCGCTTGAAAATAGTAACATGAAATCAGAACACTCTATGAGGCAGGCAAATTAGATAACCTATTCCAGGAATTAGAAGTGATGAAGGCCGATATTGCAGGTATCAGTGAAGTGAGGTGGACAGATACAGGCATAATAAGAAGAAAAAATCACATTATAATCTACTCTGGCAGTGACTTACACCTTAATGGAGTAGCACTTTTCCTAAGTAATAGAATTGCAAAATCTCTACAGGGATATTGGCACATAAATGACAGAATCATAACAGCCAAAATAACTGCACAACCATTCAACATCTATATTATCCAAGCATATGTGCCAGCCCAAGACCACCCAGATGAAGAGTTGGAACAATTTTATGAAGACATCCAAACTGTCATCACCAGTGCTAAGTCAGATGATGTTATTATATTGATGGACGACCTAAATGCAAAAGTGGGCTCAGAAAAAATCTCATTTTGCATGGGAAACCAAGGGCTTAGAATCAGAAATGAAAGATTAATTCAATTCTGTGAAACCAATGACCTAATAATTGCCAACACACAGTTTAAACATCCTCCCAGAAGACTATATACCTGGAAAAGCCCTGGGGACATCTATAGAAACCAAATTGACTATATAATAATAAGCAAAAGATTACAAAATGCAATAACACAAATAAAAACATATCCTGGAGCAGACATAGGATCGGACCACAACCCAGTGATTGCAAAAATCAAAATAAAACTTAAGATATCAAGCCAATCATTCATAAGAGAAACTTATAATTCAGACTCACCTTAACAACCAAGAAGTTAAAGACTGCTTTATAAAAGAATTCACAAAATCCCTTAACAAGTCTGACACCACAACTCACACAGAAAATAGAACACCAATTGATGAAATTAACATGAACTGGCAAACATTCAAGAATAGCATCAATGAAGCAGCCAAAAATACGCCCCCACAATTAAAAATTAAAAGGAATAAACCTTGGATGAATGAAAAAATACTAACGTTGATGGAACAAAGAAAAAAGTTAAAGAACAAACCTGAATATAAAAGCATGAATAAAGAAATAAAAAAAAGAATGCAGAAAAGCCAAAGAGGAATGGATTAAGAATAAATGTATAGATATAGAAAACCTTGATAGAAAACACAGAAGCAGAGAAATGTATGAAAAGATCAGAGAAATGACAAGAAGGACAAATATAGCAAATCAAGCAAGTCATTAGAAACTCAAGAGACCATATTCTAATGGATAAAAAAGAAATCATGGAAAGATGGATTGAATGCACAAGGAAATTATATGAACAACAAAGAAATTATATTCTTGAACAGACTGATTTAGAAGGACCATCCATTTTACTCTGTGAAGCTGAAAATGCTGTCAGAAAACTAAAACCACATAAAACTGCAAGAATAGATAACATCTTGGCAGAATGGTTGAGGGCTCTCGATAAAGAAGGACCGAAATTTCTAATAAAATTATGCAATAAAATACATGAGACTGGATTTCTACCCAAAGTTATTAATCACTCAATTTTCATTCCGATTCCCAAAAAAAACAAAAGCTACAAGATGTGAAGAGTTCAGGACAATCAGCTTCATCAGTAAGTATCAAAAGTCCTCCTATACGTTATTCTTGAAAGAAATAAAAGAAAAATACACATAGAAATAAATGATACACAGTGGCTTCAAGGAAAATGTAGGTATAAGAGAAAGTATTTTCAATCAAAACCATCATAGAAAGATATCTAGAAAAACAAAAAGATGTGTACCTCTGCTTCATAGATTACAAAAAGGCATTCGATAATGTCCAATATGAACAATTAATTGAAATCCTTTCAAAAATAGGCATGGATGGAAAAGACATTAGGCTATTAACTAATCTTTACTGGGAACAGACTGCATATTTGAGAATAAACAGAGAGACCTCAGTTCAGAAAGGTGTGATACAAGGCTGTGTCTTTTCTCCAATTCTCTTTAACCTCTACACAGAAATATTTAATAAAATTAGTAACCTCAAAGGAATCATGGCAGGGGGCAGAAATATTAATAACCTAAGATATGCAGATGACACAGTTCTTCTAGCTGAAAACAAATATGACCACAAAACTCTTATAGACGAAGCCCTCAAGTACAGCGAACAGTATGGCCTCAGTTTCATCTTTAAAAAGACGAAAATCATGATAATTTCAAGAGAAGAGGAAATACCAAAAATATGCATCAATATAAAAGGAAATAAATTAGAACAGGTGCAAACATACATATACCTTGGACACTTGATCACAGAGAATGGCAGGACAGAAGATGAAATTAGAAAAAGGATTGCAAGAGCAAGGTCAACTTTCAATGGTATGAAAAATCTACTAACATCTAGAGATTAAATCTGAAAACAAGACTAAGAATCTCCAAATGCTACATATGGTCTACATTATTATATGGAGTAGAGACATGGACATGCTCCAATCTAAGTGTGAAAAAACTGGAGGCCTTTGAAATGAACGTGGATGTGGCGAAGAATTATGAGGATATCACGGAAAGACAAAAAGACAAATGAAGAGGTACTAGAGGTGAGAGGCGTAAAAAAAGATAAATGAAGAGGTACTAGAGATGGTAGGCGTAAACAGGAGCCTGATGAAAGAAATTAAAAAGAGAAAAGTCAGCTATTTTGGACATATTCTGAGACATAACTGCCTACAAAGGACGACTTCTCGAAGGAACTGTTGAGAGAAAGAGAAAGACAAAGACCGGAGTGGATGAAAAATATAGAAGACTGGACCTATCTCTCGTATGAGGAATGCAGCAGAGAGGCGCAGAATAGGACATGGTGGAGACACATGGTAGTCAATCTCCTGGAGGGAGAAGACACCTGACAGGACAGGATATTCACAACACACACACACACATACAGCAATGCATTCCACTCACCAACCACTCTCCATACGAAGAACCTTCTGCTCACACCCTCCTCATACAATTTCCAGGGATTGCCTCTTGTTCTAGCATCCCTCTCCCATTACAACCCCTAACTAATTTATATGTCTCAATCATATTCCCCCCTCCCTCCTCCTCCTATTCATGAGGCTTTGCAATTTACATTCTCTCAGTCTGTCCTCATATTCTACATTTCAAAGACCACTGACCATCATTGTGAATCTTTTCTGGATTCTTTCCAACATATCCTCAATACCATGAAAACATGGTGATCAAATCTCTGCACAATAATCCATATGAGGCCTGATCAAGGCCTAACAATGGCATCATAACCTCTTTATTTCTGCATGTCAGTGTCCCTCTGAATCATTGCCATTATCCAATATGACATTTTCACAACTAGGGCAATGTCGCCTCCGAATTTCAATCCTTTTCCATCACCACTCCAAGTTCCCCACTAAATTAAATCCATCGCAATATCATTAAATTACAAAATGAACAACAATGGTCCCAAAACTGACCCCTGCAGTACACCACTAGTGACCTTTATCTTTCGGGATACTGCACCCTTATATACAACTTTCTGATACCTATCTGATAGCCAGTCACTAATCCAACTCAGAAGTCTGTTATCCAATTCCATCTGGTTCAATTTATTTAACAGCTTGTTGTGTGGCAGTCTATCAAAAGCTTTTGCAAAATCTAAGTATACCACTGTATATGCATCTCCCTTGTCAACTTGTTATAGTACATAAGTTAGTAAAACATAATCTCCCTTTAAAAAACCCATTCTGACAACCAAGGGGAATACTGCTGTTATTAACCCATTTCTGTATCCTACATCTCACCAATCTCTCTCTCTCTCTCTCTAGTACCTTCACAACTACAGATATACAGACTGGCCTATAATTTGTAGCCACAAGCTTATCACTACCTTTATGCAGTGGAACAATTTTACCTTCTTTCTCAGTGGCACTGGGATCAGTGACAGCCACTCACTGATCCAACTCAATACCGATGCAACATTTATAATTATTATTATTATCTGACCTCCAATGGAGTCAGAGACTCATCATGGGAAGTACACACTATTGCACACAATGCTCATCTAACTATGCTTTAAACTGATTCAATGTGTCTACATTCACAATACACTCAGGCAATGCATTCCACTCACCAACCACTCTCCATGCAAAGAACCTGCTCCTGACACTCTCCTTATACAGTTTCTAGCGATGGCCTCTTGTTCTACCCCGCTCTCCCATTCTATGAAAAATCTCTTCCATGTCAACCTGATAACAACCACTGACTAGCTTATATGTCTCGGTCATATCCCCCCTTCCTACTATTCACGAGGCTCTGCAACTTACATTTTCTCAACCTGTCCTCATACTCTACATTCCAAAGACCACTGACCACCTTTGTGAATCTTTTCTGGACCCTTTCCAAACATATCCTCTTCACCACAAAAACCTGGAGATCAAATATGTGCACAATAATCGATATGAGGCCTGATCAGGGTCCTCTGCATCATTGTCATTATCTGATGTGACCCCTGAATTTCAGTTCCTTGTCCACCATCCCTTCCAGATCTCTCAATCTCTTCCACCTCCTTTACAGTTTCCCCACCAAATGTATACTCTGCATCCCATCGTTGCTTACCAAATTTCAAAACCTTACACTCTGCAACATTGAACTGACAGTTCCACTTACCTGCCTATTCATGTAATCTATTCAAGTCCTCTTGTAAGGCCATGACATCTGCTTGACTCTGCATTGCTCTCCCAAGTTTTGCATCATCTGCAAACAGCTGCATATCACTATTTAAACCCATCCCAATATCATTAACATACATATTGAACAACAATGGTCCTAAAAATGACTCCTCCGGTATACCACTAGTGATGTTTCTCTTTCGGGAATGAAAATAAAATTCAATGATAACGATCTCAATGTTGTATATAACGAAAACAGATCATTATCAAACTTGAAAACTAATGGGTCTACCTTCTCTGATCAACTACAAATCCAATCCAATCCATGGTTTTTCCAATTCTTCTGTTATTTTACAAACTTTACATTATACAAATCAATAAATTTCTGCAACCTTAAATTCAGAGTATGAAATCATTCATGAATGTGGCTCTGATAACCTAGATGACTTCAATGCAAGAAGAACTCAATGTCTTTCTTGCAATAACAATAAAAACCTTTTAACAAAATAAGCACTCTTCTTGTAGTACCTCCCATCTTTCTTGGCATCAAGTATTACATCCACATTCTAACATTTAAGTATTGTAATTCCTCAATTATTCAACTATAGTGGGAGAGCAAGTTACCAATCAGATAAATGAAGGGCTGGATAACTGAAGGTCCTATTATGTGGCACTGTATCAGAGGTCAAGCCTCTGTAACTCAGTTGGTATAGACTAGTTGGAAAGCCCCAAGTTTGAATCCAATCTATGATGTCAGGAATCTTTATCAGGTATTTTCAAATGGTAATTTAGCCAGTCTTGTACGAAGGCAGAGTGTTTTTACTTCCAGTAACTCAGGTTTTTTGTTCCACAGAACAAGCAAACCAGCCCTGTGAATACATAGATCTACTGGCATACTTACATCCCCATATGGAATGCAGTGATGGGCTGGTTGCATCAATTTGTCGTGATTCTCCCCCCCCCAAAAAAACCAGGGGACTATCCATCCTAATGGACAGAATGGATTGAAGTATCAGAGGTCATTTGACACCAATAACCCACTGAAGGGTCATTCAATGGGTTGTTTGAAGGTCAGATAATTAAGAGATCATTATATTTAAGCACTCTTATTTCCTTCAGGTATTACTTTTCCTCTGAGAAACTACCACCTATGCACAAATCGGTTCTCAGTGAATAATGTTGTCATCTGGAGGTAATGAAAATTCTTACCTCAGTAACAGATACCAATAATTATACTGATCTGTAATGCTTCTTGCACCAATTCTCTCCACTCTTTTTCTCAAATTTCAGTTTCTGTTGTCTCTGTTGATCCAGAGATGATATCAGGAATTTTCTCCCACCCTGCTCATATTCTGTTACACATGTATAAAAACAGTCATCACTCCTTAAGAGTTTAAGTACAAACTCATGTAATTTTTTTTCTCCTTTCATTCTCTGTACTGCTATCCTCAGAACATTTTTTAACAAGGTTGTAAAGAGCACAATTTGCAGATCTTAGAATCCAGCATTAACAAAATTCTTTCTTTCTACCCATCCACAGTCTAGCCCATTAGTGTACAACAAGCTAGACTGCCTTTCACATGTTAGATTCAGTAGTGTAGGAATGCTGTGGTATTAGGGAAGTTACCAATGGTGCCATTACAGGATATTTCATCAATTATCAAAATTGTCACATTAAAAAAGGCACGACTATAAATTTGCCAAGGGTGATAAACTATGCTATTTACATGCTGGTTTACCTTAAAAAAAAAAAATAATAAAAAAAAAAAAATAAATAAAAAATAAAAAATAAAAAAAACTCGTTTCATAATGATATGATTTTTATCTTTCCAATAATGAACAGAAATATCTATGTCAATAATCCTTTTGTTTCAAAACTTTATTTCTAACCAAATAACTATCCCATGCACCTCTTCTGCTTTACTTACCTGAAGACTACTTTCTGACTGGCATAACATTTGAAAAACATTAGATTAAAAACTCTCACACAGAATAATCCTCATACCTTCATGACTTATTTTTAATGGTATTAACAACACCAAAAGCACTATTTTAAAAAGATGTCTTATAAACTGTCTTATATTTCACTGAATTTCAAATCAGCATCATCAGAGCACACCACAATATGTATACATGACAGTGAAATATCACATATACATGTTGTGTTGTGCTCTGATGCAGATTTGAAATTCAGTGAAATATAAGCCATTCATGTTTGGTATTGTGGATGGTGTAAACAGAAGAGGTAGACCATACAGAGAATGGATAGATGACATAAATGGCTGGTGTAGAATGGTGTGGTTAACAAAAAATGCAGCACTGTGCACTGGACAAAGAAAGGTGGAAGAAGATAGTGAAGGAGGCATCGGACACCAATGGGCAGTGAGCCCATGGTTTATGATGATGAAATATAGGCAAGTTTATAAAACATCTTTTTTATAAAATAGTGTGTTTGGTGTTGTTAATACCATTAAAAATAAGTCATGAATAACCATCAACACCTATGTTTTTAGATTAATCCTCATACCTATAAAATTTGCACACAGCTCACCGACCACCTTACCTTTTTCATTTGCTGTGGGAGGGTGGAATTTTCAAATAAATCCCCTGCGCACATCCATTTGAAAGCAGCATATTCCTTCCACATTTCCACTTCTCATTCTAACAGTGTTGCCATATGTAACTGTCCTTATGTATCTGTGTCTTGTAAAGAGATGTTAAACAATTATATTTTTCAGACTTCTCTTCCCTCAAAAATTACACAACTACTACAGTGGTCCCTCTTACTGTTTAAAACAGTAATTTTATGACTCATATAAAAAACAAAGATCAGACAATGTAATTTCATTAAAATGAAAAAAAAAAAAAAAAGAAAGATTTTTAATATCATTTTATAATTCTTATAATATCAAGAATGAAGCAAAGACAGAGGTTTCCAATTACAGACTATATACACAGCTGTGGTTAAAGTAGATATATAGGGTTAAGTTGATGAGCAGTGGATTCTCTGTGCGAATGAACATGCTTTTGTGAAAGAGAGTTTAAGCATTTACGTGTATTTTAAGTGACAAATGTGGCAAATTAATAAAGTGAATAATTTGGATTTCATGAAAGCATTTCATAGATTGCTATGACAACAGATTGGCCTGCAGTCCTCAAAATATAATGAGACCAATGACCGAGATGGAACACATATAATAGATATTAAACATGTACTTGCATGTATAATATTACACATGCCGGCCTGATTGGCTGAGTGGTTAGCGTATCTGCTCTCCAGCCAAAAGGATGCAGGTTCAAATCCCGCTGTGGGTATGGATATTTGTGATTGTCTGTGTAAATACTAGTGGTGGTGGTGGGCAGTCCATGGCATTGGTGCAGATGAAAGTTGCGATTCTTGTAGTTGATGGAGACAGAATTGTAGATTAGGTGCCCTCCCTCAATGAGTCTTTGGACTCCCTAGAGGTGTCATGCAATAATAATAATTTCTCTTACAATCTTCAAGGACTGACCATATGTTTGGCTTTTTCTTTCTTATTTGATCAATGAAATGCTGTTATGTGAATGCATATACACTAGTGGCCAAAATTGTGGAAACTTTTTGGAAAAAGTGTATTTCTGAGGTTTGATGGCTCATAACACCACTTTTTTTTTTTTTTGGTGTAATACCATAAAATTATATATCAATGGAAAGATAATTTAATCAAGAATGTAATGCAACAAAGTTTGTTCAATTATCTGTATTCTATGTTATAGCCAAATAACCAGAAAAAAAAAGCACAACTTGCTTAGGTTGATATCAAGTAGCTTTCCTTCATGTTGGAGGCTTAATGGATATTTTTACAACACTTAAAAAGAATTAAAATAGACTTTAATGCTTCCTATATTTCGTCCTAGTCACTAGGACATCTACGGGGATTACAAAAAAATTAATGTAACATATGCACAAATAACAAACAATACTAAGCCCAACCACGTGGGTGACACTAAAGTCCTATCTAGGTAGAGCGCCCTCTAAGGGCAGTAGTAGGTGGCCTGGAATGTAAGGTGGGAACTCTGGTGATGAGCGTTTCCCAAATCTTCGGAAGCTTAATGCACCCATATTTATTGAGATTTGGTTGGTTTTTGAGAGCTACTGCTGCTTTTAAGAAAAGTCTCTCTTTCTTGAATTTGCTGTGGTGGAGCATGGTAGTTTTCTTCCATGATACTCTGTGGGTGGTGTCCAGAACACGACCCCACAAAAACACAAGTTAAGAAACTTAAAATTTTACTCAAAAAAGTATCTTCCTGGCCCCAGATGTCACGAAAAAACTTAAACCTTTCCGCTCCCGTCCCCCCCGAATATACGGTTTACCAAAAATCCACAAACCCAACTCCCCACTCAGGCCTATAGTAGATGCTACCAATGCACCTTGCTATAGACTATCTAAACAGCTGACCAACTCTCTGATCCCCCTCACCGGAAGGTCCCCTTCCTATATAAAAAAACTCGACCCACTTTAAAGCCCTCACAGAAAATTTAACCTTGAAGAAGACAGACATATTGGTAAGCTTTGATATCTCCTCTTTGTTTACCAATATTCCCTTAATTGACACCTTATCTCTTTTAGAAAAGGTTTTTCCCTCTGACATCTTAGATCTCTTTTCCTTTGCCATTAACTCTGGATATTTCTCTTGGAACAACAAAATCTACAAGCAGATAGAAGGAACTGCCATGGGTTCCCCCCTCTCACCCCCCCTTGCCAATTTCTATATGGAAGATTTCGAAAAACGAGCCATAGACTCAGCCCCACTCAAACCTTCTATCTGGTTAAGATATGTAGATGATGTGTTCTCTATTTGGCCTCATGGCCCAGACACGTTAGACTCCTTCCTCAGTCATCTCAATAGTCTACATCCAAGAATCCAGTTCACTATGGAAAAGGAAAAGAACAATTGTTTACCCTTCCTAGACACCTTAGTCTCACGCCTGCCTAATGATACACTTACCTTCACCGTATACAGAAAACCCACACAGACAGGCAGATACATTCACAAACTCTCCCACCATCACCCCTCTCAACAATATGGCATTATTAAAACTCTTACCAAGAGAGCCCACAATCTTTGTTCAAGTGGAACCGCCCTCACTAATGAGCTTAACCACATACACAGCACTTTCCTCTCCAATGGCTACAGCGATCACAGTATCAAAAAAAAAATAATCAACTCCTCCCCCATTCCCCTTCCTTCTCGTCAACAAGATTTTAAAAATGCCATCACCATACCCTACATCCGTGGCACATCTGAAAAAATAGCCAAGATACTAAAACAATACAATCTACACACAGCATACAAGCTCCACCGCAAACTGGCTACCCTTTCCGTTCTACGAAAGATCAGCTCCCTCCTCTCTCTCTGCCTGGAGTTTACAAAGTACCCTGTTCCTGTAAGCTGGTGTACTTTGGACAGACAGGCAGATCAGCATCCATCCATCTAGAGGAACACAAGTCTTACATTGTCAAACACAACTATGGCCATTCAGGCTTGGCTGACCATGTTTTGGACACCACCCACAGAGTATCATGGAAGAAAACCACCATGCTCCACCACAACAAATTCAAGAAAGAGAGACTTTTCTTAGAAGCAGCAGCAGCTCTCAAAAACCAACCAAATCTCAATAAATATGGGTGCATTAAGCTTCCGAAGATTTGGGAAACACTCATCACCAGAGTTCCCACCTTACATTCCAGGCCACCTACTACTGCCCTTAGAGGGCGCTCTACCTAGATAGGACTTTAGTGTCACCCACGTGGTTGGGCTTAGTATTGTTTGTTATTTGTGCATATGTTACATTAATTTTTTTGTAATCCCCGTAGATG
Organism: Typopeltis vanoorti; assembly: GCF_054136105.1. Lineage (NCBI taxonomy): Eukaryota > Metazoa > Arthropoda > Arachnida > Uropygi > Thelyphonidae > Typopeltis > Typopeltis vanoorti. The sequence goes on along the minus strand of NC_143555.1, from coordinate 28,653,100 downwards.
TCCTAGTGACTAGGACGAAATATAGGAAGCATTAAAGTCTATTTTAATTCTTTTTAAGTGTTGTAAAAATATCCATTAAGCCTCCAACATGATGTCCTCACAGCACTTAAGCCTCTCCACACGTAGCTTTCCTTCATTTGAATGTAACCAATGAGCATGAGTGTTTAGAGAGCCAATCAAGTGTCATCTTGTTTTGGCAATGAGCGAATAAAGTCACAGTAGGATTCAGCTATTGATGTCATGTATTGGAGCTGAGAGGAGGACATTTGTCAGTGTGTTATGCGATTGCTATTAAATTGGTTGGGTTTTTTTGTGTTCTTTCATTTAGTGAGTGTAAAGTGTAATAAAATTAAAGAAATGGCGCAAAGAGTTGACTGGTCACCCAGAAAGCGATGTAAAATAGTACTATTAAGTGAACAAGGCTACAGTTATGAAGAAATTAGAAGAAAATTGGTGGAAACTTAACCAAAGGTGGCATTTCTAAATTTTTGAAGAGGTATAAAGAGACTCAGTCACTACAAAACCAGACTGGTAAAGGCAGGAAAAGGTGCACGACAGCAAGTGATGATAGAAGAATTGAGAGACTGTGCCTATGTGACAGAAGAAAATCATCTGGGTGTATACAAGATGAAATGGCACAATACAATGTGAAGTTGAGCAAGGACTGTTCGGTGCAGACTGCAGGAATTTGGTCTAAATGCTAGAATTCCATGAAAAAAGCCATTTTTATCTCTCTGAAAAGATTAAACTGGGCTAAAACCCATATTAACTGGACAGCAGAACAATGGGACAGTGTTATTTGGAATGATGAGACCAAAATCTCCCTGTTTGGTAGTAATGGCATAAAATACGTAAGGAGAATAACTGGAGAAGATTTGCATCCTGATTGCATTACCTACCGTGAAACATCCACTTAGTGTTATGATCTAGGGCTGTATGACATCAAAAGGTGCGGGCAGAATTTGTTGATTAATGGGAATATAAATGCCCAAAAATACATAAATGAAATACTTGAGCCAAAACTGAAGCCTTCCACACGTGATCTTTTCCAAGATATTGAAGCATTTATATTTCAACAGGATTCAACTCCATGTCATGTTGCTGCTGTGTGCAAAAAGTGGTTTCAAGATAATTATATTCCACTGCTGGAATGGCCTGGAAATAGCCCAGACCTTAACCCAATCGAAAATTTATGGAGCCGACTAAAGAAACTTGTTAGTCAGAAGCAACCCACCAATAAAACCCAATTATTAGAAGTAATAATTCAATCTTGGTTTCACATTATAACAGCTGCAGAACTAAAAAACTTGGTTCACTCCATAGGAAGGCATTGTATGGCCTTAATTAACGCTAAAGGTTACCCAACTAAGTATTAACTCACATTGTGAGAATTTTTGTATATCTCATTTTTTCTAAGTGTTTCACTTTTCTTCTTTATAACTGCTGTTCTGATAAAAAATCCTTCATAAAAGTTATTGTATTACATTCTTGATTAAATTATCTTTCCATTGATATATAATTTTATGGTATTACACCAAAAAAAAAAAGTGGTGTTATGAGCCATCAAACCTCAAAAATACACTTTTCCCAAAAGGTTTCCACAATTTGGGGTACTAGTGTAGTATCTGTATTTCTGATCACTTGAAGATTACAGCTGGCACAGCTTCAGGTGAGGAAAAATAAAATAAAATAAAAGGCATTGGTCTCCTTGTCAAGGCAATACATTTGTATGTGATTCACTAGAAGTATATTTCTTAAATAATCTTGTTTTAATTGCATATGCTTTTCTATTTATTTCCTAGATGTATTTCCACTACATATTTTGCTGTATAACAGCATCTTCAAAAGGTTGCTTAACATAAGTAAAATCTTGACAAAAAAAATAAACATTTTCCAACATCCACTAATATCTATAAATTGAAAAGACTAGAATGATAGTATAATCACAGGTATCATGAGGCATGTTATGCAATCTCTACACTGTTGTATAGACTCTATGTGAGCGCTGGCATAGGAGAGGTCTTCACTGTTACACTTAGTAATTAATGACTTCCAAATATCTTGAAGTATCATTCTGTGGTTTCAATTTAGTGTGCCTTTTGATGAGCGAATCACCTCAGAGGACTCCCTGTAATTCTTTTCTAAGAGAGCATGGAAGATGCTTGCAATTAACAGTGTGATATTGTTTGAAGATGTGCTCTATGAGTCTGCTTTTTTTCTTTGATCTTGTTTTCAACATATGATTAGCCTCATATTAAACACTAAATACAAGGCTACTCTTCTTGAATGGCAAGAAATATCAAGTAGAGTGATGTGGGTAAATATTAGAATGGAGAAATGTACAATGAGACTTATTTGTGCCTATGTTCCCAGAGAAGGTTCTCTAAAGAAGTGGAGGATTTTTCGAGGCTTTAGAGAAAGCAACAGACACATTGAAAAATGAAAAGTTGGTCCTTGTTGGGGATCTAAATAGCTGAGTAGAAAATGATTGTCAGACATACAAAAACGTTTTGGGAAAATTTGGAGAAAAGAGCAAAGCTAATAATAATGGCAAATAAATGTTTTGATTTATGCTCAGGACATGGATTGGTTATTACTAACACCATGTTCCAACATAAAAATGTGCACATTCACATGGAGAGAAGAGGCAAGGAATAAGAAAAGTCTCACTGACTATGTTATCATTGATAGTGATGTTTTCTCTCTGGTGCAGGACACTAGAGTGTACAGAGGATTTAAAATTGGAAGTGATCGCCATTTAGTCTCGAGCAGGATAAAATTGAATTTCATATTGAAAAGAAGAACATGTAAGAAAGTTTTAAAGTGAATAAAAGTTGAGCAGCTCTCAGATGTGAACTGTAGACTGAAATACACAAACATTATTCAAGAAGAAAAGAGTTTGTAAAAAGGAAAAAAAACCTCAGAAATTCAGTGGTATAGCCCTGAAGAAAACGTTGATTGATTCAGCCAGAGAGGCAAGTGATGAGGTCGTCTGCAAGGATAGAAAAATCAGAAATCGGAATGTGGTGGACACAGGAAGTTAAAGAGGCAGCGAGGGAAAATAAGTCAGCTTGTGCCCTTAGAGAATACAGACACAAATGTAAGAAAGCTAAACACTGTGTAAAACTAGCTAAACAAAAGTCATGGGAAGACTTTGGTAAGAACATAGAAATAAATATCAAGAAGTGGCAAGATATTCTAGAGGTTGTTGAAGAAGCTAAGAAATAGAGGAAAGCGTGCAGTGGAAAGAATCAGAGATGATAAAGGTGACATGAAAACTGGAGAAAAAGATATCCTTGAAGTACGGAGTAATGACTTTGAAATTACTTAAATTAAGGGGGTATTAAATCCCACATAGTTTTAAAACCGAATAAGAAACTCAAAGATTGGAATCAGAGAGTTTCTTGCCGAATATAGTCAACTATAAAGTATCGGCGACACTAGCGTTAGCCAATGCAAGTGATCCTAGTACGTAGTACAATACCAGGGCAACTCGTTGCAAAGGTGGAAGAAGTTCAGATCGCTATTCTTAGGTATTTTCCATAATGTAAAAACACATTTCCTAGGAAATGTATGCTGTTATTACATTATGGAGGGAGGTCACTACCCAGACCAGACCGGTTTCAGCCTTTTTTGAGGCTTCATCAGTGAGTAGCTAGACCTAATACCAAAGTGTATAGCGAAAAGAACTTATGTACTCTGCGAACGAGTTTTCCAAACAGGTGCAACCATTAAGTTACTTAAGTATAAAGAGCTAATAAGCTTCATTTCGGCAATGAAAACATTACTTAAATTAAGGGGATATTAAATCCCACATAGTTTTAAAACCGAATAAGAAACTCAAAGATTGGAATCAGAGAGTTTCTTGCCGAATATAGTAAACTATAAAGCATCGGCAACACTAGCGTTAGCCAATGCAAGTGATCCTAGTACGTAGTACAATACCAGGGCAACTCGTTGCAAAGGTGGGAGAAGTTCAGATCACTATTCTTAGGTATTTTCCATAATGTAAAAACACATTTCCTAGGAAATGTATGCTGTTATTACATTATGGAGGGAGGTCACTACCCAGACCGGTTTCAGCCTTTTTTGAGACTTCATCAGTGAGTAGCTAGACCTAATACCAAAGTGTATAGCGAAAAGAACTTATGTACTCTGTACGGATGTACTTATGTACGGCTGAAACCGGTCTGGGTAGTGACCTCCCTCCATAATGTAATAACAGCATACATTTCCTAGGAAATGTGTTTTTACATTATGGAAAATACCTAAGAATAGCGATCTGAACTTCTCCCACCTTTGCAACGAGTTGCCCTGGTATTGTACTACGTACTAGGATCACTTGCATTGGCTAACGCTAGTGTTGCCGATGCTTTATAGTTTACTATATTCAGCAAGAAACTCTCTGATTCCAATCTTTGAGTTTCTTATTCGGTTTTAAAACTATGTGGGATTTAATATCCCCTTAATTTAAGTAATGTTTTCGTTGCCGAAATGAAGCTTATTAGCTCTTTATACTTAAATGACTTTGAAAAATTGCTAAATGAAATTTATATGAATAGTTGAATAGTTGACAAAGCATGGGAATATAACAAAGATCTATATTTAAGCTTTGTTGATTTGGAAAAGGTATATGACAAGGTGCCAAGAGAGAAGCTATTCAATACGCTACAGTTATATGGTGTCAATGGGGCATTATATCAAGCAATACTTAGTCTGTATTTGAGTTGTAAGTCGGCAGTTAGAATTTAAGTACAGGAAGATGGTTTAATGTTAAATCTGGTGTGAGACAAGGAAGTACATTATCTCATCTGTTATTCATTATCTATATGGATCACATTATGAAAGAAAGTGGTTTTAAACATGATATCAAAATTGGAGATGTTAATGTCAGTTCTTTGCTTTATGCGGATGATGTTATACTTCTAAATAAATCCACTACAAATGAAAATATTAGGAAAGAACATTGTTAGCATCCAGGAATGTGTTAGGAAAGCTAATCTCAGGTGGTATGGTCACTTAAACAGAACAGGAGAGGAAAGACAAGTCTGCAAGATTCCCTGACTAAATTGAATAACTGTTATAATAGATATGGTAGGAAGATCAGCAATAACAAGTCAAAGACAATGAAAATAGGCAGAAGCATTGAAAATATCAACTGCATTGTGAATGAGAATCTTTGGCTGAACAAGTAAAACATTTCAGCTACTCAGGCACGACTTTTAATGAAGATGGTAAATTAAATATGGAAATAGACAACAGAATCAACAAAGCTGGCATGGCAGGAAGTCAATTGAATAAATTTATATGAAATAAGAGGGAAATTAGTCAAAACACTAAATTAGCATTACACAAGACAGTGTTCAAACCAATTTTAACTTATGAATCTGAGAACTGGGTTAGAAGTGAAAAACTTGACCAGAGACTAGAGACCGCAGATATCAGAGTCCTGAGAAAGATTAAGGATAAGAACAGATGGCATCAATGGCATTATCACATTCAAACGAGGATATTAGCAAAGAATTGACACTGTTAGCATTCAAGAATGTGTTAGCAGAGCTAATCTCAGGTGGTATGGGCACTTAAACCGAATGGGAGAGGAAAGATTAGCAAAACAAGTGTTCTCTGCTAGGATGGCAGGAAAAAGACAGAGGAAGACCAAGAGGATTGATACAGTAAAAAGTGCCTTAGAAGATGGAAATATAAGATCTGACAATGTTAGAGTCTTGACAGGCAACAGATTGATTTGGAGGAAATTATAGACAGGAAGTTAGTAGTGATGTAAATTTTTCATGTAGTACTATCATATCCTGACACCCTTTGAAGATACATGTCAGAAATCTGATGATGATTGTTTTCAACATCAGATCATTCTTTGATGTCAGAAGCTGTCCAACATATCTTACTCTTAACATTTATCTAACTTCCTCAAGCCTCATATCGCAAATACAAACCTCTACTTGAAAAACTCAATGCATTTTGTTGAGAATCTTTCAAAGATTTAAAATTCCCCATCAGATATATTAGCTAGATTAGATGTAGTTTTGTTATTTACCAACATCTCGGTGGAAGAATTAATACATATACCTGAAACTTATTTCCAGTGGACATCACGTCTTCCATCACTGCCTCAAATTTTCATTCTCTTTACTTGGAAAGGAAAATTTTACAACAAAATATGTGGTCGTGAAAGAGCTCATCTCGCTCACCTCTGATTTCCAACTTATACATGAAAAAAATCTGAAGAATCAGTAATGGCACAGTGACCTTAAAACACATGTAAGGTGGAGATATATTGATGACATCTTTATCATTTGGAAACTTTTGTATATTTTGTGAATAACCATCACCATCATCACCAAATTCCTGATATGTACCCCCTAAAGAGGGGGGGGGGGTACAGGATAATTATGATGGTACTTACATGAAAAATTTACACCATTACTAACTTTCAATCAACAAATTTCCTCCAAGTTTATTTTTCCCTTGGTTAGACTATAATAAATTTAGTTTAACCATGCTACTGGCCAAGACGTCAAAATTATCATGGATATGAAGCGCACATTAAAATTTTAATACCTTTTATATTACATTGAAATATGTGATAGATATGAAGCGTATGAGGATGCGTATTTGATCCATAATGGCCGGTAAGGTGGTTAATCCTTTATCCAAGTGTGAGCAAACAAAGTTTGCACCCGAAAGTATCTTCAGGACTAGGGTAAGGTGGTACAACACCGGGCAACTCGTTGCAAAGGTGGAGCAAGCTAACATCACTCCTATCTCAGTATCTCCCATAATGCAAAACACATGAAGAGACCTCAATAAAGGTTGAAACTAGTCTGGGTAGCGGCCCTTCCCTTAATGCATAACATTATACATATCCACAAGGAGATGTGTTTTGCATTATGGAAGATACTGAGATAGGAGTGATGTTAGCTTGCTCCACCTTTGCAACGAGTTGCACGGTGTTACCACCTTACCCCAGTCCTGAAGATACTTTCAGGCGCAAACTTTGTTCTCACACTTGGATAAAGGATTAAACTAAATTTATTATAGTCTAACCAAGTAAAAAAAAAAAACTTTCAACATCTTTCTCTAAATCCAGAGTAATTTAATAAAAAGGTGGCACACCTTTTGGCAACTCCTATAGGAAGAGATGACCTTGCTAATGCTTCTGCCTGGTATCTCCACTTGGGCCTGGCTCCAACCGAAGAGACATGAACTCCCATTCGACCTCAATAAAGGTCGAAACTAGTCTGGGTAGTGGCCCTTCCCTTAATGCATAACATTATACATATTCGCAAGATGTGATTCACATTATGGGAGATACTGAGATAGGAGTGCTGTTATCTTGCTCCACCTTTGCAACGAGTTGCCCAGTGTTGTACCACCTTACCCCAGTTCTGAAGATACTTTCAGGCGCAAACTTTGTTTGCTCACACTTGAATAAAGGATTAAACTAAATTTATTATAATTTTCCTCCAAATTAATCTGTTATCTGTTAAGATTCCAATATTATCAGATCTTATATATTTCTGTCTTTTAAGGCACATTTTACTCTATCAATTCATCTACATCTTGGTTTTCCTCTGGGTCTTTTCCCTGCTAACCTGACAAAAAAAAAACAACTGTTTTACTAATCTTTCCTCTCACATTCTGTTTAAGTGACTTTATCACCCGAGATTGGCTCTACTAACACATTCCTGAATGTTAACAATGGCAAGTTCTTTCCTAACATGATAATTTTTAATGCGATACTGCCATTGATGCCATCTGTTCACTCTACTAATCTTTCTCGGGACACTCATATCAGTGGTCTCCAGTCTTTGATCAAGTGTTTTATTTCTAACCCAGATCTCAGATACATAAGTTAAAATTGCTTTGAACGCCATCTTGCATATAGCTAATCTAGTGTTTTGACTAGTTTCTTTCTTATTCCATATAAATTTATTCAGCTGACTTGCTATCATACCAGCTTTACTAATTCTGTTGTCTATTTCCATATTTAATTTACCATTTTCACTAAAATTTGTGCCTAAATAGCTGAAATGTTTTTTTTTCCCTATAGGTTCACCACTCAGGCAGTTAATGTTTTCAATGTTTCTGCCTATTTTCATTTTCTTTGTCTTTTTATTGCTGATTTTCATACCAAATTTCTTACAAGAGTTATTCAATTTAGTCAGGGAATCTTGCAGACTTGTACTGGAATTATTTAGAATTATAACATGAATACCACTTTCCTTCATAATGTGATCTGTACAGATAATGAATAACAGTGGAGATAATGTGCACCTAGTTGCACACCTGATTTTACTTCAAACCATCTTTCTGTACCTCCTCTAAGTCTAAATGCTGACTTATAGCTTAAATAGAGACTATGTATTGATTAATATAATGTTCAGTTATGAAAATTATGGAAACAATTACCACGTTAGAGTAAAAGTTTATTTTAATATAAACCAAAATAAACACTCAATGTTTCAACCTTCACGATAAGGTCATCGTCTAGAGTATACACATATATATACAAAGAAACAATCTGCACTACAATCTACATGCCATGCTAAAGTTACTGACCAACCATTACAACTATTTGCCCGACCTCTGGTGAAAAAAAAAAAACCTTACTACAACAAGGCTAGAGTCCTATTATTATTATTATCTATTAGGTTATAAAATTAAATTAAGCTGGAGAGCAACATGTTTACAAAAAGGAAAAAAATAATAAATAAATTTAAAAAAATTATTTATATAAGTACACATATAAATTACAACCAACTGGTATGGATAGTAGCCAATAAAAGCTGAAAAATTGCTTAGTGTCCTCAAGTCAGGGTTTTCTGGAAACTAAGTGGGCTGAATGTGTGCCATCCAAATTCTTGGGATTTTTATGTCACCATTATTGTTAATATTGGGACATTAATACAGGTATCCCTCAATTAACGCGGTTAATTAATCCCTAGATGTTACTGCATATAACAAAATCGCATTAATCAAATCTAATAATCAATAGTAAAAATTACAATTCGTCCATGATCGATTACTGTATTCATAATTCGTTTTTTATGGTACTCTTTTAGGAAAGATAAAAAATGAATACAAATTAAATGTTTAATAAATGCTTGTACCAACATTATTTACTGCAATTTTTTTTTTTTTTTATCAAAAGAAGTTATCAAGAGTCGTTTGAACAGTTTTAATTTTTTTATTATTGCCATAAATTCTATGATAACAAGCAAAATGACTCTCCAGACCTCAGCAAATAAGCAATAAAACAAAGAAAAAACACTGCAAATATAATACATGATGGTACAAATTAAGTGGATATTGAATCCAACATTATTTTATAGCTGAATATAGAAACTACAATAATTTCGTACCGAATATATAAAAACTAAAAGTTTTGGCGGATGCAAGCATAAGCAACCTTATGGGCAATTCGTAGTAAGCTCCAGATCACTTTCCTTAGTATTTTCCATAATGTAAAGCACATCTCCTACAGGACATGTATGATAAATAAGCCTTTGGTTCTCTATTTCAGTAATACATGATGGTTTATTTATTTTCAGTTACAATCTAAAAATTATTGAACAAAGAATAAAAATATAAAAAAAAAAAAACATACTATACTCATATCGGAGGTCACGGTATCTCTCAGATACAATTTATTGTCAAATATCACAAACCTTTACATAACATGTGTTAAACCAAACTGACAGCAAAAAACAGTGCGGAATATCACTCATAACATATGAATGCACAGATACTCATGATCTCCAAGCTATACACTGAATTGTGTAAGAATATTTATATTAAACATTTTTCATGTATCTGTCAAATCAGCTGTGAGCTCTGCAGGGTTAAAGGTGCGTTAATCAAAACTCTTGCCGCGTATATCAAGGGATTGTCGCAATTAATTTTGCCGTGTTAAGCAAGTGATACCTGTATAATGTCCCATTATACTGTTAATATAATGTCCCATTTACACTATATAACTATAGCGTTTTGAAGACCTTTCCTTTTGGCACCTTGTCATATGTCTTTTCCAGATTCAACAAAACTTAAATACAAATCCTTGTTTATATTCTCAAGATTTCTCAACTATCTGTCTTATAAAAATGTCCAAGTGAAAATCTGATTCTGCCAACCTCTATTTAGCCTGAATCTGGCTTGTTCTTCACCGAGCTTCCTTTCCACAATTTTTCCATAACAGTTCCTCAAGTATACTTGCATAAATTTTATCAGGAACATTTAGTAATGAAATACCTCTGTAAGTCTCGTATTCAGTTTTATTTCCCTTTTAGAGATGAGCACTATAACAGCTCTGCTCCAATCATCAGGAATTCGACCCTCTGACCAGGCCTTCTGAACTATGCAGTGCAGCCACTGTAAGACTTTTATAACTCCATACTTGAGCATTTCTGGGTGAATACCATCTACTCTAGCTGCCTTCCACATTTCAGGCTTTTGAAGGCTTTTTCTACTTCAAGTATGGATATGTATTCCTGACTGCATTCCTATTGAGAGTTTTCTGCCACTGTGCTGACACTGCTTGTTTCATTTAGTAGTCTTTTAAAATAATAACTACGGACATGTAGAATATCTTTATCTTCAGTTGTCATGTCACCTTATACACAATTTCTATTCTTATACACAATCTCACCATTTGTCTCTCTAGCATGTTTTCTTCAGGATTTGCCATCGAATTTCCAAGGTTTGGTTCTTGTTTTCAAACTCTTTCATTTTTCTTCGATGATGTTTGTGTATTTCAGTCTACAATTCACATCTGAAAGCTGCTCAACCATGATTCGTTTTTTTTTAAACTTTCTTACATACTCTTTTTTTCAATATGAAATTCAATTTCACTTTCTCCAAACTAAATTGCTATTACTTGCTATTTAAAATCCTCTGTATACTTGTGTCCTGAACCAGTGAGAAAATATCACTATCAACTATAACACTGTCAATGAGATTTTTCTTATTTCTTGCATCTTCTCTCCATTCCATGTTTCCATTACTCAGAATTCTCTACTACAGAAACCACTAAAATGATGGTTTGTGAATAATCAACATCTGAAAATAAAATTCACATTACAAGTAGAAAAAAATCGAAAATTCCCATTCCCTATCATATCCTTGTCAGGAAAACCACTGCTGGAGGATTATCATTAGAAGTCTATAGGAAAGAAACCTACACATGAAGGTACCTACAAGCAAGCTTGTTCATTCCCCCCCCCCCCTCATCAAAAATTAGGTCAATCAAAACCTTGAAAAATAGAGCTTTAAACATACTAAAAATGATGAAATCAATTAAAAACAAGAACTTCAAATACTATTTAATCAGTTCCTCCAAAATGGCTACTAAAAAAATAAAAATTAAGTATCTTTAATTTCTAACATATCTAATCTTCTAATGAGCCATCCTGTGATAACAAAGAAATGAATCACAAAAGCACTGTATGCATATAGTTCGCCCACCATTTGTAGATCTCTCCTTGGCATTTTGCCAAGAATAGTCGATTTCATGCTGAAGGGGAGAAAGAAATGAAGGATGTACAAATTGGTTGCCAACATGCGAAATCATGTGCTTTCTTGTCTGTCACTGTACTAGTACTAGCTTCATTTTTGTTGTCACTTTTTTGCATTTTTTTTTATTATTAATTTGTATGATGGATCCAGTACAGTCAACAAGTTCTGTTGTTAAACGTTTCAGTAGCTCTTGCAAAAGAACATTGAATAATGTGCTGACATTCTGCGAAAAAGAATCGTCTCCTTGTTCCCTTTTCTCAAGTCATAAAACGTGCAAGTGCAATTGTGAGCATATCGGGGTCGACTGTTAAAAGAATTTGTAGGGAATCAAAAGGTGAAGGTAAGCCAAAATTTAAATTTCCTAAAAAAAAAAAAAGCACCAGAGTAAAGAAAACCATCAAAACCATAGCTTTGAATGATTTTGATGTAGACGTTATAAGAAGAACTATTCACGAATTTTACGTGGTCGAGAAAAGAGTGCCAACTGTTCCGAAATTGATTTCTGTGCATCAAGAAAAAATTAATTTTCCTTGGAAAAGAGAAACTTTAAGGAAAATACTTCATGAAATCGGATTTTGTTTTAAAAAGTCCCAGAATAAAAGGAAACTTTTCATGGAGCAAAGTGACATTGTTTTATCTAGAACGCAGTATTTGAGAGCAATAAGACGTTTCAGGGAGGAGAAAAGGCCGATTGTGTATCTAGATGAAACTTGGATTGATAGTAATTTAACTTATGGAAAATGTTGGCAGTCTAAATGCTGTTAGCCATATAGACACTGAACATGTCAAGGAAATACATCTAGGAAATAAAAATGTATACAAGTTAAAACCTGGTTATTAATTATCCAAGCAAAAATTAGAATAGTTAGGTTGGGCTGAATAGACTAAGTTAAAATATATTTGGTTAGGCTTTATACTGATCAGATTAGACATGTATTTAAATACCAACTTAAGCTTACATTCTGATTTAAAGGAACGAAAACAGCACAAGGACTCAATTTAACAAAAGGTACACTAGTTCCAATATTTCATTTGTCAGAGAATCATGATCTATGATACAATATAAGAACTGTAATAACACAAACCATAAAAATAAGTGAAAAATGTTAAACTAGAAGTCCTGTCCTAAGAGAAGTATTCTCTACGGGCACTACTCTACGGTTGGGTAGGAGACCTAAGAACTACTGATTTGGAAATTACGGGAAGTTTCATAAAATCATATTTATTGAGATTTGGGTTGATTTTTTGAATCTGCTGCTGATTCAAAAAAAAAAAATTTCATGTTTGCATTTATTGTGGTGAAAAGCAGCATTTTTTTTCCTCCCTGTTTGATTCTGTGGAACGTGTCCAAGGCACAGCCAAACTATGGTGGCAAATATACTGTATTTTATGTTCAAAAGATGGATTTTGGCAGATCCTCCAGTTTTCAGGCATATACAACGTTACTTGTTCTTGCAACTTGTATTGTGGACAAAGGGAGTTGGTCTTCATGAGCACGAATGAGGGTTAGCTAGCTTCAATATGGGGTTTAAACACATTGTAGAGATTACATTTCTTTAAAGTTCTAGCTATTTTCTCTGAAATATCCTTGGATATCATTATCATCATTTATTCATACATGAACAGGAAATTATAAACCAAAATCAAAAAAAAAAAAAAAATCAGCTAACGCCTTTTTATTCCCGTATATGGGAGTAGGCGAGGCCACTTAGCCCTATCTAACTTTTGGAGACTGAGGGGGCAGTTCAATCTCCACTGGTACCAATCAGAGATAGATGGCCCAAGGCTATCACTAATTAAGCGGTACGCAGTGAAGAGAAACGGCACAAATGTGCTGTCATCTCATGGTCCCTAACACAATATATTTAATGTCTGAAATAATGTGGGTTCTACGGTCGATTTTCTTGAGTTTACGGGACGAAAAACCCACTTGCCCGTGCCAGAGATCGACTAACTCGGGAACCGGTCGAAAAAAGGCTTAGAAAAATTTCCTCTAGTCGCCGACTAGACTCGAAACCAAGTCTTCCTTCGTGTGGCCAAGCGCTGTGGTGTGCAAATGCCACATCCACTGAGCTACACAGGTTCTCAAAATATCAACATATTCATATAGCAAAAACTACGAGTTAAAGTCTATTAGATAAATGTGAACCAAGTTGCTTTGTTTTGTGCCAAATAGTTCGTAAGCCTCATCTTCAAAAAAGAAGTTTGCTTATGTATTATCAAAACTGTTTCTTTGGTCCTCCTATGTGTCCATTAGTTGGCCTGTAGAGAGCAAGGAGATTGAATATAGGCGAAAGTGGATGTCTAAGTTGGTGACCCAACCATCTCAGATTGTTTTTAATTGTTTGCGTTAGGGATCTTTGCCAGCATTCTTCAAGAATGGCAATAGTTAGGAATGTGATCTTTCCTTGTGTGTTCTAGTATTATTTGAAGATATTTTGTCCCAAAGCAATTGACAATGTTACCTGCTCACTGAATAGTGATGTTCCATGTCTGGGCACCATATGTAAATATGGCTTGACTGGTGAATTTGTACAGACTATGTCAGGTATAGTATCAATGTAGGGAATAAATGATTTTCAGTAACCCTTAAGGTACTGAAAATCATTTACTTCTTCAAGAATGTGATCTAGCCTAATATTTCCTTTTATTCTGTTCTTTAGGACTTTAGCTTTACTACTACTGCCAATTCAATCAGTACTGCATTATTACCTAAATTATCTAGTTTTGGGCAGTGTGAATGTTAGAATCAATCAATACAACATCATCTGCAAAACAGACTGCTTATGTGGGTTTGTCCTGCTGAATCTGAAAGTTATTACATACTAATTTCCTGTAAGTCGGAATCAAGGGTAATAATGAAAAGATATGGTGCCAGAGTTCTGAGGATAAAGAGAATAGTAATAGCATTACTATAATCTGTATGTTGAGAAAGATGTGATCTCTCTCTCAACATGCAGATTAACAAACATTTTTAAGAAACACTGAAATCAGCAAGCTTTTTTTTCACTATAGCCATTGGATAGGAAAAATAATGGAAAGTTCTGCTGTGAGAGAAGTCTGGTTAGAACACTAGTTGGTAGGTCTGTTAACAAGAAGTTTTATGATACCATGTTGTTGATAGCGAGGAGATGATGATGAAAGTTTGTGAATCTACTTGTGGGATAGATTTTTTGTAAATTCAAAAAGAGAGACAGTAGTTAGAAAGATGCATGATTAAATGTCTGCAAAGACAGATAATTGTTGTTGTTGTTGTTGTTTTTTTTCCTTTCCTTCTATAGTGAACTGGATTCTGGAACACTGGCTTTTGAGATAGAGGAGGAATGAGTGATGTGACTGAGCCATGTAGCTAAATAGAAAACTCATCAATGTATCTTAGAAGGTTTGAGAATGGCAGTATCAAGAGCATGTGTTTCAAAATGCTCCAATACAGAAGTTGGCTAAGAGAGGAACCATTGCTATATCCTTGGTTTACATATGGACAAACCTGAAAAAATCAGTAATGCTGGAAGGATAAAAAACATTTTTAAGTAATGCTAAGGGGTCAGAAAGGAGAATGAGGATATGGGTGAATAATGAAGTGACTTTAAAGAAATATAATCTCTGCACTATGAAGATCATTTTGATCATTTTAACATTTTGATTCAAACTCAAAAATGAAGCTAGCTTGCCTTTATCTATCCTTCTAAAGACCAACCCTCCCCCATTTTAGTTCAATGGTATACACAAGGTTCTGCGTTCTTGAAACTTATCATATTATGGGCCAACTGGAAGATCTGTCAACATCCATCTTGAAGAACAAATATATCTGCTGCCACAATTATGGTCAGTTGGGGTCTAGCTGACTATAACTGAGATACCGCATATAGAATCAAATGGGAAAGGGGGGAGGGAGGGAAACACTATGCTTCCAGACAGTAAACACAAACATGAAAGTTTCTGAAATGAAAAACAGCCAAACCTCGATAAATATGGTTGTTTAAAACTTACCTAAAATTTGGGAAACAGTAATCCTTAGATAGCCAACCCACCAGCCGAGGTTGCCACAGAGGACACCATTTTTAGGATATGAAGTTTCTAGTCTAACATCGTCTGCTTATTTGTGTGGTTTGTGCATATTCCTTGTACTGGCTTACTTCCACTAAACCATAATGAGATCAGATTAGTATTTTTTCATAACAATTAACTTTTTTAAAAAACTATTTCACTTGAAATTTTAGTTTCCTTTATTAAATTACAGTTAAAGAGCATCACTATTATATATGAATTATTAGTGTCAAATGATCAGTTATTTTAAACACCCAGCTACTATTAAGAGTAACAGTGCACGTTATACAGTGCATGTTAGAAGTCATGCTCTGCTTTTCACTGCCAAAGGTGTCATAATTTTTTGCTATTTTTGTTATCTCTGTATTTAAAATAAGATCTCAAATAGGATCTCAAAATAAGATCTAAAACAGGTGTCACGGATATCATAAAATACATTAAGCGGGTTAAGTGGAGATGGGCTGGCCATATTGCCAGATGCAATGCAATGATGGGAGATGGAATATAAAAACAACAGAGTGGAGACCAATGGATGGAGCAATACTTTTCACTGCCAAAGGTGCCATAATTTTTTTGCTATTTTTGTTATCTCTGTATTTAAAATAAGATCTCAAACAGGTGTCATGGATGTTGTAAAATACATTAAACGGATTAAGTAGAGATGGACTGGCCATATTGCCAGATGCATCGACAGGAGATGGATTAGAAAAACAACAGATTGGAGACCAATGGATGGAGCAAGACAAAGAGGAAGACCAAGAAGGTGGAGGGATGAACTGGAACAAGTTGCAGGAGTGAGATGGATGGGAGAGGCAGAAAACTGAGTGGTCTGGAAAACCATGGGGTGAGACCTTCATCCAGCAGTGGACAGAACTAAAAAGTTGAAGAAGAAGAAAGAAGTATTTAAAAGTTAGTTATTTCATGTAGCAATTTAGTAAGGCAAAATTTTTGCTCTTTCAGTCCCAATAACTATAATAAAATTTTAACATAAAATTCAGTTAACATGTCCATATACTGTCTCTTTTCTGCCTGCTTAGTACAGTCTATAATTCATACTTCCATGACATATGCTCAGAGTTAAAATTACATGGTCTCAATATTATCTTGATCTCCAATCTTCACCATTTCTTAATTTTAACCAAAAATTCAGGCAGCAAAGTAAGCGTGATAGTCCAGATATACATGCAACATCAAAGATCTACTAAAAAAATTGACAACAACTTTCTTATCTATACTCAATAGTATCTTCTATTCTTTTCAACACAGTAAACTGTGATGTTTGAATGTTTCATAGCAAAGACTTCAACCACTGTCAGATCCTGATTTTAAGGTAGGAGAGAGATTTAACAAATAGTAGAAGATATTATACATTTTATGAGATTGACACGGAAGAAATATTTTAACACTTGCACAGAGGGGCAGAACAAGTAGTAGTCCTTGGAAAATTAGTATGGTTAATTAACAAGAGTGTAAGGACTGATTTTTCACTTGGAGAGTGGTGAAGCAGAATGGACTGCCAGTCTATTGTGAGTCAAAGTTTTCAAGGAGAGGTACAACAGATATGGATGAGTGTGTAGGTCTCTCACAATGAGTATTCGGACCCCAGGGAGGTTCCCATACAATAACAATAGCAAATCCTTATTAGGCTTTTAAATAGTTTTCTGGATCTGCTTTTGTCTCATATTTCTCCTAAAATTCTTAACCTCATCTGACTGGAGTTTCTGTGATGAAATCCCATCAACAGAACAAAAAAGCCAATAATTTTTTCATAAGTCCAAAATGCATAATTTTAAACTTGAAAATACTCACCTGACAGCAAGCAAGTCAAAATGTGAAATGAATTCAATTAATGTTTTAAGAATTATCAGTGACTGAATTTCAAAAAAAAAAATAAAATAACATAAAAAAATAAATAAATTAAATGTACAGTGCAGTATAAGCTGAGTAGGAATTAAATCATAAAACACACACACACACACACACACACACACACACACACACACACACACACACACACACACACACACACACACACACACACACACACACAAAAATAATAATCCCTCAGTTATCCACCTACAAGTGTGGGAATTAATTACTGGTTGGATAAGTGAAGCCACAATTACATGGTGCTATACCAGAATTCAGATGACATTCTGACCCATTCAATGGTTGGTTAATTAAAGGTTTGCTCATCTGAAAGTGGGATAATCAAGGGATCACTGTAATACCTATAATCTCACAAAAATAAATCTTATAAGCTCCAAATGAAAAACTGATCTCTGACTTGTGTCACTTTTCCTGCAGAGGTGAGATTTATCTATATGAGAGATTTATTTAGTTACCGTGGTGCACCCTGGGTAATGCTGAATGAGTGACTACTGGCAGCCAGACTTATCTTAACGATCTCCTGGCTATAGACACATGGAATTACAAGCTATGCAATCACCAAACAGTCCTTTTCAGGACCACAAGAAAAGAAAACTAGTTGCTAATTTCTGGATTTGCCAACTCAACATGGAAGGAATCAGCTTTGCTAAAAGTCAATATCTCTCAAAAATCCTTTGAGAAAATGATATAGACATCGCTGTCATTCAATACACATCTAATGAACAACAATTGAAATCTAGAGGAAAAATTGCAGGGTACGATATACTAGGTTCTACACATCACAAGCTCATGGTTGTGCAACTTATGTACGCAATAATATAGAGAATGCCCACTTAATAGCAGCAAATATTAATCAAAATATACGCACTATCATAGCCAAAATTGAAGATCTCACAGTGATTAACATCTATAAGCCTCTCCTGGTAGAATGGCCACCTGAAGTAATTCCCATATTTCCACATTATTATTATTATTATTATTATTCAGGCCTCCAAGGAGTCAAAAGACTCATCGAGGGAGGTCCTTCCTAAGACATAAAGTCTGTCAAGACTAACCGAGGGGAGGTCCCCCCCCCCCGAGAAACACAAAGTCTATCATACCACTCTTTAAACTCACTGACCGTTCTCGCTCCCACCACTCCATCAGGCAATGCATTCCACGGCTCAACCACCCTCCACACAAAGAAACCACTCCATACCCTCTTGCTCACAGTTTCCTTTCGTAACTTCCAGGGATGGCCTCTTGTCATCACTCCTTCCCGCTGTTCAACCAAGCGAAAGAACTCCCCAGTGTCAACCCTGTAACCACCTCTCAACAGTTTAAAAGTCTCAATCATATCACCTCTCCTTCTTCTATCCACCAAAGTCTGCAGTCCACATTCTCTCAGCCGATCCTCATAACTATCCTTGTACAGTCCTGAAACCATCTTTGTATCCTTTCCACAGTTAATTTATCCCCTTCAAATCCTGGGGACCAAATCTGAGAACAATAGTCCAAGTGTGGTCTGATCAGAGACTTATACAACGGAATGATAACCCTCTTATCTCTGCAGGTCAGTGTCCTTCTCATAATAGCAGCAATCCTCTGTGTTACCTTCACCACCTTTGCAATATGTCCCCTAAACTTCAGGTTTCTATCAATCATCAACCCCAGATCTCTTGTCTCCCCTACTTCCTCCAGTATAACTCCTCCCATAGAGTATGCAGCATCCCATTGAAGTTTCCCAAACCTCAAGACCTTACATTTTGCTGCATTAAACTGACACCCCCATTCATTTGCCCATCTATCTAGCTTATTTAAATCCTCTTGCAGGGCTACCACATCTGCACTATTACTAATAATCCTTCCCAGCTTCGCATCATCCGCAAACAACTGAATATCCCCCTGCAATCCACTGGCTATGTCATTGATATAAAGGTTAAACAATATAGGTCCTAGTACTGAGCCCTGTGGGACCCCACTTGTAACCCTCTGCCTCCTGGAAACTGCTCCACCATACACAACTCTCTGATACCTATCAGACAGCTAATCCTGAATCCAGTTGACCAATCTGACATCCAGACCCATGTGCTGCAACTTAAATATCAGCTTATCATGTGGCACCCTGTCAAATGCCTTCACCAAGTCTAAGAAAATTGCAGTATATGCCTTTCCCTCATCTAATGTTCTTGAAACTTTATTATAAAAGGCTAGCATATTGCTAAAACAAGAGCGTCCTTTCACAAATCCATGTTGATTCTCACAGATAATATTACCCTCATCTGCCCAATGCTGTATACGGTCCCTCACTACTTTCTCCAAGATCTTAACAACTACTGATGACACACAGACTGGCCTATAATTAGACATTTTCAGTCTGTTACCACCCTTATGCAATGGCACTATCTTACCTTCCTTCCATTCCCTGGGCACCTTTGCCAAAGCCAGACTTTCATTGAAAAGCCACGTTAAAGGCACTGTCAATTCCCTAGCACATTCTCTCAAAACTCGTGGTGAAATACCATCCAGTCCCACAGCTTTACTGACATCCAGAGTACTCAGTATCTGAAACACACTCTCCTCCTGTACCTCCAGACCTCGAACCAGTCCTATCCCTCTAGCATTAAAACTGACTCCTCTAGGATGAAATACTCCAATAAAGTGTTCATTGAACAATTCCACTATGTGCTCTGCATCAGTCACTCTATTCCCATTTTTATCCCACAATATCATTCTTCCACAGTCATTTCTCCTCCTACTGGCCACATAGCTAAAAAATTCCCTAGGATTTTCTTTGGATCTTAGGGCCAAACTCCTCTCATATTCCAGTTTCGCTTTCCTTACCACACTAGACACTCTTCTGGCCTGTGTCTTATATTCCTCATGCATCTCTTCACCTGTCTCCTTATATCTCTTCCATAGCCTCTTTTTCGCAAGCAATTCCTGTTTAATATTGTTCATCCACTTTACTCCAAATTTCGTCCTCTTCTTCACTCGTGGTATACAACTTACCATTGCTGATAACAAATATTCTTTCACAATTTCCCACGCACTAGTGATATCCCGGCCTTCCAATTCCTGCCTCCATGAAACTTCCCGAAGTTGATGTCTAAGACTATTATAATCACCTGCCTGATAATTCCACATAAGCTCCCGTTTCTTTGATACTCTTGCATGTCTATTCATTTTCCAAGTCAACACCATATGGTCACTCTCTCCAACTGGTGGGAGAGACATCAACTCAGTTATTATCAACTCTTCTGATGCTATAACCAAATCCAAAACTTTTGAACCTCTTGTTCCCTCTGTTACATGTTGCCTAAGACATTTGTCCCTCAAGAATTCTAGAAATTCCATTCCCCTATTGCTATATGTATCTTCCTCTCTCCAATCCACATCCTACTATTTACATAAGAGATTTTAACAGCCATCACACCATGTGGAATTACAATAATAATGATGAAAATGGTGAAGCATTAACAAACTGGGCTGAGCAAAACAATCTTAGCTTAATATTTGATGCAAAGGACAAAGGAACATTTAAGACTGCAGCATGGAAGAGGGAATAACAACCCAGACCTCTGCTTTGTTACCCAAAATTTGAAAAATCAACCGATAAACACAAGACAAGTCCTTGAAGATTTTCCACACAGCCAACATCGCCCAGTATTGGTAGAAGTAGGAATACAAATACCAATAATACGGTCTATTCCACGACCAAGATGGAATTTTAGAAAAGCGAACTGGCAGGATTTTTCACAAGAACTGGATAAAATAGTAAGATGGATACCTCCTGTGAGTGAAAACTACAACAGATTTATTGGAGCAGTCATATCAACAGCAAAAAAGTATATTCCAAGGGGTTTCCAAAAGGAATACACACACACCTAGCTGGAATAAAGACTGCGAAGAGCAATACCAAGTCTACTTAGAATCTGGTGACTGTGATATAGCTGATGAATTACTCCAGAAGCTTGATAATGAGCACAGAGAAAAATGGATAAAAACTACAGAGTATTAGATTTTAAAAAATCAAGTAGAAAAGCATGGAGCCTATTAAAGAAGTTAGGTGGAAGTAATCCAATCACTCGTAAAGATCCTTTGGTGACTCCAGATCAAATTGCCTGTTGAATAACCTCGCTGTCTAGAGTCCCTCGAGATCATCAACACACACAGGAAGTTAAACAAACACTCAAAAAGTACGACAAAGTGCAGATGGCAGTTCCCAATTTTCAAGAGAATTTACCACAGCGAAATAACTGAGACCTTGAAGATGGTGAAAACTGGCAAAGCACCAGGCTGTGATGGTGTTCACCCTGAATTCTTGGTAAACTGTGGAAAAAATGCTCGTCAATGGCTATCAAGATTCTTTTCTCACATTTTAAGGACTGGAAACCTTCCAACAGCCTTTAAGAGAACCAAAATAATAGCCATATTAAAACCCAACAAGCCTCAAAATCAAGTAGAGAGTTATCGCCCAATTGCGCTCTTCAGTTGCTGTTATAAACTCCTTGAGAGACTCCTCCTTAACAGAATTGGGCCAAAAATATCTGAAGTTATCCCTGTTGAGCAAGCAGGCTTTAGGACTCAACGTAGTTGTATGGACCAAGTACTAAGCCTTACTACCCATATCGAAGCAGGCTTCCAGAGATGTTTGAAAACCTCTCTTGTGTCTTATGATGATAGATGTCAGATATCTGACATATATATGTCAGATAGCACGTTACCATTATTGGTAACGTGCTATCTGACAGGTTCTTCCATGTGGTACTGGGAAACAAAATGAGCAAACTGAGAAAGCTGAACAATGGGCTCCCACAGGGCTCAGTATTAGCACCAATTTTATTCAACTTATATACATCTGCTCTACCGACAACTAGGTCAAAAAAATTTGCTTATGCTGATGACATAGCCCTCGCCATCCAACACAAGAGCATTGAAGTAACAAGATATTCTCACAAATGATCTTAGAACCATTGGGGAATACTTTCATAAATGGAGACTAACACTAAACCTCAATAAGACCGAGGTTAGCTCTTTTCGCCTAAACACCAAATTGGCAAATAGGAAACTTCAGGTCAGCTTTAACAACACAATGCTGCAGCACCAAGATTTCCCTAAATATCTGGGTGTTACCCTGGACAGAACACTATCTTTCCAAAGACATCTGGAGAATCTCTCTTTAAAGATCAGAACCCGTAACAACATCATACAAAAACTGTGTGGGGTTCTGCTATTACACTGCGATACATGGGGTTCTACATGGGGGTTTTGCTATTACACTGTGATACTACACGTTGGCCTTAGTCTACTCTGTGGCAGAATATTGTTCACCAGTATGGCTAAATAGTCCTTATATCAAGAAAATCGACACACAAATAAATGCAGCAATGAGGACAACAACAGGTTGTGTCAAATCCACCCCCCCCCCTCTACTGGCTTCCAACTTTGAGCAATATTATATATGAGTAAAAGAATATAAAAAAAATAAACAGTAATCCCCTGTTGCCGATACATGAAGACCTCCCATATATAAACATGAATCGCCTTAAATCCCGACGGTCTCCACTAATACTGGCTGAAGAACTAGTCAATAGCAATTTCAATGTTAATTCAAAATGGCTAGAAACTTGGAAAGAAAAATCACCACCAGACTTAAACAAGTATATCCTTCCCAACCAAAATCTGAAAGGGATTGAGCTTCCATGTCACCTATGGAAAAGCCTAAATAGGATATGCACAGGACATGGTATCTGTGCAGACAGCTTATACAAGTGGGGAAGATCACCTACACCCCAATGTAACTGTGGGGACCATAAATCAAACCACCCGGCACACTGTGGAGAACTGCAGCATAAGAGCCTACCCTGGTGACCTAGAGACTTTTTTGAGGCAGATCCTTCAGCTCTTGATTGGCTATCTGAACTAGGCTTAAAATTTTAGACTTTTTTTTTTTATCTGATATTTGTATATGTGCATTACTTGTTTCATTTTTATTGTCTGCACAAATATGTATTTATATATTCTGATGTCACGAGTCTTTATTATGCCATACCCTAAATAAATAAATTATTTATATGCACCATCATATTCTTGATATATATCCTTAATGAGTGTACAGGATATTACGATAACACTACACGATTAAATTAATTATTAACATCTTATCAATGATTTTCTTCCAAATTAATTTGTTATATGTCAAGACTCCAATTATCCGATCAATATTTGTCTTCTAGGTCGATGAAATTTAATGCATCAATCCACCTGATTCTTGAACTTATTTTTTATTTATTTTTTTAACAATCTTAGAATCAAGCATCTGTTTTGTTAACTCTCTTTTCCTATTCTATTCAAGTGACCACCTCAGACAAGCTCTGTTCAAAATTCTTTAATGCCAACAATGTCAAATTTGTTCCTACTATCTTCTTTCCTAAAACCGATATGATGCTATCATTGATGATATCAGTTCAATCCCTGAATTTTTCTCTACAATCTCATATCTGCTGTCTCTAGTCTTGGATATTGCTTTACTTCTATCCGAATTCTCCAAGCCATATGTTAAAATTGGTTTTGAATGATGTCTTGTGAATTGTTAGTTCAGTATTTTGGTTAATTTCTTTTATTCCATAAATTTATTCGACTGGCTACTCACCATATTAATTTTGCTTCTTTTATTGTCTATTTCCAATTTCCATATTTAATTATACTTAATTTATTTAACAAAGAAAAATTAAATATATTTAATTTTTCTTTGCAAACATCTGTGCCTAAATTCTACCTGCTTCTCCATTGAGAACGCAGGTGATATTTTCTCATGTTTATGCCTATTTTTATGGCTTGTCTTTTACTGATTTTCATACCCAAATTTTTTACCATAGTAAGTGAATTTAGTAAACGAATTCTGAAGACATGTACCATATATATATATATATATATATATATATATATATATATATATATATATATATATATATATGGTCCACACACGAAAGGCCACAAGACAAATAGCACACTGGTGCTGTGTGTGCAAGAGGAATAGAAAAAAGGAGGAGTCTGTTCACATTCTGCTTAAACAGCTGAGGGTTGTAATCTATAGGGAAGGAAGAGTGACAGTGATTGTCCAAAGGACAGAACTTGATGGAATAAAAGAGGAAGCAGTGAAGTTGGTTCAGTGAGTTTTAAGATAGACTGTAAAAGGGTGTTGGTTAGCAGTGGCTCTTGTTTTAATGATTTTGGAGGAGAGTGGATGAATAACAGTTGCCAATTCAGTAGCGTACTGTCTGTGAAAGTATCTGTAGAAGAAGCACAAGGCAGAAACTGAACATCTATGTCAGAGAGAGAGATTGAAGTTGGTCTATGAGTGAGGAATCATTAATTAGCCAGACTGCCCTCTTCTGGATAGAATCCAGCAATCTTAGAGAGGATTTTGGTGCACCATCCCAAATATGGGAACAATATTCCATGGCTGGGTGGATTTGGGCTTTGTAGAGTTAGCAGCTGTGAAGGTGTGAAGTAGTGTCTTGTGAGAAAAAGTACACCAAGTTTTTTGGCAGCTGTAGAAGCTATAGTTGAAATATGGTTGTGCAGGAAAGATTGGAAGTGCAAGTCAGTCCAAGAAGAGAAATCTGATCACTTCTAGATATCTCAATATTACTGAAGGTAAGGGGGAGGGATGCGAGCTCCTTCTTACAAGAGATCAGGCAGAACCTTTCCCCACTGGGATATACCTAGGAGATCTCAGTTCAGTTCCCTGGTTGTGGTAGATCTTGAGGATTCTAATACTTGGGCACTAATAGGTTTGTCAAATGAAAAGGAAGAAAGGAATATACTGTTGTCGGCAAAGCTATGGATGGTATTGGAAGTCTGTAAGAGCAGGTCATTTATATACCAGAAGAAGAGAGAGGGTAAAAGAACAGAGCCCTGGGGTATTCCTGCATTGGTGAGGAAATCTGAACAGAGCAAGCAATCCACCATGACACATAGTGAGAAAGTTGGTAATCCAGTTACAGAGCGGGGAAGGCAGACCATAGGATAGCAGTTTGGGGAGTAGGTCTCTCTGCCAAACCGGATCAAATGCCCTTGAAATGTCGAGGGCAACCGCTTGAGTTTTTCTCCAAATTTCTCCATGGCTTGAGTCTATAGGTGGGTGGTGAAAGCACAAGTGGTGGAATCCATACTGCAGGTCACTGATTAGTTGGTATGTCTCTAGATGGTTCAAGAGTTGGTTGTTCATGACTTCTCCATAATTTTTGAGAGAACAGAAGTGAGAACAATTGGATGGTAGTTTGTTGGTTGACTTTTATCACTTTTCTTTGGGATGGCCTGGATGTGGACCTGTTTCCATGTTGCTGGGTAGATGCCAATTGAATAGGATAGATTGAAGAGGCAATACAGGACAAATGTTAGTTCTGGGACACAATTTTTTAACACTGGTTGGATAGCATCAGAACTAGATGCGTTGTTTGTGTTCAGGTTGCTAAGGATTCTCCGGATTTCTTTTTTGTCAGAAGACCATGGGAGACATTCTTTGTGGAGTGAAGGAAACTTTGCCCAGGATATTCATTTCTCATATTCAAGGAGTATGACATCATTTGCATAAAATTAAGAAACTAAGTTGAATATCTCCAATTTTGATATCAGATTTGATGAAACTTTCTTTCATAATACGATCCACAATTGATGAATAAGAGTGGAGATATTGTGCATACTTGTCTTACACCTCATTTTACATCAAACCGCCTTTCAGTATATTGTATTATCCATTTGCTCACATCTAAGTGTTTTTAAAAGATTTTCTCTTGGCACTTTCTCAAATGCCTTTTCCAGTCTAGAAAACTTAAATACACATCATTGCTAGATTTCTACTAAATCTTACACTGAATTCTCAGTAGCAAAATTCCTCTAAGTAAATTATTATCACTATTACATCTATCCATATTAAATCTATATATGTTATTAAATTTTATAATGATTTATACTGTGTAGGATAATAAAAGGAATATAATACATAATTATATTACATGATGCTATGGATGCTTGCCCCATGACATTCTTCAGATAGAGGTATAAAGAATATGAAATATGTAGGTTTGAAGACAAGAAGATCAACAAATGGATGGAAATCAATATTAGATTATTCATATTAAATGAAAAGACATCAAAATTTTCACTAGATGTTAGAGTTCACAGAGGATATGAAATAAGCAGCGACCACTTCCTTGTTAAAATAAAATTAAGATTACCACCTAAATGGCTACAAGTAACAAGAACAGAAAGAAAAATTGAAACTTTTGTTTATAAAACTAGACTACTGAATGACACAAATGTACAATGGCTATATGAACAAAGAATTAACCAGTATCTAGATAAAATAAAACAAAATGAAGAAATAGAAATAGAATGGCTTAATATAAAAATGATACTAAATTCTGCAGCAAATGAAAGCTTAGGAAAGACCAAAAAATTCAATAAAAGAAAAAAACTTAAGATCTGGGATGATACAATCAAAGAAATAATCAAAAAGAAAAAAGAAGCCTATCACAAATGGTTAAGCAGTAAAAGATTAGAAGATGAAATAGAATATAAAAGAATAAAGGCCATAGCTAAAAGAGAAGTCAGAAAAAGACATAGAGAATCATGGAATAAATTTGTTTCTAATTTAGAACATGATTTATATAAAATAAGACCCAATGTATATAAGATTTTGAAACACCTAAATGCAGATACCAAAGAAAACATAAAATTAAACACCGAATTGAAATTAGAAGAATTTCTAAATTACTACACAGAACTGTGGACAGACAAATATTTTAAAAAAGACAACTGGCAAACAATTAACGAAAATGAAAAGGAAATAACTGAAGAAGAATTAGAAATCAGCCTGAAAGAAACAAGAAACGGAAAATCACCTGGAGAAGATAAGCTAAGTTCAGAACTATATAAATACGCAGGAACAAGATTCAAAGGAAAACTCTTATTATTTTTAAATAAAATTTACTCAACTGGTATCCCCCTAATAGAATGAAAAAAAGCAATTGTGATTCCTATCTTTAAGAAAGGTAATAGAGATGACCCTAAAAACTATAGAGGTATCAGTATACTAAATTTTTGTTACAAAATATACAGCAGAATCTTAAATAACAAACTAATGAAATATTCCGAAAACTTTATTCTAGAGGTACAAAATAGATTTAGAAAAGGACGATCATGTATAGACCCAGCCTTCTGCCTAAAATTAATAACAGAGAAAAGAAGAGAATATAATTTAGAAACACATATTGCATTTATTGACTTTGAAAAAGCATTTGACAAAGTTAAAAGAAACATATTATTTAACATATTAAAAGAAAGACAAATACCAAATAATATCCTAAAAGCTGTCACAAGTATATATGAAAATAATCAAATACAAATAAGATTAAATCATGAGTTATCATATACAAGAGAGATAAACCAAGGGGTCCGACAGGGATGTCCTCTCTCAACAACTCTTTTTAATATCTACTTAAATGAAATAATAATAAAATGGAGTAAAAATTTACATCAAGGAATAAAACTTTCTCCTACAGTGAACTTAAACACTCTCCTTTTTGCTGACGACCAAATAATAATTACAAATTCTGAAGATAACTTACAGAAAGCTATTTTAAATCTAAATGAGATATCCAAAGATTATGGTATGATAATATCAACGGAAAAATCAAAAACTATGGCCTTTAAAGGACAAGATCCAGCAAGAACTAAAATAGTATTAGATAACAAGATCTTAGAACAGGTGAATTCATTTAACTACCTAGGATGTATGATCACTTATGAAAATGAAAAAGATATAAACATAAAAATTTCAAAATATTTAAAAATAACAGGAGTAATTAACTCTATATTTAAACCAAACCTAGTTCAAAAACAAACCAAGCTAAAAGTATACAATACATTAGCCCTACCGGTCTTAACGTATGGAAGCGAAATCTGGACAATAAAACAAAAAGACAAACAAAGATTAACAACAGCAGAAATGAAGTTTATGAGAAAAACTGCAAAGTATACCCTATTTGATCACAAAAGAAACGAAGATATTATGAAAGAACTAAACCAAGAACTAGTAATTGAAAAAATTAAAAAATATAAACATAGATGGATGGAACACGCTCAAAGAATGAAAACAGAAAGATTACCAAAACAAGCCTTAAAGTACAAGCCATTAGGAAAAAGAAAACCAGGACGTCCTCTTAAACGATTCAACGATGACTTCTAAGGCCGGAACAGGCCATACTAGGCCTAAATCCTTGATACGTATGATGATGATGATGATGAAGATCAACAAAATTTAAAAAATTCATAACTTATTTTAATGGTATTACAACATCAAGCAAAATTAAATTATAAAAGGATGTCTATTAACTGGCTTGCTGACTAAAAAAAAAAATTCTTTCTGACCTGTAATGACTTCTACATAACACACCGGTTTTCTTCCATCTTATTCTATGTGAAGTAGTATCCAAAGCATGGTTGGCCAGTCCTGACTTGCCTAACAATAGTAGTGAATGCATTTCTTATGTTCTTCAGGGCAGATATCAACAAATCTTTGTCTGTCCATCCACAGCAGGAAAAGTCACAGGGAACTCAAACATTCACAGACATTCGTACACTCGGATAAGTTAGAGGATGGAGTTTGTCCTTAGGAAAGTGGATCAAAGTTGCTAATGTGATGTGATTGGAATGTGGTGTGAAAGTTACACTTTATTAGTACTTTGGCTATCTTTTCGGATGTGCCATGGATATATGGAATAGGATTAGTGATGTTTAGTTCCTGAGTGTTTCAGGGGGAGTGGGGTGGGGGATCCCAAAATAGATAAGTATTTTATCTATTTTGTGGGAGCTGTATCCACTGGCCAAGAAAGTATGACAAGGACAGTTGATTCCACAGAACTCAAATGTCATTCAACTAGATTAAAATCACAAAAATTCAAAATCATATGACTACATAAGCTGAAGTGTCATTTGCCAGTTAGACTGCATTCTAAACTGACTCTTCAGTAAATCACTGGTTGCTCTATTATCACATACCCAATGCCTAATAAATTTACAGGAGCAAAGAGTTTGATCTAATATTTATGTTCTCCCTAGGACATATGACTTATTTGGCATTCAGAAAGCATCTCTGAATACAACCTACATAACAGATGATCTTAATTGTTGGGCAGCACATACTAATCTCCAAGAATGTTAGTTAACATACTTTGATGTGATTTTATATATATATATATATATATATATATATATATATTTTTTTTTTTTTTTTTTTTTTTTTTAAAGAATAAATTTTAAATGACTTTAAACCGAGATAAAATATTAAATTTTAATATTAATGATACAACTAGTTTCAGGCTTTTACAGCCTTCTTCAGGTATCCACTAAAGGTAGAACACAGTAATAAAAAATTGAAGTTACAAAAAATTGAGAATTACAGGCAAAAAATGCAATACATAATTAACACAAAAACATTGTATTTTTCAAGTCATTCTATCTAACATGCTATTGTTTGCTGCATGCGTGCTTGCAGGTTCTCGTGAGATATTGAACAATTGTAGTATGGCTATCAGGGATGTTATAACTGAAATTGCTGTTCAAATGTTCAGAATTAAGGAGGATTTCTCTGGACTCCACAATTTTCCTTTCAAACTCATCACTACAGCGAAAAATGTTTTTGGATTTATCCCAGCAAACTGAGTGACTCTATAGATCGTCATGAGGGTTATTAGAGAAAAGAACATGACTGGATAGTGCAGATGCATCGATCTTTTATAGGCGATGTTTCTCTTATGCTCCTCAATACGCAGTTCAAAAGATTTGTTAGTCTGTCCAAAATAAGGAATATTACAGTCGCACCATAAGTTGTAAACACCTGGATATTTCAGGTTATGATGAATAGGCTTTGGATGGCTTATAAGAGAAAGGAGTTGTTCTCTTATAAGCCATTTCAGTGTACTGAAAAATGTCCTGATGTTGTATTTTTTAAAGACTTTAGCCAATTTATTGGAGACTGAACTAATGTAAGGTAGATGCTTCCTCTAAAATCAGTAGTTTCCATAGTATGCTGCCTAAGAGGATCCAGAAGAAATTCCTTAATTGTTTTATCAGAATATCCATTTTGTTTAAAGATAAGAGAAAGTTGTTCAATTTTTTTTTGGAGTTCATCTGGTTCATTTAAAAGAGATCGTGCTCTGTGTCTTAAGGTAGAAAAAGTTTCGAGCTTTTGTAGCAGAAAGTGATGAGATTGACAGTGCAGATATTTGGTAGTATGAGTTGGTTTTCTGTATATAGAGATTTTAAATCTATCAGGGCATCGTGTAAGAATTACATCCAAGAAAGGAAGGCAGTTATTTCATTCTAGTTCAGCAGTGAATTTTATATTAGGATGCTGGTTGTTAAGATGTTGAAGAAAATCCATGAGAGATGTGTCTGTGACTCCATATAATGAAAATGCTGTCAACATAACGTCTCCAAAGTTTCGGCTTAAATGAGAAGGACGATATAGCTTTCGTTTCAAAATCTTCCAGGAAAATGTTTGCTAGAACTAGGGATAAAAGGTTGCCCATTGCTAGGCCTTGGTTTTGTTTGTAAATGGAGTCCCTATATCTGAAGTATATTTTGTGTCAATTATGTATTGCATTTTTTGCCTGTAATTCTCAGTTTTTTGTAACTTCAATTTTTTATTACTGTGTTCTACCTTTAGTGGATACCCGAAGAAGGCTGTAAAAGGCTGAAACTAGTTGTATCATTATCATTAAAATTTAATATTTTATCTCGGTTTAAAGTCATTTGAAATTTATTCTTTAAAATGTATCATTTCAACCGAGTAGAAGATCAAGAATACATACATACACACACACACACACACACACACATATCATAATAGGTATCCAAGAAGAATGCAATTTTATTACATGTAATAAAATAATTACATGAATAAAATAATGTATTCATGTAATAAAATAAAATCGCCATTTACAATTCTATATCTTATGAACGATAAATGATTTTTAAATGAAAATATATATTAGATATCCATCTAAAAGTTCATTTATATATATATGTGTGTGTGTTAAAGATACCAAGCTATTTTAAACCTGGTTTATGTGGCATATGCCACAAACACTTTTTTCATCTTGTTTATAACCTACATTGATTCTTTCGGTTATTGGTGAACTGTATTGCGAATAAAATTTAATAGTGCAAGGATATATTAAATACCTCTCCGAATCTTTATAGACAGAGTCCACATAAGCAAAAAGATAAAACTCAAAATACTATCTAACTTACCAAGCAATACTATCACAAGAACTTCTGAACTATATTATGAAACAAACAGCCCTTACTTCCTTCATGGCAACTCTGTTTGTTTGATCCGTTTGGAAGACGACACAGAAATTAGAAAATTTACCCGTTTTGCTTATCAGTTTTGATGAGCACTACGAAATTTACGCATAGCATCTCATTCTCAAACTAAACATGAGAATGATTACTTGTAAGATGTAAATTACTGTTATTCATCTTCCTAACTGACAATCCAAGAACACTACATCCGAACTTCTTTAAAATTCACATATCCCATATAAAAAGGCGACATCTAGGAAAGAAATAGCATTAAATTACTTGTAAGCCCTTAAAGTGCTTCAGCTCAGTAAATTAATTCATTAACAAACGAATGACGGAAGATATAATTCCCCCCCCCCCCCCTTAACAGAAAACACAAATGATAAAACCGAAATTTCTTATGCGAAATCACTTCACTGTGCTCTTATGAACTCTGAAGTTACTCTGGATATGACACAAAGCTTTCATGTAGTAGATGGGTCTTTTGGTTGTCACGATAAAGGCATTCATCGCAAAACAGACTGGTTTTGAGATGAATATAACAGA
This sequence comes from Typopeltis vanoorti, assembly GCF_054136105.1. NCBI lineage: Eukaryota > Metazoa > Arthropoda > Arachnida > Uropygi > Thelyphonidae > Typopeltis > Typopeltis vanoorti. The sequence goes on along the minus strand of NC_143555.1, from coordinate 28,620,727 downwards.
ACAGTATTTGGTTTCGGAGCTCGTGGAGCGATACTATAGCGCTTATTTTTTTATTATTTTTTTATTGTGAACATAACAATCTTATTTACAGGATTAACCGGTTTTTGGTTCTCTGCAGTCAGGCAGAGAGGTTACATGCTCATATTCTTGTTGAGGTATATTACATCGAAGTCACTTAAAAGACAAATTACATTTTTTTTTTTTTTTTAGATTAACGCCATTAAGAGTTATTCTAACATGATACTGCATAAGATCATAAAAGTGGAAGAACATAGGAGTTTCTATTGCACAATATTGTCTATTTACATGAGAGTGCCAGCTGATTAATTTTCGCACTGTTAAGCACAATAATCCTTCTTTTTTCCCCTTTCTTTTGGGGGGGGGGGGGAGATGGTGTCACTTCTATGCTGGAAAGTGAATTATAATGCAGTCGCCCTGCTCAGCCAGGAGTTGATTCCGTGGATTCCAGTCTTGGTGGAAAAGATCTAAGGTGTTGTATTGCCTGTGGTGGTGATACTCGTGTAGGATCCGACTTCTCACCTTTTGTTGGAAGGCTGCAGTGAGTTGGTCAGTTGCCTCTCTCTGTGAAGTTGCTGTGCTGTCTGGTCTTGTATGTCTGAGGTAGAAGTTGTATATTACCGCTTTCGCGGTGATGAAAAGGTAGTTGCAGAATGAATGGTTATTTGACTCCGCATGGACGAGATTGAAATATTCCTCTTCTGTATGAAGACTACCACAGGTGAGAGCTGCCGTTTCCCGAGACAAACTGATTAATTGGGTGTTGACTGGGCATTCCAAGTAGATATGCGGGACTGTTCCTGATCGGTAGCAGAACAGGCAGTTATCTGAGACAGCTGAGTTAAAATATGTTAATGTTAATGAGTTAAAGCTGTTACAGATAGATAGATATCAAATTTTCCTTCATTTTCATCATATTTGCTATCATGGGATTTCTGCTTTAAAAAAAAAAAATCAGCTAACGCCTTTATATTCCCGTATGCGGGGAGTAGGCGAGGCCATTTAGCCCTATCTAACTTTTGGAGACTGAGTGGGCAGTTCAATCTCCACTGGTACCAATCAGAGATAGATGGCCCAAGGCTATCACTAATTAAGCTGTACACAGTGAAGAGAGACGGCTCAAATGTGCCGCCATTTCATGGTCCCTAACCCTAACACAATATATTTAATGTCTGAAATAATGTGGGTTCTACGGTCGATTTTCTTGAGTTTACAGGACGAAAAACCCGAGTTTCCGGGAAGAAAAACCTGCTTGCCCGTGCATTCGGCGATTTTTTTTTTTTTTTTTACCGGTATTTCGGTTAGTGAAAAAAAAATCATTCGTGTTGTTATCATTTTTATTGTTGACTAGTTCTGTAAAATATAGTTCCATCAGGTCGAATGAGCCTGTTTAGTACAGTGGAAGCAGCGTGCACTCCATGTCGCTTAACAGCACGAATGAAGACTTGCATTCAAATCTAGTCGGTGACTAGAAGAACATTTTCTAAGCCTTATTTTTTTCGACCAGTTCCCGAGTTAGTCGATCTCTAACACGAGCAAGCGGGTATTTTCTCCTGGTTTTTCCAGGAGAAAATACCCGCTTTCCCCGGTTTTTCGTCCCTTAAACTCAAGAAAATCGACCGTCGAATCCACGCTATTTTCAGACATTAAAACTTTCGTGGGTCAGGGACCACGAGATGGCGGCACTGGTTAGCCGTCTCTTCACTGCATGCTGATTAAATTTATAACAGCCTTGGGCCAGCTATCTCTGAATGGCTACCAGTGAAGATTGAGTTGCCCACTGTCTCCAAAAGTTAGATAGTGCTAAAAAAAAAAAAAAAACGGCCTTGCCTATACGAGAGAATGAGAAGCCAATCTTCACTTTTAGCTAAGCACAGATACCTCACCCATAATAATAATAATCGTATGATGATACACGGCCGTGAGTCCCCTTTACGGGGAATACAGCACCATCTCAGTCCCCCAAATTTTTTCCGAGCTCCGGAACCGGCATAGCTGACGAATCAGACTTATGGCTGAGTCAATATTCCTGACTGTAATCCGTGTGTGTGTTCACTGGACCGGTTTGCCTGCTTGCAGGATGAAAAACCTCAGATAAAATGGAAAAAATTCCTGCTGTTCACGCCAAAAGACCGGCTATCCTGACTATGGCTGAAGAAGATCCTTAAGCTCCTCGCGTCGTCAATGGAAATCGAACCTAGGAGACTCCTTCCCCAGACAAATGGTTGCACATAGCCACTAGGCTAACCGCACGGACCCCTCACCAATAACTATCTATGACTATAATTTGCATCTGGAAAGAAGAATGACACAGATGATGAGACAGCGCTGACGCTGACGAAGAATGACAGTGAAATTCTTTAGAGATGTTGTGTGACACATCTGTTGATGCTAGTAGTGAATACATTTCCCACAAAAATCATGATATATTCGAGAAACACGTAAAGAAAGAATTCGATTTTGAACTGGATGAAATAGTTTATTGCCAATGTTTGATAGCCCCTGAAAAATTATGACAGAATGAATCTCATAGATTTCAAATTGGATATCCGCTTTTCAGATACTAAATTCGAATAAATATAAATAAATCCGCTAACGCCTTTTATTCAAAGGGAGTAGGAGAAAACATTTAGCCCTAACTAACTTTGGTAGATTAGCGAGCAGCCAATCTTCGCTTTTAGCCAATCACAGATATCTGGCCCATAACTATCTATGACTATAATTAGCATCTGGAAAGAAGAGTGCTAAAGACTTCTGCCATCTCGTGATCCCTACCTCCATCAACAATTTATATTACTGTCTGAAATCGAGTGAGTTCTATGGTTGATTTTTTTGTGTTGTGTTATGGGATGCAAACACAGAGTTTCCAGGAGAAAATCCTACAACCTTATCCCAGAGATCGACTAACTATTCGGGAACTGTCGATGGTCGAAGAAAGGATTAGAAAAACGTTCTCCTTCCCCCCCCCTCTCTCTCTCTCTCTCTCTCTCTGTCTCTAGTCCGCAATATAATCGAACTTACATAGGGTCATTCTTTGGGAGGCTATCAGTTACAAACGAGAAGCATTTCAACTAATAAAAGTTGCTGTAGAAGTATTATGTTGCCAAAATGTGACTTTGTGGGTCTATGCCTAAAGTTAAAATTTATGCCATGTGAACATAAGATGCACTGATAGCTCGCATATAGGAATTATGACCATGTCATTCTCATGTTCTTTTATGATCCCAAGAAATCAAATGATCATAATGGAATGTTTAATACAACCAACAAATATACTGTAATGATGTTAGTCGTGGATTTAGTTATATTTATAAAGAAAGAGAAAATTTTGAAAATCTAAATCTGAAGGTATAGCAACTGAAAATGCTGCGACATCAGCTTCTCTATCTTCAACATCGCTGAGTTATTATTGAAGGAAACGGATAAAATTGGCAATAAAGAAAATAACAAAAGTAGCCTATTAAGAGCCACTGGAATGCAAATAAGTGCTAAAGACCTGACAAAACTTGTTAGAAAGGAAATGACATTTTCAAGAAGAAAAAAAAATTAGAGGAAGACATTTTAAAATGGATTTTGAGTTCTTAATGAGCAGTATACCAACAGATTTCAAATATGAGAGAACGTCTTCGAATACTGAATAGATTTGCAAAAATTTAGGTCACATTTAGAAGAGGACAGCCTCGAAAAGGTAATTTTTCCACTTGCACGAAGTGGAAAAATAAAAAAGGACATTAAATAAAAATAGTTTAAAATAAATGAATAAATCTACTGACACCTTTTATTCTCCAAAGTAATATGCGAAATCTTTTTATCCACCACCTTTTTTTTTTTTAATATCAAGCTAAGTTTATGTTGATTTAATGTTTTTGTATTTACGTTTTCCTTATCTTTAAACTTCCAATTTATCTTTCGACGTTTCGAAATAAAAGGTTTGTTTAATACTATTTATTAATAATATACTTTTCTTTAGAATGAAATATGTAGCTCAGTGAAAGTTTGCACCCCATGGCACTTGATTGCCACAAGGAAGACCTAGGTTCAATTCTATTCGCCCACTAGAGGGACATTTTTTAAGCCTTTCTTCCGGATTAGTCGATCTCTCGCATGAGTAAGTGGGTTTTTTGTTCCATAAACTCAAGAAAATGGACAGTAGAACCCGACACTATCTCAGATAAATGTTAGGATTAGGGACCATGAGATGACTGCACTTGTCAGTCGATTCTCTTCACCTGATGCCAGGTATGATTGGTGATAGTCTTGGGCCAGCTATCTCTCGCTATTGCAGGATTTGAACTGTCCACTCAGTTTCCAAAAGTTATATGATGCTAAAACACGTACTCACCTACTCCCTATAGGAAAATTAAAGGAGTGCACATTATAACAGTTCAGTGTATGAATGAGTATAATATGCCTGAGCGAATAAAAAGGACAACAAATCAGAATGGGACAGTTAGTATAAGGCATCAAGGGGCAGGGATGAGGCTAACGGGGTCTGCAATTCATATATACTAATGCTAGGAGTATTAGAACAAGAAAGAAGAATTTTTGGGCTTGGTTAGCACTTCCAGACCACAAATTATTGGCATTAGTGAAACATAGCTGACTGAAGATGATATAGCTAGTGGGATTGAATGCGAGGGGTATAGTGTGTTCAGGAATGACAGGGAGAATAAAATGGGGGGAGAGTATTATTGATGATAGCTGATGAGCTGCAGCCAGGGATAATAGAAGTTCAAATTACAAGATAGAGAAAACAACATATTTGAGGCCATTGGTGTGAGATTGAGGCTAGTAGAACAAAATATATAGTTGGGTACTGCTATAGACCAGGTGATGGAAAAGAGGGTGGAGATAGTATGCATAAGCAAATAGAAGAAATGAGTAGAAGGAGGGTAATTATTATGGGAGATTTCAACTATGGTAGCATTGATTGGAGGGAGGAGAGGACACATGGGAGGAAGGAGTTGGATTTTATGCGGTTATTAAGGGATAACTATCTGCAACAGCATTTAATGGAAAATACTAGGGGTCAGAGAGTGTTTGACCTAGCAATTGCATCTGAGGATTTGACTGTAACGAATATGACCACATTGCCACCAATTGGTGAGCATGATCATAGGGTCTTGACTTGGGAGGTGGCTAAAGGTGTGGAATTTACAATTAAGACAGGGTACATGCAGAATTATCTGGCTGGAAAGTATGACAAGCTTAGGCGTTTGATTGGTTCGGTGCCATGGCATGTAAAACTGAAACGGCTGGATGTCGATAGTGCATGGGAGGCGAGTGGAAGGGTAGCCGATTCTGAGAAGATCAAGATCAAGATAAGATAAGAAATCGTGACGTGATTGGTTGTTGAGATGATGACGTCATTGTGTGTGTGATGGCATGAGTTTGGAATGTTAGGAATTTTTCTGGGGACTATCTGTGTGTGTGTGACATCACGTTGTTTGTTTTGTTCGCGTATGGAATTATGAGTGATGATTACAGATAAGATTCGTGTCGTGATTGGTGGGACACTTTGAACAAGATCAAGATAAGATAAGGAATCGTGTTGTGAATGTTTCTTATTATCAGATGCAGGTGTGACGTAATTTGTTAGTTGTAAATAAGTGACGTTATTGTTTTGAATGGAAAAGGGAGATATATATTAGTAGATAAGGATTCGTGTCGTGATTGGTGGGACACTTCTGACAAGATCAAGATCAAGATAAGATAAGGAATCGTGACATGAATGCTTGTTGTTTTCAGATGAAGATAAGTGACGTAATTTGTTAGTTGTAAATAAGTGATGTTATTGTTTTGAATGGAAAAGGAAGATATTAGTGGATAAGGATTCGTGTCGTGATTGGTGGGACACTATGAACAAAATAGGGGTAGAGTGAATGGGGAAAAGCGATGTCAGTGTCTTGGATGTGTATTGTTATGATTTGTAGATAAGTAAATGATTTCGTATGTCATTATGGGTGATGGATAGTGATAAGATAAATTTTGGAATGTTTGGAATTTCGCTGGGGCCTCCCCCTTCTGTCAGGGACATTACGGGGTGTGTTGGGTACGCATTAGCATTGTGGGTGTTATTTAAAGATAACCAATCGTGACGTTATGTGTTTGGAAATTTCTGGGGGACATATGTCTGTGTGATATCACATGGTGTTTTGGTTTGACTATGGAATTGTGGGCGATGTTTTTGAGATAAGATATCTTTGAATTTTCCCAAAGGTAACCACCTTCGTCATTATCATCATCTCTTGTCTTTGGTTGTCTATAGGTGGCTGTACTAGTTTTCCAATACATTTTGTGGTATTTCTTTCCTGTTAAAGGGTGGGAATTCTTAGAGTAGAGGCGTGATGAAGGCAGTGATTAGGCTTTTCTGAATAATTTAAATATACGTTAGCGTCCAGGACCAGTCTTCTTTGTAAAGGGGGACCAGGTGCAAGAAACCTTTTGGGGCCCTAAAATATTTTTCAAAGGTAAAAATTAAAGGATTCAAAATAAACATATTGTAAAACCTCTTACTTGCAAATGATTTTGGCACAGAAATACAAAAAAAAAACACATTCGAAATACAACAGGTTAACATAACGTTTACTGAACACAAAACACGAATATAATAGAGAAACACAGAGATGTTATTATTACCAGGGGCCCTAAAATCCTGTCGATGAAATCCCTTTAGTTATAGGCAAAATTAGAAGAAGAAAAATAAAATAAAATAAGAAATACGTTTCCGCAAATGTGTACCGACTGTGCCCACTCGATTGTGGGGCCTGGGTGCATTGCACTCCCCCAAGATGGTCGGCCCTGCTTGTGTCCCTCATACACACACACACACATTAGACATGAAAAGTCGCTAATGTATCCATGTTGATACTCTAATATGTACACTATGATTAGAACATTCCAAAAAAAAAAAAAAATGCAGAATTGTGTTACATAGGGTATTAATGTTGAATATGGTACCAATCTGAAATATCTGCTCAAGCCTTTTGTTTGAGGTTCGTAGAGAGAAAAAAAAAACTTTTTATCGTAACTTCTGGAGATCTCTCAATAAAATATCGTCTTGAAAGTGAATGCATCTCCATATTTGCAGATTCATGTGCTCTTGTTGGATGTAGCAAATTTGCGTCTTCAGTCTTGAAGTGAATGTTAAGCTACTTGTGCTTAAAATACATGGTGTCAGGACTAATATCTCAGCAACGATATGCAACAGTCACACAGCTTACCCACCAGTACAACAGTGGGCAGTTGCACCCATTTCCAAATGCACCATGTGTTGCACCTTCTTCGCCTGGCGTTCCACAGCCGGAAACCAACAACGATACCCATGATGACGATCAGGCAATGCAAACAACGCCTCGCATTGGTGAAGGAACATCGAAAATGGACCCCTGACATATGAAAGTTGCCAATGAGTCTCGTTTCTTGCTGCACCATGCTGTTGGACGAGTTCGCACTTGTCGTAAACAGCATGAAGCCTTATTCCCTGGTTGCACAGTTGGGGTTCAACAGTCCAGTGGAGGTGGTATTATGGTCTGTAGAAATTTTTCCTGGCACGCCCTAGGTCCATTGGTTATCATCTCACAAAAGCTGAATGGTGAATGCTAAATGCTAAATGTTAGCCGACCATCTCCATTTATATCTGCAAGAGGTCCACTCTGACCATAGTGCCATCTTTGGAGAGGACGACGCACCTTGTCATTAAAAATTTTTTTTGAAGGAAAGCGACAACGAATTTGTCACATTGCCATGGCCCCAACATGTGATGAAAGAAACAAATGTAAACAAATGGAAGAAACATTTTTAAAAGCATGAAGACCACTTTAACAGGGACGAATGTTGGTCTTGAAATTCCGGACTGGTAGGCCAGTTCTCCATGAATTCTGGTGACTCGAATATTGAAAACTCGAAAGGGGGGGTTCCCCCCTATGGCGCCTACGGCGCCCAATCCCCCGAGTTCCGTACTGGTACGCCGGTTCGCCTTGAATTCTGATGACTCGAATTTTGAAGACTGGACACTCAGGGTAGCCCCTGAGTTTCAAAATGTTTCAAAAAATGTGACATAAAAAGGTTTATCATTATATATATATATATATATATATATATATATATATATATATATATATATATATATATATATATGGGAATAAATTTTTAACTTGGGTATATTGTATATTAGGATAACCAAGCAATTTTATATGCTTGGTTATTTTAGCTCCTAATCCCAAGTGTGCAAACAATTAAGTTTGCGCCTGAAACAAAGTTCAAGTCTAAAGATGGTACAACACCAGGGCAGCTCATTGTAAAGGTGGTTAAAGCTTTGATCACTATTCTTAGTATTTTCCCATAATGTAAAGCACATCTCACTAGAAGATGTATACTGCAATGCATTATGGGTGGGGTCACTACCCAGACCGGTTTCGACCTTTTAACCACCTTTACAATGAGCTGTCCTGGTGTTGTACCATCTTTAGACTTGAACTTTGTTTCAGGCGCAAACTTAATTGTTTGCACACTTGGGATTAGGAGCTAAAATAACCAAGCATATAAAATTGCTTGGTTATCCTAATATATATATATATATATATATATATAAATATTGAATGACTAGAAACCGAGAAAAATAGAAACAAAGTTTAATAGCACACTAGTTTCAGCTTGCACCAGCCTTCTTCAGGTGCACATTAAAAAAGAAATAACCAGTAAAAGATAGAGGAAATAACTGTAAACATTACGGAAAGTTAGTGTATATTCAACGTCAACAAAAATATATTCAACGTTGAAACGTTGAAGTCTGCGTATTCAAAACTGTTCTCTCTTTGGCTTCACTGTTAGGCATATGCATGCGTATAGCATCTCGCGAACGCCAGGTATTTGATCGTAGCATAATGACAGTCTGAACAGTTGTAACTCAGGTTGTTGTTGAGATGTAGGGGATTGAGAATGATTTCTTTTGATTCTATTATCTTTCTTTCTAATTCATCGTGACAACGGAAAATGTTATTAGACTTGTCCCATAGGACTGTATGGCTAAGGTTTTTTCATTAGAATCGGCCGAGAATAGAACATGACTAGATAATGCACTGGCTCTCGTTCTCCTGTAACTGACGTCCCTCTTTATGTTCTTCAATGCGTAACTCGATCGAGATCTCTGTTTGGCCAAAGTATGGTATATCACAGTTGCACCAAATATGGTAAACACCGGGATATTTAAGGTTCTGATGTCTAGATTTTGGGCGGCTCACTAAGGAGCTGATTTTCGGAAGATGAGTAAATAAAGTTCTCATGTTGTATTTCCTAAGAACCTTGGCCAATTTGGGTGAGACAGAACTTATGTATAATATAGAAATATTAACTTTCACCCTATTGGTTGAAAGGTTCTCTTTATTACTGCGAGCGGGTGAATTTAATAGGAATTTGTCAATTGTTTTTTGTGAATAACCATTTAGTTGAAAAATATACCTGAGAAAATTGAGTTCTTTATTAAGTTCTATCTTGACCATGGAGATATCTGTTGGTGTGGGTAGCTTTTCTGTAAATCGAGATTTTTAATTTCTCTGAGGAACGGGTCAGTTTCATGTTCAAAAAAAAGGAAGAGAATCATTAGCTTCAAGCTCAGTCGTAATTTTTTTCCCCCCGGATGTTGATTAATTAGATGTTCTAGGAAGTTCAGGAGAGATTCACGGCCAAGGCTCCAAATCAGGAAAATGTCATCAATATATCTTTTCCAAATTCTTGGTTTTAAAGGATAAGAAGAGATGTATATATATATATCTGTGTGTCTGTATCAAGGGCGAATTATTCAGGATGTGCTAAGTGTTTGGCGCTCATCCACTGAATAGCAATATTGCGATATTATATTTTTGCATTTATTTCCATTAAAGACTCCCGTAATTATTTCCAGTTTTCGAGTGATTCTAAAAGTAAACATATTATACCAATGCTTCATGGAGAGGACACTACACTTTTCGACGAGTAAACATTGCATCACATTAGCGTTCATAACCCGGGTATGCGTTCTAAATACCTCTGAACGTATACCCGGGTGTTCACCTTTGCACCTTTGATCCCTTTGCAAAGATGTACAGATGGTGCAGCGGGTCAAATTCTTAGCGTTGTAGTAGTTTTCAATCGCTCAGAAGGCGAGGCAGAGTGAGCTCCGAGATCATAGCAACTAGAAGCTGTGGTTGGTTATTGTGTCAACCAATCCAATTGAACGTTGTCATTGTCATGAGTTGCTGGGTTTTTTTTTTTTTTTTTTTTTCTCTCTCAGTTTTCACTGTTTTGCGTGTGTGAAGTGTGAACTGAAGTGGTAGGCAAGTTTTTATATATAATATAGACAAGTTTCTAATATATAATTTTCGGTAAATTTGTAACTTTTTTTGTCTATATTTACAATGTGAAACAGTATTGCAGTCGAAGGAGGTAAGCCTCGTCCTCTTCTAAATTTTACACCTTTGAGTAATTCAAATATACCAACCAAATATAACATTCTCCTTCATTATTGTTTTCTAATATGCAGTGTCTTAAAACAGCACATTGTTTCTCACTCTGTGCAGATTCGATTACAATTTTAATTGATAAATTAAAGCATTCAAAGTTATCCTACAATTAATTGCATTAGACCAATTAAGATGAGCGCCGATGCCCTATGCACCCTTAAAAACTTTCATACATCGATTTAAACACTATCATACGGTCAAATTGGCGTGAATTTTGTTGCGCGGGTTGCATAATTCAGAGCACCCAACTGAAATGAGTGCTCTGGATTATGCAACACGCGATACCACTGATATATATGTATGTATGTATCTTTTCCATATATATATATATGAAAGTAAGATATTCGACATTCTCTTCTAAAACCATATTTTGAAAAGAATCCGGACATTTACTTAAATGCAGGCAACCAGTTCTTCCAGAATCCTACTTGGAAAAGCACATACAAGTAGCATTTTGGCACATTTATCTATCCTTTCAGAAACGAAGTTGGTGCAAATGTTATTGGTTTCCATAATGAGAACTTTAATGAATGAAAATCAACGCGTTCATTGTATTTCTTTTTTTTTTTTTTTTTTTTTATTATTGCACAATGGTATGGTATGGTATGGTTTACTTACCTCAGCTGCGAGATAATTATAAAAGATTCCGAAGATTTCAAATATAAGCCGTTGCCAGCAGTTGTCCAGTTTGTAAACCTCCGAAGGATTTTATAGAAATTATAGTACATAGTGAAATTTTATGCTGAATCATTTTAATTGCTGCCACAAGCCATTAAATATACATTAGTATGCATATCCTTTATATCGGATCTGACGCAGAGGCCTACTTATCAAACTGCAATCCCTTGATCTACCTTCTGTCTTTTGCAATTGAGTCCTCAGCTTCCTCTCTGGTCGCTCAATACGTGTAATGATAGATAGTGTCCTCTCCTCAGGTTTTTTCATCAATGCAGGAGTACTCCAAGGCTATTGTACTTCAACCAACTCTTCATCCTGTACATAAAGGGCCTGCTCTCTCACTGATTTCAAATCCTCTTTATAGCTCCGTCGATAACAGAACTCATTTTCCTTTGAAACTTTTCAATATCCAATAATTAAAATCCTCATTTACCAGTCCTTAATCCTGATCTTCTTGCTGTTCTTCAACAGGAACGAAAATAGCCATATAGATTTCAATGTTACCAGAACACAATCCTGTCTAATTTCTTATAAGAAAGAATCTCGCTTACTTTCGATAATATCGGGATATACATTCATAATCAGAATTTTTTTCTTCGGCTGACTTATATTTCTAGCTTTTCTGCTCATAAACAAGTCTGACTCACAGTTTTTGCAGTCGTCTCAAAACTATACTTTTCACTCAACGCTCTACTTTTTCACCTGAATAATTGCTAATTGTTCAGGTCATCGGTATAGAACACACACACACACACACACACACACACACACACACACACACACACACACACACACACACACACACACACACACCTGTTCGTTATGTCTTATAAGTGGTAGATTAATCTAATTAATACCAGACATTTTTAGTGTGAGTGGAAACATTTTCAGCACATAACTCGCTTAGTCACTGCAAAAAATAAAATCAGTGTTATTATTATTTCGTATGATTTACCTGAAGTTTTATGCATCACAGAATTTTAAATATGCTAATATCCTGCTATGCGATCAGCCTACGAAGCTAGAAAAGTCTATAAAATGTATGGGCAAACATTTTTTTTTAAAATTTTTATTTTCATAAATATTTAAATTTTTTTTCTTAAGTCCTTTAAAATTCTCCGTTTTCTTGTTTAGTTTTAGGAACATAACAAACACAGCAAGACGGAAAGAGGAACTTGGACATGAATGGTCCTTTATAAGGATTGTATGGATCGATAGCGAGTAACGTCTGAGTATTGTAGCGTTGCTGACAGTTAGCCTGGTAGCATGGAGGCACAAAATTACAGTAGGAATTTTCATATCTGAAATTTAAAAAAAAAAAATTAATTAAAAAAAAAAAATATATATATATATATATATATATATATGACAGAATGATCATTGACTCGGTTAACATACATAGTTTTATGAAAAAAAATTGAATGACTAGAACCGAGATTTAATTAAAAAGGTTTTA